>NC_141146.1:68002673-68322986 GCF_053477565.2 Lygodium microphyllum
GTGATGGGCCTTTTTCACCCTAGGGACACGATCTTCCTATCCAAGTAGGGTTTAGGGTTCTCTTGTTTGCTTTTTATGCTAGGTTTTCTTGAGCATAAGTTTATTATAGCAAGCTCCAAGTATCACTTGTTTGAGGAGATGTCTAACCACCAATGTATGTCCTTGCTTGGAAAATGAACCCATCAATGTATGTCCTTCATATTTTTCTTGTAACTCCTTTTTGTAGAAACACCTCTACTAGGACCAATAAGTAGGTTGAGAACCAACAACTTTAATAATGTTGAGATCAGTGCTATGTTAATCATAGATTCCATTCAATTTTGTGAAAATTTCACAATAGATATTCGTCTTGATGCATTGAATACCTTGATAATATGATTATTTAGCATGTTTAAGGGTATGTTCATGGAATATTAATGCACTCTACTTAAATGGATTATGCCTTCAAAAGCTAAAAGTAAAAACGGAGCTACCACTAACTCTTCTAGGTTGCATGAAATTCTATGATATTTTGGAATGAGGAATACTCATGATTTTATTATAGTAATCATCCTAAAATGACTTGTTTGAGGAGATGTCTAGCCATGCTTGGGAAAGGATAACTGTTGTGATGGGTCTTTTTGGCCCTAGGGACACGATCTTCCTATCCGAGCAGGGTTTTGTAATATCTCCTTTGCTTGTTTGAGGAGATGTCTAACCATGCTTTGGGAAAGGATAACTGTTGTGATGGGCCTTTTTGGCCCTAAGGACACGATCTTTCTCTTGTTTACTCTTACACTAGGTTTTCTTGAGCATAAGTTTGTTATAGCAAGCTCCCACTACAACATATAGACCCAATAGCCACGTTTAAAGAGATGGAATTATTCATGGAAAAAATTACCCTCGTCATCGTTATTCGTGTTGCTATTAGCAACGCGATCGATTCGTCGCTATTAGCATTGCTATTAGCATCGCTATTAGCGACACTAATAGCGACGGTTGCAGAGTAAATTTGCGACACAAATAGCAACGGTTACAGAGAGGAAAAAAAATAGGTGGCAGGGCATGCAGCCCTGCCACCCTTCTAGCTATATGCACTAAATATTCTTGCATAATTCATTTGCCAATGTTGGCTACATCTAATGTCTAAAAATTGTATATCAGATTATTTAAAAAAAACTGAATCCTTTGATTGCAAAAGCAAGATATAATTAATTCGAAAAGGTATTTCGCAAGGAGCTTTTTCATCACTTGCTTAGGCCTGAGAAGAAAAAGAGATTGTGATTACAAAAGCTAGATATAATCAATTCAGAAAAGTATCACTCAAGGAGCTTTTTTATCACTTGTAGGCCCAAGAAGAAGAGCTTCACTTCAAGCTTTCATTATAGTCAGGACCCTAAGGTATGAATAAGTCCCATTGATCTTCTGCTCACTCCAGCTTATTCCAAAATTGTTCAAGCCTTTTTGGGGGAGCATTTGGACATCTATAAGAGTTATACCATGGTGTTGGAGCCAGAAACCCTTATATAGGGAGTAGTAGTGTCTCTAAGCTCTACTTCTTCCTTTTTGTTTTTACCTACGTCTAAGTCATCTTCTATCTCTTCTTTCTTGTCTTCACCCTCAATCTCAATGGATGGAGGTGTTTTAAGATCAAAAGAATCAAGCTCATCCTCCCCCTTCTCAAAATCCATTTCTTGAGCTCAGATTAGTTACTGTACTCCAAGAGGATCCATGAAATAAACAAATTTCTCTTTACCAAGTGATTTGGTAAAGATATCGGCTACCTAGTCTTGTGTCTTCACATGAAGTAGATCAATCTGTCCTGCAAGTACCATTTCTCTTATGAAATCATAATGAATCTCTATGTGTTTGGATCTAGCATGATAGATGGGGTTGCTAGCTAGTATCCATATACACCTCAGGTTGTATACATAACCCTCATGCTACTCCATATATACCTCTTCAAGCAAGTCACCATTCATGAATGCATTTTTGACATCCACTTTTCATAATTTTCAGCCCTTAGAAGCCACTAATGCAATGACTATTCTCACCATTTCCATCTTGGCAACCGAGCTGAAAGTCTCCTCATAATCTAGGCCGTATTATGTGCATATCCCTTTGTAACGAGCCGGGCTTTACACCTTTCCAACGAACCATCTGACTTGCATTTCTCTTTATAAACCCATTTTCTTAAAGACATCGAGTACCTCATCCTTGTACTTTCGAATGTACAGCCATGTGTATCAATTGAAATCATCTATCCAACCAACACTAGATTCTTGCAAATTTCGTTATGCCATCTGTCCAATCGACAATAGATTCTTGGTAATAAAAGGTACATGTAGTACATCATGTAGGCTCTTCTTTCTATCATCATAGCTGCAACAGTCTACCTTCCTACTGGGGGGCTCTATTTCTCTCCCCCTCCCCTCTCTCTCTCTCTCTCTATTTCTCTCCCCCTCTCTTTATCTCTCTATTTCCCTTTCTTTGTTTCCTCTCTCTTTTTTTCCCCTCTCTCTCTCTTGTTATTTTTCTCACTCATCCTCTCTCCCTCCCTTCATCTCTCATTTCTCTCTTCCTCTTTCTCTTTATTTCCTTTCTCTCCCTTTTTCTCTCTTTCTCTCCCTTCATTCTTCTCCCTTGTTTCCTCCCTCCCTCTCTTTCCATGTATCTCTTTGCAAAGAAAAACAAAAAAACAAAACAAGAGAACACAAAAATAAAGCAAGAAGAGGTAATGCACCTACCTCAAAGGCCTGAAGATGAAACCCTTTGTGCCTTCTCTTTGCACCTTCCCTCCCTTCTCTGTTGCGCACTTCTCTTTCTTCTTCATGTATAGCGGCGGCGGTGGTGACAATGGTGATGAGCTCCTTCTCTCTCTCTCTCTCTCTCTCTCTCTCTCTCTCTCTCTCTCTCTCTCTCTCTCTCTCTCTCTCTCTCTCAAAGCTTTAAGCTCTCTCGCTCTCTCTTTCATTCTTTCTCGCAAATGTTTTCTCGACAAATGTTACGCTCGGGTTTTCGAAACTTTTTTCCTAGACCGGCATCGCTATTAGCACCACTATTTGCGTCGCTAATAAAATTAGCGAAGCTTTTAGCGACACCGCTTTTTTTCGTTGCAAATGGCCGTCACTATTGCCCCATTCCCTTGTAGTGTCCCAGTATCACTTGTTTGAGGAGATGTCTAATCATCAATGTATGTCATTGCTTGGGAAATGAGCCCACCAATGTATGTCCTTGATATTTTTTTTGTAATTCTCTTTTTTAGAAACACCTCTACTAGGACCATATTCCTTTTTGTACAAACACCTCTACTAGGACCAATAAGTACAAGCATAAGTCACGTAGCTTGAGAACCAATACCTTTAATAATGTTGAGATCAATGCTATGTTACTCATAGATTCCATGCAATTTTGTGAAAATTTCAGAATAGATATTTGTCTTGATGCATTGAATACCTTGATAATATGATTATTTAGCATGCTTAAGGGTATGTTAATGCACTCTACTTAAATGGATTATGCCTTCAAAAGCTAAAAGTAAAAATGGAGCTACCACTAACTCTTCTATGTTGCATGAAATCCTATGATATTTTGGAATGAGGAATACTCATGATTTTATTATAGTAAGCATCCTAAAATGACTTGTTTGAGGAGATGTCTAACCATGCTTGGGAAAGGATAACTATTGTGATGGGTCTTTTTGGCCCTAGGGACATGATCTTCCTATGCAAGTAGGGTTTTGTAATATCTCCTTTTCTTGTTTGAGGAGATGTCTAACCATGCTTTGGGAAAGGATAACTGATGTGATGGGCCTTTTTGGCCCTTGGGACATGATCTTCCTATCCAAACAGGGTTCATGGTTCTCTTGCTTACTTTTTACGCTAGGTTTTCTTGAGCATAAGTTTGTTATAGCAAGCTCCCAATATCACTTGTTTGAGGAGATGTCTAATCATCAATGTATGTCCTTGATCTCTCTACTTTTTATTGGTTTCATCTCTCTACTTTTCTCTACTTTTTAATGATTTCATCTCTCTACTTTTTATTGCATCCAAGTAGGATTTCGTAATCTCTTGTTTGCTTTTTACGCTAGGCTTTCTTGAGTATAAGTTTATTATAGTAAGCTCCAAGTATCACTTGTTTAAGGGGATGTCTAACAATGCTTGGGAAAGGATAACCGTTGTGATGGGCCTTATTAGCCCTAGAGACACGATCTTCCTATCCTAGCAAGGTTTTGTAATCTCTCCTTTGCTTGTTTGAGGAGATATCTAACCATGCTTGGGAAAGGATAACTGATGTGATGGGTTCTATCTAAGTAGGATTTTGTAATCTCTTGTTTGAGGAGTTGTTTAACCATGCTTGGAAAAGTAAGCTTGAAAACTAAAATTGTTAAGAGATTATATAAAGTTTTAATTGAATGGTATTCTTGTGGCACTAATGGCAAGTTCCTCAAGTGATATGAGAAGATGCTCATGCTTATACAAGTGCTCAAAAACTAATCAAGGATGGTAGATGGTTAGTTAAAGTAGTTTCTACCATCATAGCTGCCAAGATTTACTTGGTAATATGCATAGGAGGACTGGTTTACAAAATCCAAACTTGACTATGGCCCAAGATGAGAAACAATTAACTAAAACTATAGATGGACCCATAGAGAGGAGACAAGTTTGGGGCAATTGCATTTTATATTGTCATGGTGGAAGATATGTTGTTCCTTCTACCTTTGCTATTCATCAACAATTGAGGTTGAAATATTGAGACTTGGGACTCAAGATAGGATTGACACCACAATGCAATGACAACATTAGTACTTTCAATGCCTATGGTGACAGGTCTCCAAGTATGATAAATCATCTTGATGATATAATAAGTGATGTTCATGATCATGGAGATCATGCATATAGTGACCCAGATCAACATTGTGAGGATAATACTAACAATGTTGATCACTTGGAAGAACATGATGAACATATGGATATACATGAAGATGTTGATCCAAGTAGTGCAGATGTGGATGGTACAGAGTCCTTACTATGCATCCAGATACTTGAGAAGGTAATTGAGCTACAAGCTCTTTGGGATAAACATAGAATATCTATTATAGCTCAGGATGAAATGCTTCAACTTTTGTTTGGTGATATGGGTGGCCAGAGAGTTGGAAAACGAGATAATGAGCCTTTGAAACCAAGCTTGAGTAAGCTCTTAGTTCAATTGCCTACGACATGGGATGGGACCTTAGATGGAGTAAGGATTCTTGCATGTTGGGAGCAATTGATTACAATGTACAATGGAATTGAAATGATTCAATCTCAATGCTATAAGATTTGTGGAGGTACACATGATAATCCTCATGAGATAGAGCTTTTTGAGCCTAGTAGAGAAGATCTATATGTGGGAAATGTTGAAAAGTGTTCTTGTCCAAGAAATAGAAGACAAAGCATCTTGAAACATGATTGCTTGATTTGTTCTTCCAAGTGTCCAAGGTGTCAAAATCCATGAAAGGATATGCTTTCATTTGACTATTTACCTATTAAGAATCAACTACAACTTTTAGTAAAAAGTCAAAGCGTTTGCCATGGATTTTTACAAATGTGGCTCCACAAGGAGAGATGGCTTGGACAGGTTGTTTCTATGCATCCAAACTCATCCTTTGAATTTTGGGATGGATCAAAATGTTGTGAGGTCCAAGATTTCTGGAATCCAAATGCTGAGTACGAGTTACCTATCATCTGCCAAAACTCAAGGTTTAATACTGTGTTTTCCACATTTTCAAGAAAATCAGAAACACTTCAGCTTGGATGGAGTGAATCTACCAAGGAGTATATATTTATATGCAATAAGTGTTGTACTTTGAATAAACACCATCAGCAGTTATGCAAGGTACATATTTCACTAGTTATCTTTTCAAAATATGTATACCAAATCTAGTTGTGAATACATAGAATCATACTAGTTATTGCTCTATGCATATTTGTACTAAATTAATTTTTTATGTAGGGAGAGCCTTGAAACTTTGCTCTACTTCTACATTGGGATGGGTTCCAAGCTTCTCGAACAACTCAAAAAGATTGTAGTGTAGTAGAAATTATGATTTTAAACAGTGGCAAAAGGTCTAGGGTTGGGATTCTTCCTGTATTATTTTTGCCACTAAGTAGCAAGAAGTTGATTCGCAATTCAAGCTTTGCATTCGGGATCATTTTGAGGCCATTAATAAAAGAGCTTAAGGAGTTATTCATTGAGGGAGTAAATGTGTCTTATAGTTATCCAATTGAACATATATTTGATAATTCCACTCAACAAACACAGTTTTGCAAGATACGTGCAATGTTAATGATGGTCATAGGAGATCATCTAGCCCAATGCAAACTTGGAATGTTTAAAGATGGAGGACAATCCTTTTGTCGAAGGGACAAAGCTCAAGCTACCTTGGATAGTAATAACTCATCATTTCAAGGTCGCTATATTTATGATGGAAATAGATATCAAGCTCGGTATCCTCCAGAAAAATGTACCATAGAAGGAATGAAAGAAGCACTTTTACAATCCAAAAAAGCATTCACACAGATTGAACGAGAATGTATACTCAAGGAAGCAGGATTATCAGGAGAGTCTATAATGTTGAGATTGCATGATCTATATGGTTTCAATTTATCATTGGATTTAGTCTATGATTCAATGCACATTTTTGCATTGAATTTATTCAAAAAATATATAAGTGCTCTTATGCAAGCTGCATCCAATGAGACAAAGAGAGAAATAGATGCTTGTGTTGAAAAAGTATTTTCCCTCGCTCCACAATCCATTCGATATGGTCGTTGGCCATCCACTCCAAGTAAATACCATGATATTTTTAAGGCAGAGGAGAATCAAAAGTTCATCCAGTGGTGTTTACCATATATTTTACTAAGAATTTCTGACTTACATAGAGAAATCTATGACTTGGGGATTCTTCTAGTAGATATATCCCATGGGTTTTATAATTACAATCACGACAAAGGCTGGTCAAAGGAAAGCATATAAGAAATTATGCGTTCCTTGCTTCGTTCATGGAGAGTAAGAAAGGAAGAGTCTATGGGGGAAAAATCTTCTCCTCTTGAGCATGTTGTAGGTATGAACCTTTATTAATTCAATATATCAATTTCTCATAGCCTCTAATAATGTCTACTAACTTATTTTATCTATAGGGTTTGGAGAAATACTTGATGATGTTTGCAAGCATGGAATGCATGATATCTATTGGTGTTATGAATTTGAACATAAGGTACTAACATTTGTTGGTATCAAGACCAATAAAAAAGACATGGAGATATCGTACATTCATTATTATAGAAGAATACTATTTACAGAGGTTTTCTCAATCTTACAACAAGATAAGGATAGCCTTTTGCCACATGAGAGGACATTAAAAAGTATTCATA
The DNA here is from genome assembly GCF_053477565.2 of Lygodium microphyllum. Taxonomy (NCBI): domain Eukaryota; kingdom Viridiplantae; phylum Streptophyta; class Polypodiopsida; order Schizaeales; family Lygodiaceae; genus Lygodium; species Lygodium microphyllum. Next base: position 68,010,068 of record NC_141146.1, read on the forward strand.
TGTGTTTGTCAGTTCCTTCTTTTTTTGAGATAAGAAGTCGTGACAACACATCATGCCATGCAACACATGAGCAAGGAATCTTGGAGGTTTCATTAGTCAAGAGGGCAAAGAAGCTATGGAGGGAGCTTGAAATAATAAATCAAGATATTGCATGTTGGAGAATGATAAAACAAAAAGGTATAGCAATACGACAAAAGAGAGAAATAATTAGATCTCTTATTCAGGAGGAACAAAAGTATGTAGAGCACTATTGGTCTCTTGAAGAGAATTCTCTACAATCCCAACAAGTGACAATGTATAAAAAGTTATTGTTCAATGGGGATGTTTATAAGCTTGGGGATGATGTAGTAGTTAAAGTTGATGAGCCTAACACTACTGTTGAAAGCATGGGTCATTGGAAGGCTCGTATTACATCATTTTTTTCAGTTCAATGGAATAGAGAGATCATGCTTTTCTTTGGGACAGAGTATTATAAACAATGTATCACAGTAAAAGATAATAAAGAGTGCTTACTTATCGAACCAACTACATGAATAAGTGTATTACAGAGAGAACGTCTTCCATTTGACTGGGATTATGTAAGGCCTGTAAGCTCATTATTGCACAAGTATATGCTTCTCCCTTTCACTAATAAGCTTATTGCTTATAAAATAAAAGATCTCTCACCAAGGATGAGACTGCTTCAAGTAGGTGAAGTTGGATGTATTCCTCCATGGCTAGAGAAAAATGATATTGTGTTGGCATATATGGATATGAATAACAATTTAACCAAACATGCGATGGTATGTGAAGTGGATAGAGAAAAAAAGAATGCAAATTAGCATGGTTGGAGAAAGATCACGATCAAAATAACTTATGGAAAGTTTCTATGGAGGATAACTACATGAGGGACTAGAATCGTTGTATCACAATAATACATGGATGGTTGATAAGGAAAAGCAAGAGAGAAATATTACCCTCTAGAGAATTATGTGATTTTCCAGTGTCATGGATATCCTAAATTTATGCAAAAAAGACATGTCTTTATAGACTATATACATGCTTATACATGTAAGTATTTTTTAAAACATTTATTTTATTAGATCAATCTAAGTTTTATATATCTCTAAAACTAATATTTACCATTTTGTGAATGATTATTAACTTAAATATGATGTTTATTTGACTTTTATGTATTTTTTTTCAGGTTATATTTTATGATGGCCTCTAATGAGGTCATGAATGTAGATACACCAACATATGAGCAGATATTTTTGCCTCCACCATCAAACAATCGCAATCCTAATAAGAAATATGGAAGAAAATATCTCATAGCATATTGTCGTAGTACACAAAACCAAATTTATTGTGCAAATCAAGCTCTGTAAGATGCTGGGTGAAATATGTGGAAGAAAAGTATAAATATCTGCGACATAAGCTTGACTTGCAACAAGAGATAAAAGATTACATTGATTCTAAGCATCATGAGATTAAGCCACTTGAGTTTCCAGGGGCAACTTATATTTGGAGAAAAGAATACATCTACCTATATTTCCTTCGAAATATGCAAACAAATAAAAAATTCAAGACACAAAAGATGAGACACTTATTAGATAGCTCCTCTATGGAACACTCTTTTACATATATTAGAACTTACTTTACTTTATATGCTCCTTACAATTCAATGTCTTTTATAGAAATCAACGACTTCTATAGTTGGAGAAGATGCTAAAGATGATCAAGAAGTTCAACAGGTTTATTTCAAAAAATTTATTTTCATTTTAGAGCAATGTTTTTTTAAATTATGATTTGGTTTACATAACTGTACTGACATAAATTGCACTTTTTTGTTATATTTATTAAAAAAACATTGCAACAATCCCAAGCTTTTAACAATGAAGAAAATGAGGGTTTGGATCATAATGCATGTGGCACAATAGAGGTTTGTCAATAAAACTATAATGCACCTCATTGATCATTAATTTTTGAAATATTTATGTTTTTTATTTGATTACTAAGTTTTCTTTCAAACAAGATGGAGATAGAGGATGTTTATCGTCCAGAACTACCGTCACATACTCAAGATGATTCAAATCACAAAAAAAAATGATGAGAATTTTGATATGGTGAGCATGATATTCATAATTATTTTTAATAAAAACTTTGGATAATTTTACTAACATGTTTCATTTTCTTTTAAGGATGACATGCTCAAGAATTATAAATCATTTATCAACCTTCTTATACAGGCTACACAGATTAGTTATCTTCAATGCTTTGTAAAAATTAAATATTAATATATATCATATTATAATTTAATAATATTTTTTTAAAAAAACTTATAGATTGAGGAGAACACTATGTTGGCAAATAATGTTATAGTTCTAAATCGAAAAAGCAAGCGAATCCCAAAGGTACTAAGATATTTCTCATTCTTTTTATCTCTATAGTTTGTATGAAATATTATATTTGTTTAATCAATTTATTTTTATCTTATAATGGAGTGAAAAGATAAAAGATAACATGAAGGAAATGAAGAAAAAAGCTTCAAGGGATATAGAGAATCATAATAAATCCAAGGTATTTTGAGTGTATCTTAAGATAAAAATGGATGTCTTTATTTTGGTAATTTAACCCTTTTATGATGCTTAATAGGGGATTGAAAACTCCAATGTGCGGCTAGCTAGGAGCCATGCTAAGACACTTGATAATTGCCAATCCTCTCAGGTTATATGTGTTGTGTTTATTTAGTATATGTGTGTATTGCTAAATATGTAAATATAAATTGTTTTTGCTAAAATCATTTTTTTGAAATTGTAGAGTATGCTGAGCGAGGTGGATGAAGAAACAATCTTGTTAAAATACTTGGATATTGCTACAGTGGATGAGCTATATACATCATTAAAATCCACTTTTAACATCATTAAGAGAGATCCCACTTTCACTACAAATCGTACAGAGCATAATGTGGATGCCATGAGAAAGGCTATAGTACAGTGGCTAGTGGTTCAAAAACGAGTTATCATCAAAGATACTGTCATTGGAAGTTTGAGCCTAGATTATGTTAATGTAGTAGAATAGGGACAATTTGGATTTCACATTATAGTATGCCACTTTTGTATTGTGGACATTGGCAAAAAATCTATTATTCACTTTTACTTTATTAAAATCACTTTTTAAATAAAGTATTCTTCTATTGTTATTTATATCAAAGATATAAAAATATCATTCTATGAGATTTTGTTATATCATTATATGCCTCCTATATGCTAAGTTGTATGATAAAGTTATTACATAGATGTTATATGTTATAATTTCTTATATGGTAACTTTTTCGATGAAGTTACTATATAGTAACTTTTTAAGAAAGTTACTATGTAGATAGTTATGATAATAAACTTCCTATATAGTAAGCTAACCAAAAAAAGCTTTCTATATAGTAAATTAACTAGAAAAATCTTTATATATTGGAAACTATCTTTCTAGATTGGCAATCTAGTAAAGTTTGATTTTTCTTATATTAGACTCTTTCTAGTTTTGTGGAAATCTAACTAGCAAATTGTCTTTTTTTTCCTATATAGTAAGTGGTTTAGAGTTTCTTGTGTGAATTTCAGATATGCCAAATTGGGAAAAGTTATATGATTGAGAGAAGGTGGCAAGTGAAGGCAACAAATTTTGAGCAGTAAGGCGCCGTTATTTAATTTGAGTAGGCACATGGTGATGAAGAGCATTTGCTACAGCGCCATGGTTGTCAATGAACTATTAATATGAGGTTATGTTGTTATCCGGTAGCTGAGATTGTTGGTCAAAGCTAGACTGCACTGAGGCTGCGCGCTTCATGGATTTGGAGTTATGTACTGTTTGAAGCTAAGGATCTGCATATTGTTGATAGTAAGGTTGTTTATGTGTTTTCAGCCAGCCCGGATCCAGAGGAGAAGACAACAAGATCTAAGGGCAAGAGCTTGATTATCAACTAGGAGACTGTTTAACTGATCATGCTTTTGATACAAAGAGTACGATACATGATTGCAAATGCTATACACAGCAGGCGACATGTGCAGGAGATCAGGATTCCGCTTGATGATAGTCGTGAGAAGGAATGACGCATGACATGGGGGAGCTGGCCGTGTTCATGATTAGAAGGTGTTGTTTATGGTAACGGCCGCATGAGCTTCTGTACGTGAATTGGTGAGCTTTTGAGTAGCAAGTGACAAAAGCTCATGCAAGTATGGATGATCATGCAGTCTGCGAATAGAATGCCTGAGCGTGATAATGGAGGTGGCAGTTGTCGTAGGAAGCGACATCGTCGAAGGGGCAATTATACCAAATTCTGGAAGGTGGCAACTGGACACGCAAAAAGCCCAAAGCATAAGGCTTTTTCGATTAAAGCATAAATTTTAATAAAAAGCTGAAAATCATTTGAAAATTCATGTCATGCATGATGGAAAAAAGCTAAGTAAAGAAAGAAGATTAAGGAGTAGTAGCTCCCTTCTCTTATTTTGCAAGTTTGCTTGTGTGAACTACGAGGAGGGTCACACTCAATTTAAATTGAAGACAAGTAGCTTGAGACCTTTTGAAAAAATATCTTTTATATACAGATTTTCAAACATCAAAATCAAGTCATTCAAGTTTTTTTTTTTTAATGGAAAGGCATGCTTTATATTCTATGTGTTCTTTGGCTACAAGAGGTGTTAAAGTTGTTGGTTTGCTTGTATTTTGTCATTTCATCTAGTTAAGATCTTTACTTAGGCAAAGTCATACTTCTTTTCTGCACTCATTTCTCTTGAGACTTAGGGTTGTGCGAGAGGATTATCTTCAATCATTGCTCGTGTGACAACGTAGAAAGTGTTTTAGTTGGGGTGGTCAAGCATGTCCAAAGAGCTAGAAATAGGAATTCAACCATTGCTAATGAGTACACTAGCAAGTACGGTGATTCATCACAAAGTGGAGATGGTGGTGGTACAATGCTTTTTGTAGGGGAGTTGGAGTGGTGGAACAACATATGCAAAACTTGAAGTTGCTTATCAAAATTTGGCAACATAAAGAATCTAAAAGTTTTTAAAGAAAGAGCGAGTGGAAAATCCAATGGTTATTATTAGGTGAAATTCTACGATCATTCTAATGCTTTCAATCTATTGCAATGATGTTGATGGCATTATCTATTCACAAAAATGGATTTCACATAGGCCCCAGTAATAACATGCAATGTATCGAACTTAACCTCAAATTTGGGCATTTGAGGAATTCACTGAGCAATGTAAAATCAAACACATTGAGCCTATCAAATACTCTCGACTATTGCTCTTGCTCAAGTTGTTGCTATTGGTTGCCCCATTGATGCTAATCTTATCTAGGACCAAAGCTACTACAAGTTCCAAACCAATGTAGTCATCCCCAACTATTACTGCTGAAATATCTTCTTTTCCACAAATACCCTCAATCCAATTATTTGCATGATCAGTAATCTCTCTCAAATAGTAAATGCCTTTGGCATCTACTCCATGGACACTAAAATTGGTCAACTTGATGAATATTGCGCCGAATTGTTAGGGTTTTGCTAACAAGGTTGACCTTAACCACTTCAGTACTAAAGTATAAGCTCAATGCCTTTCTCAAAGTACCATTCATGTAATAATCTTTCCCTTTCCTTGCCAACAAACACCATATTAGAGAATTTGAGAATTTCCCACGTCCCAATTTCAAATAAGTGATAAATATTTGATCACGCGGCTAAATCTTAATCCATATTTAAAAATGAGTTTTGGAAAGGTAGCTTATATAGTATTTAGGGTAGACTCCACCTTTAAGTAAGATAACAAGATTTCACCGTGTGGTCAAATAATAAAGGTATTACGGATTTCCAAAGTGCATAGAAATTTCCAAATTCTCTAATATAGTGTTAACAATATGGACTCTAGGCTCGGCTAAGTTACTCGTGAATATATGTGTGCATCATGTGGGTTCAAAGTAAGATATTTTTAAAATACTATTTTTATACACTTTTTACATACAAAAGGGTGTAATATAAAGGAATTACTTACAAATTGAATATAAAAGGGTTATATTTTATTTTAAAAAATTTCAGAGATGAGGATATTTATAAATAGGCCTTGAACCCATGTGATGTAGAGGATATACATATAGTAACTTCCCTGAGACTCTAGGAAGCTAGATTGTATGTAGAGTATATAGCTTGAAAGGAACCAATTTAGATGATGATATCTAGTTGGATGAGGATTCAATCTTTAGCTAGGAAAAGGGCTTCCATTATCCTGAGTATATTTCTAATAAGTTGCTCAAATGTCCAAGGCTCAACTTCATATTCTTTAATTTTTGAATGAATGCCATATCTACAAAATTAAACTAGAGATAAGCTACCAAGTCTTCCTCATCTCTATAGACACTGAACTTTGTAAGCCATTTCTCCTATATGCATACACATTTATTGTTCAAAGAGAAGCCTTAAGCAGCCTATAAGTTGGTAGAGAAAGCCATAGAAAAGCCTCCTCTTTAGAAGATTCTAACAAGAATGCAAATGAAGTAGCCTTAATGCCTGCAAAGGGTTCCTTCTTTAGGAACTAAGCTACATCAAGGTAAAGGCTGGAACCACATGATTCTACAAATAAATTGTGCGAGGATCTTAGATTGCATATGCCAGGGAGACTCAACAACTTTGCACCTTAATACCAGTAATACCACCATTGAATCCCTTTCAAGCCACGTCAGTAATATCAGCAACCATCAAGAATGGTTTAAATCACTTTTCATCCAAGAAAGTAGGTACAATCAAGCCTTGTACTAGCTACGGATGTGCAATGTCATGACCGGCATGCCATGATCAAGTGTACAGATTAATTCTTCCTCATACCATATGAATCCACACCCCATGCGAATGCACCCTTAACATGACATCCTCAAGCCAACCATGCAAATCCGCCCTTGCCATCTCATCATAGAACCTTCTAGAAGATACATCATGTCATCGCTTGCATCATCGATGATATCATCATGAAACGTTCTAGAAGATATGTAGCTACCCTCCAAAACCTATAAAAGGAGGGGCTCGCCATAGAGTTTCTCAGTCTTGACAATGCCAATCTTGGGAGCTCAAGGAGTCAAGACCTCCATGTAAGTAGCTTTGAGTTCTAGTTCTAGTTCTTGTCTAATCATGGTATCTAGTCTTGTCTTGTCATCCATTATACTCCTATTGTCTTGTCACCTTGTAATCTCATAGTACGAGATTTTGTCTAGTACTATCTTGTGTTTTGCTCATCCCCGTCAAGGGAGATCTTGTAATTTTGATACCTTGTATCCATACCTACGATCTGGTGTTGTGGGATCCTTCATATCCTATCGAGCCCAGTTGTATATACCCATGGTCCGGAGTTATGGGATTTTCCATATTTTGTTATCATTGTACCTTGTCTCCCTACGTGGGATTATCTTGTAATCAAAATTCTTGTAACAAATCTTGCATCTAGTCTAGTTTCTCAAGCATAATCTAGTGCTCCCATAATAGTTTGGCCAAACAATTTGCTAGCCCTACTAAGCACCATGGTGGCGACCCTTGAAAGAATCGTGGTCTCCCTTCAAAACCTTCAATAACAAATTCAAGACTTGAATGAATGACAAATGCAAATTTAAATAGAGTACCCTATGCATCTATGCCCTTGTGCTTCAAGAGATGCGAGACCAAATTCGAGACTTTTATAAGGCACCTTTTATTCATATCTTCTATTCAATTCATAAATAGCCCTTTTATAAGGCACCTTTCTATATGACAAAAATATGTAAAAATTATATTTGAAATCCCTTATGGGATTTATCTATATATGTATTTATGAGTGATCTCCGCAAGCCACAAATTTGAGTTATAATGAGTGCAAAGCTAATAGTAATGAGTTTCTATAGCCCTAGAGTAGCAGAGCTTTTATACGAATAGAAGGTTCTTACTCCAATAAGTATGAACTTGTGAGATAGAATGATGTGAAAGCTATGGTGGTATTCTACATCAATAACTACTAGTGCAAAAAGTAACAATGTGCTAATGAAGTGATTATTTTGTGTGTGTGTGTGTGTGTGCGTGTGTGTGTGCGTGTGTGCGCGCGCGCTAAGAGTAGACTCATTATCAATTGACCAAGAGAAAATTTTTATTGAAATTATTGCTTGTTGAATAGGCATATATATTTTCTACATCAATCTAGAAACCTTAGTTATGCTAACATCACAACTTGTGTCAATTGATGCATTGTGTCTAGATACATTGAACTCTATATGGGGGCCATTTAGGTAACTTGGGTGACCTTTTACAAGATACTATTGGCAAGTAGGCCCACAATCAAAGGGCATGTATTTTGAATTACCTAATTTACCAAGATTTTTGGTTAGATAATGTGCCATGATAGTGAGAGCCAACATGATTGTGACAAAAGAATAGTTTTAGAAGCTAGTTAACACTCTTATGATGTTTTAAACTTGGCTCCTACATACATGTTTATCATTAGGTCAATGGTAAATTCTTTTATATCTCTCATCATTTTTCCCCTAAGTGAGATGACATAAGATCTTGTGTCATTGAAACACTACTATGTCTAGATGCATTGAACTTGCTATAGCGGGTGTAATTGACACATTACTATGTCTAGATACATTGAACTTGGTATAAGGGGTATAGTTCTATAGCTTAAGTGATCCTTTTTGGTAATTCCTTAAGCATCTTGGGCCATCTTTTCTAACTAAGATCCCCATAATAGTCCCAATTTGAGCACCAAATTTCAAGGGTTATATAACTTTGGCCCACCTACTAGATATAATAGTCACTTTGCCTCACTCAATTTAGTGAAATCAATGCATATAAGCTATCAAGAACCCAAAATCAATATATATAAGCTATCAAGGACCCGAAATCTTGATGGATGTGTGTACATCAAGGTGTTGACATAATGTTCCACCAAAGTGTAAACAAAGGGTGAGGAGGGTGAGGAGTGTTGACAATGTAAGGAGGACAAGTGAGATGACAACACAATAAAGTCATGATGTAAGCAAAAGTACAAGAGAAAGATTTTGAAGGTATAGCTAAAGAAGATGAATGAAGGTTGGAGTAGTTCATAAGATGAGAGTATGCTCCAGTATGATGATAACATGGCAAAATGGAAAATACTAATTCGACAAAGATGGATCTTATGTGGTTTGGTATTCAAAAAAACATGAAATTCAAGGAGTCAAGAAAATAATGACATGTTTACTCAAAGAGAGTCATAAGTGTGAACAAGAATTTTCAAAAAAGTAATTATTTATATGATAAATCATTTGTAAGTTTGCAAAGTTTTTATGCAATAGTGACAAAGATTATATAGAGTTAAGTTTTTTATACTAACTTAAGGGTTAAGATGCATGTTTCATGAAGCTTCCAATGCAAACATGAAAAAGTGTAAATTTGGTATATAGCATATTGAAACTTGGGCTATGTGTGTGTGCAAGAACTTAAAGCCACTTGATTGAGAATATTGTATTGGGTTTAGGAGAATAGATCATTTTGAGCATGTAAAGGCTAACATCGAAGTTTAACAAGCATATGGGAACGTAACGAGTCGCTACATTTCTTTCAATGATAGGTATATTAGGGGTATATGGAAGTATCGCGTGTGTTGCAAGGGTAAAGTGGGAAAGGACATGGTAAATGGAAAAGTGTACTCATAAGGGAATATTGTTTTTTCACATTTCTTGTGAGGGCAAAGGAGCCAATAAAGCGACAGCCCCAAAAAAGCATAATATACCCTACCCTAATTGGTGACAATTTTGCACAAAAGATGGATGGTTTTTACCCACTTGAAGCTACGATGCAAGTTTCAATATAGTAAATAAATATAGCACAATGTGTGTCAAAAAATTAAGCCACATACTTGTTTTAATGTTTGGTGTACAACAAATTCTCAAAATAATGGATCCTTGAGTGCCACCCCATTGGCCTATTGTTCAGTTATAAGGACTACTTATAACAATATCATGTTATCCCAAATTCACTCTATGAGTGTAATTAGAATAACTCATGTCGATAAAGGTCTAGTGGGAAACCATTCGATGGCATTCTGCCAAGCCCATTGCCCTATATAAAGGAAGAATGTGTGCACATATGTGTGTAGAGAGAGAGACACACACACGAGAGAGAGAGAGAGAGAGAGAGAGAGAGAGAGAGAATGGTGCTAGGTGTGCCGAAGGAAGTTGTGGAAGCTGCCATCAGAAACAAGCTGAATCCCACGTACTTGGTAAGTTGGTTCAGTCACTCATGCATACACACTCTCTCTCTCTCTCTCTGTCTCTCTCCACGTACTTGGTAAGATGTTTCAGTCACTCATACATACACACACACACTCTCTCTCTCTCTTATCTAGGCTAACTATGTTGGCTCGGTGTTGTGTCCTTGTGGTGCAGAATGTGGTGGACATGTCCGCAGGGTGAGCCAAACCTCTTCTCTCCTTCGCTTCTATCATTAGTGCTGTTCATATCAATGCAGGATTGGGTATTGTAATTCCTGCATGCGTCTAGACTGTTTAATATATTAGTGCCGGGGTGGATTAGTAACGGGCATGTGGGTTGTAGCTGATGCTGGTGATCGTGGGAAAGAGGCGATGATCGATTAATTAGAGGATGTGGCTATGATTATTATGCAATATACCAATGACTGATTACGCTTGTTATAATATAATAATAATCAGTGAAGTGATTAAACGAGGTCATGTGCGTGGGTGGGCAGTGGCGGCGCTAGTTATGTGGTCGAGGTGGTGTCGGCGGCGTTTGAGGGGAAAGGGCGCGTCGAGAGGCATCGCCTCGTCCATTCGTCGGTGGCGGAAGAGCTGAAGCGCATCCACGCCTTCTCCGTCAAGAAGGCACTGACGCCCCAAGAGTGGCAGGGCGCCCAGCAGGAGCATCAGAGCAGCCGCTAATCATAGCTATCCGCCCTTACACACGCACGCACGCACGCACGCACGCATAATATATTCCCACCTATTCATGGGAAGGAAGTACCATCCACCTTCCTATACCCGCATTCACAAAAGCATACATACTCTCACCCTCAACCTGCTTCTGAATGTTATGATTTCCATTTTGAAATGTACTACCTAATTAGTACAAATGTGTAGATAGCCTTATGAATTCCTTCTGAAATGTACTACCTTAGCACCAACGCGTGGATAGCCTTATGATCTCCTTTAGAATGTACTACCGATGCGTGGATAACCTTAATATGACTTCCTTTGGAATGTACTACTTGTTGGAATACATCTCTTAATCTTCACAATTATCACGTTTGTCTTTGCATCCCTTCATTAGCTAGCTTCTTTCTTTTCAAGATCCTTCCACTTTCCCAATGGGGTCGTGGAGCAGTGGTGGTTTGGGTGTGGGTTGAGTTATAAGGTTGCATGAGCTCGAACCTTGCACACCACATCCCCAAACACATAATAAAACATATATTCACTTCTAAGGACCTTCCACTTTCATAGCCATTCTTTCACATATTTCCTCACTTTTCACTGGCACGATACCTCTCTACTGATACCTCCCTACTGTTTCTTTTCCACATTAAATTTTTGCATAACATGCCCTAACCTACCACTATGAAGGCGATCATTGTTCTTTCTCGATAATGGGCAACCTCCATTGCATTTAAGTGATGTTGTTCTTTGGGTATAAATGCTGTATTTTGTACGCGTGTTTACTACTTTTAGCTTCAAGCTCTAAAGTGGTTTGTCTTATAATGTTTTGAAGCCGAAAATGATGTTACTCATTTACTATTTGAGAACATTGGTTTCATTTTAGTATACTATGTCTCCTTCATGGATGAGTAGTAAATGATAGATGGGAGAGTGGAAGAAGTATTAGGGTACATACTTTTGGATTGAGGAATGGGTGCTATATATTAGACATTAATTGATTGTACCACTAAGGCTGCGACATAGGGTTGCTTGAACCCATCTACCAAAACTCAACCCATACTCATAACCACTTGGCCTACTATAACCCCATTGGTAAGAGAATCTACTTTTTATGGGCTACCCTTAAGATAATTTCAACTTTTAAAACTACATCACTTTCCCAAACATTCTTCAATGCTTTAAAACCTTTATAATATGAAAACTTAAGGGTATATAACTCATCCATTTGGCTATTAGTTGAAGAAAAATGATAATAATCATAAAATCTCGAATTCAAATGCACACTAGTTTGTGGCCTTTTTTGTATTACCAATCGCTAAATATGAAATAAACATGTTAGATAAATCCCTTGAATATGCATCTCAAATTTTTGCCAAATCTATCAAATCTAGCTTGATTGTGTCATACCCATTTTGTGGCAACTTTCACCAAAATTTTAGTTGATTGACAAGACTAGTGTTAAGTGGCATATATGTGAATACAAAAATGTATCCTCACAAATACCTATAGTGAACATCATGTATCATGTATTTGCACGTCCATGCACACGCACACGCACACACACAAGTTGAGCTATTAAATTAGTGTTTTGGAGCTTGCAAAGTTGGTAAAAATAATATTTCTTAATAGTCTAACACTTATGGGATAACAAAAATATATAACATATGTACATATAAGTTGTTATTGCCTTTATACACATCATAGACACACATTTATATGTGTATATGCACATACATGTACGTATGTACACATGTATATATGTGTATGTGTGTGTGTGTGCATACACATCACATACACATGACTCTATACATATAAAAGAATGCCATATTGCCTCTTTGTTATGAAAATTGCCCACTATGAAAATAACACGATTTTTATTTATTTTTATAGATTTTCTTTGTCTATTTGCTATATGATCATAACATATTATGCATTGGCCAATGTGTGATACTAGTCGTATTTGCTTGGTAGATAGATAGCAAGGAACTAATGTTTTTTGTGTTATGGTGAGCAAATTATTAGGTGGAGTTAGAAATTTAATATTTTTTAGTAGAGCGTGCCATAGTACTTTTTTTTTGGCACATCATTAGTACATGACTATTATATTTTTGAAGGCCCCTCTTAGTCCAAGGTTATTATACCTAGAAGACTACTATGGCCCACTCAATGTCTGTGATTATTAACCTTCTTTCTACATAGTTATACTCTCCTACACATAAGCCCCAACTATATCCTACACATTACTATATCAACTACTCATTTCATAAAAAACCAATATCCTTTGCTAGCTCTCAACTCACATTTAACAAGGTTGTAGCATCTATATCCCTTATGTTCAAGATAATATCCTTAAAATATATAGTTTTTTACTTTAGGATCCTATGTACTATGCAATTCATCATGAATATATAGATAAGAAATATGTCCAAATACTTTCAAATGGGATAGATTTAGCTTTTTACTTGTAGATTTCTCCTTACGTATCATACCATGCATAGCAATCACAGGTATTCTATTTGAAATATATATTAAAACTTAGTGTCCAATAGTAATGAGGCGAGTCTCCTTTAGATATCAATACTCGATCTACTTGTGTGATATCCCTACTTCTCCAATTAAAAACTCCATATTGTTGCAGAGTGTATTTATATGTAAATTATCTCTACATACCATTTTTTGCAAAAAATGTAAAAAATCATTCGAGAAGTACTATCCCCCTCTATCCGACCTTAGGCATATCTCCCCAACCAAAGCATTAAAGCTTTTAAAATGAGTGAATGCCTCACTTTTCTCACTCATTAAATGAGCCCATACTTTTCAATTACGATCATAAATGAAGGATACATAATACTTGCAACCACTCATAGTTGTAGTTTGTGTAGGACCCCAAATAGTACATATTAAATTGTACATCCTACATTGTTGTGTTAAATTACATAAGAATGAGAATCACATGTTATATGCACAATCTTTCCTTCCATACACTCTAAATGCTACCATAACCCTATGCAATCATCTACAATATGAGAATTATGAAATAGCTCACACAAAAAAAATAGTCATAGACCACACTTTGTTCTTACTTTTGCCATTATATTGTCCTTCCACTTTGGTAATACATCAACAAAGCTTGGTCTTTTATTTTCTCCACAAAATCCAAAAACTCTATTATAAATCGGATGCACTCATCATAAACTCCCAACTTCTATAGGGTTGAGAGATGAGAGAAAGAAGAGCAGAAGAGAGAGAAAAGAGGAGAGAGAAATACTAGAACGATAAAAACAAAGAGAGAGAATGTATGAAAGCTGTGAGTGCAAGCAAGTGAGATGAGAGATAGTAATTGTAAATTGATAAAAGATGCCAAAATATTAGATGTCTCATACCTTTTATATCTATGTCAATGTAACAAGGTATTATTAATCACTCTCTCTCACTAATACATGTATTTTTAGCTTCTTATAATCCACCTCTTTTCAAAGGTTTTTGCCCACAAAAACAAATTTACAATGGCAAAGAACACCATATTGGGAAATATGGGAATTTCCCATAAGTTTGGGACACGTGGTCAATTCTTTGGATTTGTCATAACTTGAATAGTATAACTCAAAATCGAGCGCTCTATAGCTCAATAGATTCCATTTTTTGAGTGCTTTCCAATGATAGGTCACATCATATGGTTTTGAGAAACTTATGGGCATGTTATCCAGGTGCCACCTTTTTAGTATTCAAAAAATGGGAATTGGAAGATTCCCAAACTCACTAATATTGTGTTAAAGAAGGATGAATGAAATAGAGTACTAATTTGATTTCAACTATATAAAAGATGAGAAACGAATCAAATAGTGGAGAGTTATGTACTGAAATGAAGACATAAAGAAAAGCCTCTGCTATTTACATAATCTGAATGTCTTCAAAAGGAATTGGAGCCTTCAAATCTTCAAAAAATAAACTCTGTAAATAATAGATAGCTTGTGTAAAAAGTAGGGCATGGTGAAGAAAACTTCCATAGCTTATGAAAGAAGTATCCAAATAGGGGCATGCCACATATCAAAAAATAGCTATGGAAGAGTACTTTGACCTATGTACGTGGCTGAATTTTTAAAAATTAGACAAAGTAAAATTTATTCAAAAATAGATTGTTGTCTCCACACCCTGTTTAGAGTGCAACTGGCTCCCATGTGCCTATGTCTCAACCACCAATGCACCTTGTAGATAAGAAAACACATCCAAAATGAAATCTAGTTTCCAAGAAAATTCTTTATGTGGTTAATTCTTTCACTTGATCAAGTATTCAATGATGGATTGAGAGCAAAGCTTCTTTTCACACTGACCTAGGACCTCCTTAGGAATGTATTGAATAAGACCTTCTTCATCAATAGAAGGAATCTCATCAGTCATTTTCACTTGGGTACCATAAAAAGGTTTGAGATGGCTAACATAAAATACATTATGAATCTTAGTGGAAGAGAAAAATTCCAATCGATATGCCAAGCCTCCAATATGCTTCAAGATCTTATAGGGTCCATAGAACATGTGAGCAAGTTTATTGTTAGAGCCATTCTTTAGAGTAGAATATCGAGACTTGGGTACTTTCAAGAGAACTAACTCTCACTCTTGGAACTCCAAGGGTCGCCTCTTGTCATCAATATACACCTTCATTTGATCTTGAGCTTTTTCAAGATTCATCTTACATTGTTAAAGAAGGGTATGTATTCTTTCCAATTCTTCCTTTCCATGAGGGTTAATCTTCTCACTGAAAATAATTGTGGGTAAGGGTGCCTTGTAGCCATATATGGCCTCAAAGGATGAAACACATATATAGTGAGTATGCCCACTATTACATAAATGCTATTCTAACCTGTTTTTGTAATAGGTAGACTAGTAATGAAATCCATGGTAATATGTATCCATTTTTCTTTTGGAATAGGCAAGCTGCAACAAATCACTTGGCTTACAAGTGCTACTCTTATTCTATTGACAATACGTATACTTCATGGCATAGTCCTTAACATCTTTCCACAATCCTTTCTAGTGAAAGCTCTTGCTGATTTTATCATAGATCTTAAACACTCCAAAGTATCAGTTATACTATAGGCAAAGAATATAACTCCTCAATAAATTTCAACGTGAAAGAAGCAGTAGAGGGAATAACAATTTTGCTACTAAGCCAAAGGAGACCATTTTTAAGCTGATAATGTGATTTTTTCTCCATAAGACCTTGCCACAATTTTTGAAGTACATGGTTGAGATCATCATCCAAAAGATAGCCTTTCTATAACTCCTCTAATGGGACCTCAAATGGTCCGGCACTGGCTATGGCACTAGCCGCACCTCATGCTCATAACGGACAAACACACCCTCACAGTCTCGCAGACCAGGAGCGTCCATCTACTGCTAAAGGACAAACTCTCCTAAAGCCTAATCTATGCGTTTATAGTTTTATAGCTTTGTAGTCCAATGTTTTCCTTTCTAGAAACTCCTCAGAGGGAGAACCCTTACACATCGACAATAAATGCCATGATAATCACATACATGGGAGGCAACCTCTCAGTAGAAACACCGTGGCCCCACTGCAGCTCTCCTATATCGCAGGGATTGGCCCCTTGATGCGCTAGCGGCTCAACATATAAAACAAACGAACAAACTCCACTCTTCATTTTCGAAAATAATCTAGGAGATACCATGTGTCCTCACTAAATAATCCCCCAAGAAACGAGCATCTATCCTACAGCTCCATACTCAAGCGTGGGTCATTGTCATTGAAAACAGGTGCTATGCATCCAGGTTTTTTATTCCAATACCATGGTTCCATGAACATGCAAAGTGAATGGTCCTAAAGTGCTCAAACATCATTTTCAAATCAGACACATGGTGTGCACAACTAGGCTTTTAATGCTTATTCCCTAACTCGTTGTGGCGATGAAAGGATAGCACCGAGACAACACTCGTACTACTATCCTCTTAATAAAAATAACATGGACTCTATGTCATGGTATGCATTTAAAAAATCAACAATAATCAGCACACAAATCACACCATTCAAACATCCCAACCCCCTACATTTAGGTATTGCTTTCGTTGCACAGGTATAGAGGTTCATTTTGTCATATTTTGATGTATAAAAAGCAATAAATCGTAAACTTTGACAAAGAGATAGGGCAAACTGAGGCTAAACCTCATGCTCTGCCACTACCACACATCCACAAACAATTCTCATATTTTTTCTTATTTTACCAAGACATATTTCTATTTTTCCCCTTATTTTTTCCATTTTTTAAATTTATTTGGCAATAAAATATGCTATTTGCTGGTTTTTCTTATTCCAATCACTTCAGCATACTAATGTTCAAGTTATCTTTCATATTTCCCCCATGAGAACACCTTTTATCCACCCGAAACGGAAAAACTACCATTTTACCACTTTTTCAGGTTTATAGGAATTAAATAAAGCATGTAAATAATTGCAAAACCAAATTTTTTTGATACACAGCAATTAATCATAATGAAAAGATCACACAAACAAATTTTTTATCCAATAAGAGCATAATTGTCATCATAAACTATCAAAAATCCTTCATTTTCTTCATAAAAATTGTAATACCCTGTTTTTACGTAACCCGAGACGCTTTGAATGACTGTATGACCAGCACACAGAGCTTCCATTACTCTCAATCCAATGATGTACTTCAATCTTCAGTATCTCCATCAATTTCCATCACCATTTCCTTCATTCTCCTTCCCTGGTTCCTTCATCAAGATGGTACACATGAACAGCCCATAGAGAAGAGAGAGAGGGAGGAGAGAGAAAGACTAGAATATGTTCTCTTCATCAACACAACCATTCCTCGCGCGAAGATCGGTGATAGAACCAAGCAAGAGGGAGAAGTTGAGGGGTATCATCTATTACATAGGTTCTTCAAAGCTAGGAAATCGATTGTGGGGGAGGAGAAGCAAAATTTGTGCCGCCTGATGGAGCCCGCCATGCTCACGCCATTCTCACGAAAAATGCGTGAAAAATTGAGGGGGGGGGGGAGTCAAGGTCCCAAGGGGCACCCCCCCTTTAGCCTAAAATTTTGTTGACCTTTTCGTATCTTAGCCAAGTTTTGGCCTCTTTCTCATCCGGACTCCATTTCGAGCTCTGAAAAATCCTGCACGTCCATCTTGACATCCCACACTGACTGGGAACTCCTGGCATCCCACATTACAGTCAAACAGATTATCAAAAATCCACAAGTGTTGCTCGAGCACCTTTTAAAAGCCGTCTTTCACTTGGTGCTTAAAATCATCCTAGTTGCAACCGTCGCCTTCAATGTTAAATATTTTTTCCCTAAATTCCGGATTTTTTGGCAAATTTTAGGTACATCCCGGGCTCAAAACTCTGCTCTCATTGGCGACCATGGGATAGGGCGACTCAGCCCGTCGAATCCCACATTAGATCTGCACAAAACAACCAAAGGAAGCATCAAGCTAATACAAAATAGATACATACTAAAACACAGCACAATGCTCACCCTACCCCCTGACAAAACCAAGGCATGAAATCTACAAGGAGTAGGCCTAGCATAATCTGATAGAAGGTCCGAAGCTAGTCACTAACCAACTGCTCCAACATGGCCAAAATAAAAAGAACTATCAAAGAGGTCGCCCTAAGTGGTGGTCTGAACTACCTACGTAACTAAGGACAACACAACTAGGAGCTCCTACTAGGCGAGGACTCCTATAGCCTAATCAAGGAGTATTTTCTTTTAGCACATGTCTTCTTTTAGGTTTTTATTCTTCCATACTCGGGCATGTAAAAAGAAGGGAGCTAAGCGTAGTGACCCAAGGAGAACAGGGCATCGTGTCAAGATTGTGGGAGAGAAGGAAGGAGTCTCACTTGCAGCTTTCTTGCTTGCACAATGGGGGAATACACACAGAGGTGGAGATTGAAAACAGTTTTCCTCTTCTTAGTTGTGTAAGCCAAAAGAACTCAAGTACAAAGAAATAGAAGAACCCTATATATGGGTCTCAAACCAAACTCAACTAACTAAGGTGGCATACTAACTGAGCCACGAACTAGAGTAGATAAGGATAGCTATCATGTAGCTATTATTCATGGGCGGTGTACCAACCGTGTCTGCAACTGACAAGTCGGTGACATAAATACACAACGGTCACCCTGGCGTATCACGAATGGAGCTCGATATCTCAACACTCCCCCTCGAGCTCAATCCCAATTCCTGCACACAAGCAGGTCTCTGAACTTGCGCAGCTTCTCTACGCCCAATGCCTTTGTGAATATATGAGCTACCTGATCCTCTGTGCTGACATAAACTAGATCAATAAGACCTAATAAAACCCTCTCTCGCACATAGTGATAATGCACCTCAATATGCTTTGTTCTAGCATGATAGACTGGGTTATTTGCCAAGTGTATACTACTCATGTTGTCACAATAAATGACAACTGGTCCATTTGTAGACTGATGCATATCATAAAGTAGCTTATGCAACCAAGCTACCTCACATGCAGCCATTGCTGCACCCCTGTACTTAGCCTCTGTGTTCGACAAGGCAACTGTAGGCTGTTTCTTGCTGCTCCAAGTGACTGCAGCACTCACAAAAGAGAACATATATCCACTGGTAGATCGTCTATCAGAAATACTACCAGCCCAATCAGCATCAGTGTATCCATGCAATTATATTTGAACCCCAGTCTCATAAAATAGTCCATACTGCAATGTGGACTTCACATACCTGAGTATGCGTCTAGCCGCATCCAAATGTGGTTTCCTTGGAGCCCGCATAAACTGACTTACCAATCCAACAGCATAGCTCAAATCTGGCCTGGTAATAGTCATATAAATCAAACTTCCTACTATGCATCTGTACATAGTAGGGTCTTTTAGAAGCCCACCGGCATCTGTGCTCAGCTTCACATTCTGCTCCAAAGGAACTGAAATAGGCTTACAGCCTGTCATCCCATATTTGGACAGCATGTCCAATCCATACTGCCTCTGCAAGAGCTATATCCCACTTGGTAATCTAATCACCTCAATGCCCAAGAAATAACGTAGCTCTCCCAAATCCTTCATCTCAAACTTCTGCTTCAATAGCATTTTCACATGAAGGATATCTTCATCACTGTCACCTGTCATAATCAAATCATCAACATAAATGACAAGTAGCATAATACCTTTCTCTGTTTTTCTCACATAAAGTGAGAAATCTGCCTTGGAAATCTGAAAGCCAATAGTGACAAGATATTGTCCTATCTTGTGAGACCATGCTCTAGGTGCTTGCTTTAAGCCATACAACGCTTTCTTCAACCTGCAAATAAACTCAGGATGAACATCATGCACATAACCTGGTGGCTGCTCCATATAGACCTCTTCTTGCAAATCACCATGCAAGAAGGCATTCTTTACATCCATCTGATGTAAAGACCATCCCTTTGATGTAGCCATAGCAATGACTGCTCTTACGGTTGCCATCCTTGCAACCTGACTGAATGTTTCTTCATAGTCAATGCCATATGTTTGTGCATACCCCTTGACTACTAATCTTGCCTTGTATCTGTTCACATAACCATCTGCATTGTGCTTCACCTTATAAACCCACTTACAGCCAATTGTATTCTTACCTTTAGGCAAAGGTGTCAATTCCCATGTAGCATTTGCTTCCAAGGCATCCATTTCTTCATCCATGGCTTTCTCCCATTTTTCTTTTCCCATGGCTTGCTCAAAAGAAGTGGGTTCTGGTTCCTGTATCACTTTGACCATATATACATAGTGAATGGCTGTGTTTCCATCATATTTCAGCCTATCCACAGGATACCTAGCTCTCGTAGACCTGCGCAAAATAGGTTCACTCCCAGGTGCTCTCAAAACATCCCTGGTCTTCCTTACTCCAGGTGTAACAATAGAAGGAATACCCAACTCATCATCAATGCTCTGTTCTGAGCCACTGGATTCACCATCCACATAAGAGTGACCTACATTCACATTAAACATGGGCTGATCAACCTTCTCTTTTCCTTTTCGTGATACCTACATACCACTATCTGCATTGCTTTGAGAAGATTCTCCTGATCTCAATCTGCCTGTCCATGGCGAAGAATGTGAACCACTGCTAGAGGACGCTCCAGGTCCACTAATATTTTGTGACTGCTGCTGTGAATTCTGTGCAGCATTACCATTTTGTGCATCTACATCATCAATCACATTTACTGGTTTATACTAGCTACTCATCTCATCAAAAACAATATCTCTGCTCACTGTAAACATATGAGTAGAAGGGTTATAGCATCTATACCCTTTTTGCTGGCAGAGAGTAACCAATAAAGATGCACTTCTCAGCTTTTGGATCCAACTTGGATCTCAACTCATCTAGCACATGTACATAGGCAATGCAACCAAAAATTTTCAAATGAGAAATATCTAGTTTCCTACCAGTATACCTCTCCTCTGGAGTCATTCCATGTATTGTTGCAGTGGGAGTCCTGTTCATTATGTAGACTGCTGTAGCAACTACTTCAGCCCAATAAAAATCTGGCAAGTCTTTCTCATTGAGCATGGCACAAGACACCTCTCCAATATGCCTGTTTTTCCTTTTTGCAATTCCATTTTGTTGTGGGGTATGACTGCATGAATATTGCTGCTTTATGCCATGGTCCTGCAAGAACCTTGCAAACTCATTTGAGAGGTACTCTCCCCCTCCATCTGACCTTAGGCATTTTATTTGCAGGCATGTTTCTTTTTCAACCATAGCTTTAAGGGTTTTGAAATGCCCAAAAACTTCACTTTTCTTTTTCATAAAATACACCCAAACTTTTCTGCTATAGTCATCAATAAAAGTGATAAAATAATGACAGCCTCCAAGAGATGCAGCTTTAGTAGTCCACACATCAGAGTGGATTAATTCCAATGGCTTCTCACTCTCTTGAATATGTTTGGGAAATGGTTTCCTTGCCTGTTTTCCAAATTGGCAGGCTTCACATACCTTATGCATTTCTGCAACCTTGAATTTAGGCAATCCTGCAACAATATTTTGGGCTTGCATTGATTTAAGTTGCTGTACATTAACATAACCAATGAGTTTATGCCAGATATCAATATCTGCAACTACACCGGTCCCATATGCAAACATTGCTGCACTCAATTCAGGCATGTCTGCATCCAACGTAAACATTCTGCCCTTCTTCTGTCCTTTTGCTATCAAGCGACCTTTATTTTTCATATCCTCAACAAAGCATCCATGAGGATTAAATCTGACCTGCAAGCCCTGCTCAACCATTTGACCAACAAAAACCAGATTCTTGGTGATATTCGGGACATGAAATACATTGGACAGGTATTTCTTTTTCCCATCCTGCATAGACAAAGGAATTTTTCCAATCTGCACAATAGGATGTGCAGTATCATCACCAGTCTCCGCAAATCCTGGTTTTTCCATTTTTCTTGCATCCTCCATCCATTCTGCATGACCTGTCATGCGGTTTGATGCACCTGAGTCAACATACCATACATCATTGCTTTCTTCTGTACTTGTCACAGAATTGTTCATGTGCTGCACCATAAACAAGTGCTCATTTCTGTCATCACCCTGTCTACTAGAAGATGCATAATTCCCTTGTTGCAGTTTTCCATTCATGATGTCATTCTGGTTTTTATAGTAGTCTTTAGCCATATGATCCATTTTACCACAGTAGTAACATTCAACATTACTGTTTGCATTTTGGCCTCTTTGCCATCCACCACGACCTCTTTGGCTCCCCCTGCCTCTAGAGTTACCACGTCCTCCTCCATAGGACTCGTTTTCTTGAGTTTGCTGCATTTTCTGATTTCTACCACGGCCTCCAAATTGGCCTCCTCTACCTCTGCCTCTACCTCTTCTAGCATTTGAGTAGAAGACAGTTTCTTTTGAAGTTCATCCTGAAGAAGATGCACCACCATTTCTCTGCTCCTCAGAAATTAGAAGAGCAATCAACTCCTCAATATCAGAAAATCTTTCACGAACTGAAATGGATGTCTGAAACTGTGCATAATCCTTTCCTAGACCATTCAAGATCACAGAAACTAAATCATCATCTTCCACTGGCGACCCAATGGAAGCAAGTGCATCTACAATCTTCTTCACCTTCATGTGGTAGTCATTGATACTTGTACTTTCTCTTTGCACATTATGCAACTCTTGCTTGAGCTGCATTTTCCTGGCTTGCGTATTTGTACTATATATTTTTGACAAAGTATCCCATGCCTCCTTTGGCGTACTTACATCCTAAATATGCACAATCATAGAGTCTGAAATACTGATAGACAGCCAGTACATAACTTTCCTGGCTCTCTCATGCCATGCTTTGAATGCCTGCATTTGCTGTTGATTGGGAACATCAGGAAGAACTGGTTCTTCTTCATTTCCTGCAACAAATTCCCAATATCCTTTTCCCATAAGCAAATTCGTCATTCTAAACTTCCATGCTTGGAAGTTGTTCTTGTCAAGCTTTTCAGTGACAATCTGTGAAAGAGAATCAGATGCCATTACAGAACACTGCAAAAAATTCTGTCACTGCAAAAAACACAGCTTCACTCTCACAAGGGAAAATCTGCAAAACTGGCGAAAGTTGTATTTGACCACACAATCACTTCCTAGTGACGATTTTGCATCAACAGGCAACAGGGATGATTCTGTAACTCCCAATGTCTCTGCGCACAAGCATACGATGCAATTTCTACAGTAACTTTTCACCGACCTGTAGAACAGTGGCTGCACAACATAAAACTGGGCCTTTTCCTGAGTACGTGCATAAAACTTTCGCCTCCAAAACAGGCCCTGAAATGGCCTCAAATATACTTCCCTCTTGCTTCACCGCGAAGGGCGTCTCAAGCTGAGACAATGCACTCCTGCACTTTCCGGCTGTGCTACCTGTAGAGATCTACTCCCAAAATAGAAAATGAAAGCAACACTGCTCCTCTTACCAGAACACCACGAGCTTGGCTTGCTTTCTTGAGCTCCTTACCACAAACAAGGCTCTGATACCATGTCAAGATTGTGGGAGAGAAGGAAGGAGTCTCACTTGCAGCTTTCTTGCTTGCACAATGGGGGAATACACACAGAGGTGGAGGCTGAAAACAGTTTTCCTCTTCTTAGTTGTGTAAGCCAAAAGAACTCAAGTACAAAAAAATAGAAGAACCCTATATATGGGTCTCAAACCAAACTCAACTAACTAAGGTGGCATACTAACTGAGCCACGAACTAGAGTAGATAAGGATAGCTATCATGTAGCTATTATTCATGGGTGGTGTACCAACCGCGTCTGCAACTGACAAGGCGGTGACATAAATACACAACGGTCACCCTGGCGTATCACGAGTGGAGCTCGATATCTCAACACATCGGCCTCAGGTCCTGTCTCAGTACCCAAGAACCTACCAAGCCCTCGCAAGGTGATACTTAATCCTTTTCTGAGGCTCACTTTTATTTTCACTCTAACCTTTCTTACTTTCTTCTTTTCCAATAAGACGCCACCCCTAGGAAGACAAGGCATCGGCCCCAAGTCTGACTCATCCCCAGGAACCTACCAAGCCTTTGCAAGGTGATGATCAACTGCTTATAAATTTTCCTTTCTTTTCTTTTCTATTTTTATAGAGGTTAGAACCCCTTTTTACACACCTTTGTACATATTTATTGTCTTTGGGATATTCAGGGTTTTTCTTCTCTATCATCATCATTTTTCCTTCTGGCAGGCTTCTTTAACTGCCTCACAACTAACAAGAACTCCTAGAACAGCTGCCTAGCAGGCTAGCAGAACAAGGTCACTAGAACTGCCCTCTAAAAACAGGTCTTTCGATGCTTGGCAATGTCTTTACAGGAGGCAACGACTACTCAGACCTCCCTCAGACATACCTAACCTAAACCTGGGACTTCATGCCTTGGACGCCGGTCCCCAACAAGAAAAGAAAATCCCCTACAAGTACAAAAATACATATAGCATAAAAACATGGTACTCGAAAAGGAGAGATATCACTTGGATAGGGCCACGAGAAGCTTCCGCGCGACATAGGCTCCTTCCAAGCTCTTCTTTGAACATGTCTCGCATAGGACTAAAACAAGAAACCATTAACCACACCTATACTAAACAGACGATTGGACCTCTTGGCCCTCTTGGCCTAACGATATCAAACAGAATAGCACCTACATATCCCTCCCCGAAATAGTATAGATATACAATAATATACTCATTTCCAAGGAGGAAAAATAGGACTCACACTGCCCTAAGCTAAATGCATAAGGTTATGACCCATCCCTCTTGCATATATAGCAAGAGGCGTACACATAACATGTTGTCTAATCAGTCTATGGGTCCAGGATAACAACGGTAGATTGGTCTCAGCTACTCTTTGCATCACCCATATCAACCATCGCCTGCCATATATTGTATGCTCTAATAACATTCCCCACAAGTGATCGGGTCCTGTCTCATTATTAATAGCAATATCCAAACTAGGACCACAGTTGAAGAAAAGGTCTTCTTCATAAGCAAGATTTGCCTGTGAATCCAAAAACTGATTCCAAGAACGTGGAATGAGCTGAAAAGACACTCTCTCAAACTCCTCAAGTAGGGTCATCGCAGTTCGATGATACATACAAAGGATGGGGTTCCGCACTGTATATGTCCCATCTAGCCGATTCAAGATCAACTAGGAATCCCCACTAACAACCGCCGAATACCACCTTGCTTGGCAATATGCTATCCCATAATCAAGGCTTTATACTCCGCCATATTATTAGTGAATCCTACCCCAAGATAAGCAGCTAACTTCATCATAACTCTACGTCGGGGATCTTGGATTACTACTCCAACACTCCCTTTTTTATTAGGGCCCCTGGACGCTCTGTCAAAATATAATGTGTATGTTCACAATGGGTTTACATAGCCTGCCATCACAAACTCCTCTATTCGTAATTATGATAGTCAAAATTTAACATGTTTAGAGGATGAACTGACGGCTCCATCCCACCTTCTTCATTCAACTCAACAGGGATACTTGTCAACATTCGTAAGCAGTGATGGCAGAAGACTTTGATCTCCCACACAAAGGTTCCGTCTTCTTGCTCAATCACTTTGTATCCTTTGCTCCACCAGATAAGTTTCCCCTGATGGTATCTTTGCTCCAGATATGGGTGCTCCAAATAAGGAATTAACCACCCCATCAACCAGCTTTAAGCTCTTTTATAGGTCTCAAATCAGCCCCAGCATGGACCTGCAATGCATTTCTCCGTGTTAGCATACTTAGAAATAATAAGGTTTAATCTTATTAAGATTAACCTTATTTTTAAACTCTACTCCCTGCAGATCAGCTAGTAGAGCTGTAGACCTATTTTCCCCTATCCTGACAATCTTGTAGGGACCATCCCATCTAGGTTCCAGCTTCCCTGGAAACAACTCCCTATGCACATCATAGTACAGAACTAATTGCCCTTTTTTAAAGGTATACTTCTTTGCTTTAAGGTCATGCAACTGCTTCATCTGACGTTTGGCTATCTCCTGGTGTAATAAGCTCTGCAATTTCAGTTCATCTAGGTGGGCTATGGTCGTAAACTGTTCAAAGAGTGCATCCTCATCTCCCAAAGAGTGGATAATTGCAAACCGTATGGTTGGCAACTCAATTTCAAGGGGTAACACACACTCTTCCCCATAAAATAATTTAAATGGAGTATGGCCGGTAGCTCGCTTGAACGTTGTATTGTAAGCCCATACTACCACATACAACTTCCTGTCCCAGTCTTGTTTCTTCTCAGAGACTATTTTAGACAAGATACCTACAAGCTATTTATTAGTACTTTCGACTTTCTTGTTGGCTTGCAAATTATAGGGGGTCGTTTTGTTGTGCTTGATTTGCCAAGCTTCAGTCAGGCTTTTAATCACTTTATTCAAAAAGTGAGTTCCACGGTCCGACACTAGTTCCTTCAGTGGACCGAAATGATAGATAATCTGCTCTAAAAGAAAACTTGTAGTCTCTTTTCCATTGTCCTGCCTCGTCGCCCAGGCTTCTGACCATTTTGTAATTTAATCAGTTGCTACTATAATGTACCTTTACTGGGTAGTAGACGACGAGATGATAGGACCCACAAAGTCAATGCCCCACTTCTCAAATGGAAGAATAGCCATGATAGGCGTAAGTGGGCATTTCCTATTCTCTTTTCTGTCATGTCTTTGATAGGTATCACATCTCTTAACATACTCAAAGGAATCTTGGAAGATGGATGGCTACCAATATCCAGCTCTTAAAGCTTTCTGTGCCGTCAACCGTCCCGCGAAGTGCCCTCCACATGCAGAGTCATGGCACACTTCCAAGATGAAAGAAACCTCGTCAGGCATCACATATCGGCGATAGATATCATCAACACCCTGCTGATATAGTGTTCCTGCGATCAAGGAAAACTTCAAAGCCTGTTGTCGGATTTTCCTCTTTTCTGATTTTGACAAACCAGCTCCAATCTCTCCTGTTGATAGATAATGTGTGATAGCAGCATACCAAGATGGGATAGAAGCTGTATCAATTTTAAATGTTTCTTCAATATCACTTCCTTCAACCAAAGCCTCTTTCGGCTCCCCGAAATCCACAAGGCATTCTACAATACCCTGCAACCTCGATGGCTTACTCTTAATCTCATAATCAAACTCCTGCAAAGTAATTAACCACTTTGCCAAACGATCAGGCGGTTGTAGCTTGTTCATAAGCAATCTAAGCCCTTCCGCCTTTGTATAGAAAAGTACCTTCTCATAGAGGATGTAGTGCCTAAATTTTTTAGTCCCAAAGACCATCGCAAGGCACAACTTCTCCATGTAGCTGTAGTTAATTTCTAAAATGCCCAATTTTTGACTAGCAAAAGCTGTCGGATGATACCACTTTTCCTCCCAGATTTTGGCTAAACAGTAGCTGATGCTATGCCTGGTGGCTTCTGAAAATATGTAAAATACCTCGCCTCTTTTAGGTGCTTTTAAAACTGGTGCTTTTACTAGCTCCTGTTTCACGTCCTCGAAAGCTACCTTACAAGGGTCGCTCCATATAAATAGACAACTAGAGGATAATAAGTTCATTAATGGAAACGTCCTTTCAACCAAGGCGTTTATAAACCTCCGATAGTACCCTACCGATGATAGAAAGCTATGTACCTCTTTCGAAGTGCGTGATGGACTCATAGCGACTATAACCTTGATCTTTTCAAGATCAGCTTGCAATCCCTACTGAACTGACCACATGGCCTAGCAATAGCCCATAAGGCACTCCAAAGACACACTTCCATGGGTTAAGAGCCATAAAAAATTTGCCTGCAGTGCTCAAAATACTTTCTTAAAATAATCAACAACCTTTCCCTTACAGTAGCTGCCCCCAGGTCATCGATAAATACTTTCAACTCGTTTGGGGAGATGTCACCAAAGGTCTTGTCTACTATTCGTTGCCATGATCCGGGTGCATTGCACAAACCAAATGCCATCACATGGTACGCAAAAGTACCAAAGACAGTAATAAAAGTTGTTTTCAACTTGTCCGCTTTTGCAATTGCCATCTAGTTATAACCCCCAAAGCAATCCATAAACGAATATATTTCCCTACCCACTAATTGATCTAAAATCTGGTCAATAAATGGCAACGGGTAGTAATCCTTAACTGTCTGCTGAACACCATTATGTGTGTTGTATAGGGAAGATTAAACCACCTTTCCGTAACTTCTGTAACTCCTCAAACAGATCGTCCCTCAATTCAAAAGGCATACGCCTTACTTTCTGACGCACAGGAAGACTGCTTTCTTTTATAGAAATAGTATGAACGGCCAGGCTGGGAGGAATGCCTCTCAGCTCGTCATAACTCCAAGCAAAGATGTCGCGGAATTCTTGAATAAAGGACACATAGTCCTCCCTTTCTACTGAACTGAGCATGGAACCTAATTTAATTGGCCGCGAATCATTCGGTGTGCCAAGGTCAATCACATCCGCATCTCTTATCTTATCTTGCGGCTCTATCGGCTCATTTAGAGTTATCTGATAAATATCCTTTGTAGTGGGCCCCTCTTTAGATTCATTGCTGGATGATGTCTCACTACCAGATGGATCATCTGTTGTTTCTAATTTAGTAGAGGATAAAGGAGCTCTCTCACTCTGAGGAGACTCAGGGTAAGCATCGACTATTACTTGATTAGCACCTCTACCTAGAACAATAAAGTCCAATAAGCATTCTACACTTGCAACTGTAACATGGACTTTAGTAACGCAACCTTTTGGTTATCTTAGACTATCATTAGCCATTCTAAGAAGGGTGGAGCTATCTTTTTGGATGCCTAGACCCAACCTCTCCATCAACTCTGAACTCATGATATTGACAGAGGACCTAGTGTCTACAATAGCATTCTCCACTAATATTCCATCCACGTATGTTGGAACCCTAGGGCAATTCTTTTCAGCATGATCAAACCAATCTTCCCCTACTCGTGCTATGCCCAAAAGTTCTACAATATACCCAATACGCAGGATCTTCTTGAATTCCTTGCGTACTCCTAGAGATAATTTAATCAACTGTAAAAGGTTTACATCTAGTTTGACTTCGCAAATAGAACTTGTTAAATCAAAATCATGATAGGTAGCTAAAGCTCGCTTTTCTTACCAAACCATTCTCTCTTTTGGTCTCGAGACCGGCTTTGGTGCTTCTTTTTTAGCTCTTACCTTCTTTCTTGGCACTTCCTCATCCTTCTTAGGATCAACTTTTTTGTCAGGCCTTAGAGGTCCACCTTCCATGCCAGGATTCAGGACTTGCGTTCCCTTATCCCCTTGCTTAGGGTTTCCCTCGACCGGTTTTGCATTATCTCTATCACCCTCTTTAGCCTTTTGGCCTCTTGTCATGGCTCGTAGGTTAGAGGTTTCAGCGCCATTAACACACACAGCCTCAATAAGGCTGACTCCATTGCCTTGTGGCAACTCTTCTATAATGGTCTTTCCCCATTGCAATATTTGTCTTGGTCCATCATTTTGCTAGAGGTTATTACCTTGCGCTCTATGATTAACAGGACCTGGCTATTTACTCCCTTGTTGGAGGGAACTAATCTTACTCCAACAGGTAGCAGCTAAGTGGCCCGACTTCCCAGAGATATCACACTTAACATTTGGACAGTTTCTAGGGAAATGTTGTTTGCCACACCACTTACAGCTGAATCTTGAGGGTCCACCCTCTTCAAGGCGTCGACTCCCTATCAGATTCTACTGCTTCTTTAGGAAATTGACGTCAACAGCTATTTGCCAATATTGTTCAAAAATCATGTTAGTATAGTGCTTCATCATATCCTTAACTTCACCAAGGACATTAGATGCACTCGACTCATTGCCTTGATCGTCTATCCATCATTCCATTGGCTTAACAATTTGATTGGGCATTGGTTGTTGACTCACAAGAACAACATTAGGGTTCGAAGCTTGGCCTCCAACATCTGGTGAAGCCAACTAACTAGCCATAGGCATAGTCACACTGGGAGGAGCTGGCAGCAAAGGTACATTTTGAACCATGCTTCCTCTCCCATTAGGGTTATTCATAGGCATCCCTTGACTTCCATTCATTAATGGTAAATTTCCTCCAAATACTAGACCCGCATTAGGGTTTATTCGAGAGGAGTAGGCCATTTGTGATCGTGATTCTACTCCTTCTGCTCGCGCGATGGCGGTGTCTATATCAGCCAAAGCCACACTGCTCAATTGCACCTGAATATTGAAATCCAATCCATGCAAGAAGTATTGCAATTGGGCAGCCGGCGGAATAGGAATGTAAGTTTGTAACTTACAAAAAACTTCCTTAATCTTCTTGGCATAGGTTTTCACATTCTCATGGGGGTCTTAGCGTGTTACATTCAAAACATGCAACAATATTGGCCACCTCTTTCAGGGGTATATTCTCCTCGGAAAGCTGCATAAAATTGGTCGATTGTGGTTATGGTTCCAGTCTCTATGCTATGATACCGTACCGCAGCCCTTCCTTTTAATGTCATGTTAAAGAACATCATAAGATGTCCCTCACCTTGGATGCGGTAATTAAACATTAATCTTTGGAATTCACAAATGTGAAACTCTGCATCTTCTTTGGCTAACCCATTAAAAATGGGCAAAGGAACTTCTAAAGCTGGCAAATCTGGCATCCCTGTAAAAATTGCAATGGATTGTGCCATGGCGACAATCGGATTAACAATAGGAGTTTGAAATAATGGTATCACATCCCCACTTGAAGTGGATTGACTTAGTGGAAGAGAGGAAGAATTTGCGCTTCCTCCTTCACCTGAAGGACTATGTGCAGCACTTAGGTTACTAAGACCACTGCCTCTTATGCGTATCGGACTACTCCTTTGAGGAGAATAGCGACTTACAATCTCCAACCGCCATCTAGCCCTCTCAATATGTTCTGCTTTTTGTATTTCGGCTTGACGGTCCTTGTCAGAGGACATAAACCAACTTTTTGGTCCCTAAAAACCCTAGATTCGAGAACCACCACTTGTTGGCAGCTCGCAGCAGACGCAACACTGATGGGACCTCAAATGGGCCGGCACTGGCTATGGCACTAGCCAGACCTCATGCTCATATTAGACAAACACACCCTCACGGCCTCGCGGACTAGAAGCGTCTATCTACTGCTAAAGGACAAACTGTCCTAAAGCCTAATCTATGCGTTTATAGTTTTATAGCTTTGTAGTCCAATGTTTTCCTTTCTAGAAACTCCTCAGAGGGAGAACCCTTACACATTGGCAAAAAATGCCACAATAATCACATACATGGGAGGCAACCTCTCAGTAGAAACACCGCGGCCCCACAGTAGCTCTCCTACATCGTAGGGATTGGCCCCTTAATGCGCTGCTCAACATACAAAACAAACGAACAAACTCCACTCTTCATTTTCGAAAATAATCCAGGAGATACCATGTGTCCTCACTAAATAATCCCCCAAGAAACGAACGTCTATCCTACAGCTCCACACTCAAGCGTGGGTCATTGTCATTGAAAACAAGTGCTATGCATCCTGGTTTTTTAATTCCAATACCATGGTTCCATGCACATGCAAAGTGAATGGTCCTAAAGTTCTCAAACATCATTTTTAAATCAGACACGTGGTGTGCACAATCAGGCTTTTAATGCTTATTCCCTAACCCGTTGCGGCGATGAAAGGATAGCACGTAGACAACACTCATGCTACTATCCTCTTAATAAAAATAACACGGACTCTATGCCATGGTATGCATCATAAATATCAGCACGCAAATCACACCATTCAAACATCCTAACCCCCTACGTTTAGGTATTGCTTTCATTGCACAGGTGTAGAGGTTCATTTTGTCATATTTTGATGTATAAAAAGCAATAAATCACAAACTTTGACAAAGAGATAGGGAAAATTGAGGCTAAACCTCATGCTCTGCCACTACCACATATCCACAAATAATTCTCATATTTTTTCTTATTTTTCCAAGACGTATTTCTAATTTTTTCCTTATTTTTATCATTTTCTTAATTTATTTTGGTTAAAATATGCTATTTTCTAGTTTTTCTTATTCCAATCACTTCAGCATACTAACATTCAATTTATCTTCCATATTCTCCCCATGTAAACACCTTTTACCCACCCGAAATGGAAAAACTACCATTTTACCACTTAAAAACCGCATTTCGAGTTTATGGGAATTAAATAAAGCATGTAAATCATTGCAAAACCAAAATTTTCTGATACACAGCAATTACTCATAATGCAAACTGCACACAAACAAATTTTCATCCAATAAGAACATAATTATCATCATAAACTATCAAAAATCCTTCATTTTCTTCATAAAAATTATCATACCATGTTTTTACGTAACCTGAGACACTTTGACTGCATAACCAGCAAACGGAGCTTCCATTGCTCTCAATCCAATGCTGCACTTCAATCTTCAACATCTCCATCAATTTCCATCACCATTTCCTTCATTCTCCTTCCCCGGTTTCTTCATCAAGATGGTACACATGAACAGCCCATAGAGAAGAGAGAGAGGGAGGAGAGAGAAATACTAGAATCTATTCTCTTCATCCACACAACCATTTATCGTGTGAAGACTGGCGATAGAACCAGCCAAGAGGGAGAAGTTAAGGGGTATCATCTGTTGCATAGATTCTTCACAGCCAGGAAATCAATTGTGGGGGAGGAGAAGTGAAATTTGTGCCGCCTGATGCAGCCCGCCATGCTCACGCCATTCTCACGAAAAATGCATGAAAAATTGAAGGGGGGGGTCAAGGTCCCAAAGGGCACCCCCCCCCTTTGGCCTGAAATTTTGTCCACCTTTTCGTATCTTGGCCAAGTTTTGGCCTCTTCCTCGTCTAGACTCCATTTCGAGCTTTGAAAAATCTTGCACATCCGTCTTGACATCCCGCACTGACTGGCAACTCCTGGCATCCCATATTGTAGTTGAAAAAATTATCAAAAATCCACAAGTGTCGCTTGGGCACCTTTTAAAAGCTGTCTTTCACTTTATGCTTAAAATCGTCCTAGCTGCAGCCGCTGCCTTCAATGTTAAATATTTTCCCCCTAAATTCCTGATTTTTTGGCAAATTTTAGGCACATCCTGGGCTCAAAACTCCGCTCTCATCCTCAATCCAGTCACCATGTAACTCAATCATAGCTGAAATCTATTATGTCCACATTTTAGAGAGAGAATCAACTATCACATTGCATTTGTCCCTTGTATGAGTGATGTCAAAATCATAGTTTTGTAAGGTAGCTACCCACCTACATTTCTTAGAGGTAAGATTTAACTGAGTGAGAAAATACTTTGGGATCCTATGATCACTTTGAACTCTAAACCAGCTGCCATAAAAATAGTGGTGCCATTTCTTTATCACATGCAGAATAGCTAGTATCTCTTGGTCATTGATATCCACAACCATCTCTTTATCTATAAGCTTGTGACTTTCAAAGGCTACTCCATGCTCCTGTAACAAAACATCCCCTACACCCCACGGTCACTAGCATCACACTATATGATAAACTCCCTAAAGAAATCCAATCATACTAGAAAAGTAATTCCTTTAAGAGGTTGAAGCTACTATCTATAAGTGTATCCCAAAAGAAAGCTTATTTCTTCAATCTATGAGTCAAAGGAGTTACTATAGCCGCATAATGCTTATTGAATCTATGATAGAATGACGATAGATCAAGAAACCTTCTAAGGGAAGTAGTGGTGGTAGGTGTTGGCGAGTCTCTAACACATTGCAACTTCTTAGGGTTAGCATGTATCCCTTGTTCACTAACAATATGGCCCAAGTACTCCACTTCAATTTGTATGAAAGAGAATTTCTTCTCCTTAGCAAAAAGTATGTGATGTCTTGTTAACCCCAACAAGAAGAAAGCAAAAGGAAATAAAAAAGACGCAGGGCAAAGGCGGAAAAAATGTAGCCTGACTGAAGAAAGAATAGGAGAAAATGCCAAAAGCGCAAGGGAAACCTTAAAAGTCCAAGGCAAATGCAAAAGGGGAAAGGCGCATTTTAAAATAAAAAGTCGCGCCCTGAAATCTTGTAAAAGAGCACCGAGCTCTCACCCGTGCAATTTGTAAATGTAGACGGGCGGTGGAAAGAAATCTAGGAAGATAGAAGGACAATGGGAAAAAGGACAGGCTACGGCCGGCCATGTAAAAAAGAGGAAAAGGGGATGACCGCCCAAAAGGGATTTAGGGTTTTGTATATAAAGTTGAAAAGTGAATGAGAATATCATTCTTGTGTGTGGCCAAAGCTTCTTCTTCTTCTTTTTCTCTTGTTTCTTGCCTTCTTGCTTATGCTTGAGAGAGGGATTGAGAGAGTGTGAGGGAGTGAGGGAGTGATTGTGTGAGAGTGAGGGATCTTGGAGAAGAAGCTCTCCATCTTCTCTCTTCATCTTCCCCTCCTCTCTTCTCTTCTCTTGTCTCGTGCGTGGCTATGGAGGATAAAGCTCATGGGAGAGGGATTGAGGTTGCTTGAGCTTACCTCAAGGATCGTGGAGCTACCGGTGTGCAAGAAAGAGGAGGGTACTCGATCGAGCATCAAGGTAAGCTCACTACACTCGTAAGGTAGGCATTGCGCGTCGGCTATGTGAGAGGTAGTCATGGTCGCTCGGTTCGAAACACTTGAGCAATAAGTGGTCCGTAGGTCTCGGGGTAGAGCTTGTAGCTCCCCTTCATTTTGGTTCCGTTGCCAAGACTGACGGAATCGAGCCTTGAGCACCGCACGCATCAAATCGAGCATAGAAGTAGGGTATGCAGCCCGAACCGATGCTCGAGATAGCTAGGAGATTTAGGAGGTTTTACGTGAAACAAGTAAGCGTTTTGGTTTGTTGGAAGCATTAGTGTAGGACTACCATTCTACATCTCTATTTTGCATTTTTGTTGCACTAGATTAAGGTTAGATTAGGTTAAGAAAAGAGAAAACTGAGGTTTTGACTGCTGCTAGAAACAGGGAAACAGGAGACAAGATTCAAATTTCTGGGTAAAACAGGGAAAAGGGAACTGGCTTTAAGGTTTTGTAGTGCTAGGAAATGACCTTGAGAGGCTTGGGAGGCCAGGGCAAACCTCATTTCACTGGTTAGCTTTGTGTGAGAGAGAGAGAGAGAGCTTCTGGTTACCAGGAAGAGGGAGCGCTATCATGATTCTGGGTGCCATCAATTTGTGCTACTCCAGGTGAGTCAGGTGCTTCTTAGTAGTGCCCTAATAATATTTGGAAAGTCTCTTGTGATTGTGTATAGCAGGCGTCAAGTGGGATCAAAATGCATCAAAATCGCACCTGTCGCCAGACGTAGTAGGACCAGGTCTCAGTGGTCCGAGTCCCAGAATCGGACCACCCGAGTCCTGGAGTCGGACTGTCCGATTCCAAGAATCAGACCATCCAACTGAGGGAGTCAGACTGCGTACTAGTCGGACCATCCAACATTCGGATCGGACCAAAAAATTTTAGAATCGAACCCCACTACCGGATCGGACAGTCCAATTGGACGTGCCACATGGCACTCGAACGGCCCATCAGAATCAGACCATCCGACTACTAGAGTTGGACCAACCCTGTCCAATTTTTAGAATCAGACCGTTCAACTACTAGAGTCAGACCAGCCCTATCCGATTTCCAGAATCGGACAGTCCGATTCTAGGAATCCGACCATCCTGCCAGAAGGAAAAATAAGGATCTTTAGTTGACCCTCACAGACCTGACCCCCAGGACACAACCCTGAACACTCCCAAGACCCAGTTTGACCATTAGAACCTCAGAGACCAATTGAACTTAGAGCAGAATAGAAAACGCAACAGAGACCTTCAAAAAGACTATAGAATAGCCAGGAACTGAGCTTGAAACTCAAATCAGGCTAAGAATGTGGAGAGAAACAAAGTGGAGTTCGCATTAAATGCTTTCTGCATCAGCACTTCACTCTTGTGTTCCACTAAGTTTACACTGCAAGAAAAGAGAAAAGCCTGTTTTCGCACCAAGCACCACGAAAGCACTAAGTATAACGTGTGAATAAGGATTGCAGCTGCTTTCAAATAACAAGGAACACCTCAGGATATCTAATAACATTAAGGAACCCACTAGTAGGAGAAGACCCCAAGACTTAGACAGGTGCCTGAGTGCCCTACTAGTAGGACCTGGAGAAGACATGAAGACACAGAAAGCAACAATATAGAGGATTGGACACTGCTGAAGCTGCTTGGATTTATTGACAACCTCGTGGAGCTGGAAGCAGAAACAATGTCGAGATCAAGAGGCAAACGAGGAGAGGACCAATTAGACTTAGGAGAATTTCCAACCTCGGTCCAGGAACTGGTCCACAACTACGATCTACTCACTAGGACCGTGATCCAGGGCAGACCTGTAGAGGAAGTGGTAGCAAACCTGGAAGAAGAGAGAAGAGCAATCAAGAGAGCACTAGAAGGCATAATTGCCTACAACCATGAGCAAAGGGCTAGAAGGCTACAGCAAGACGTAGATATGTACGAGGCTAGACGAGTGCTAGACCTAGCTGGAGTGGCCAAATCTGGACCGAATGTAGAGAGGGAACGAGCAGCAGAGGCTGACATGACATTGAGCAAACTAGTAGCAAAGTGACTCTTGGACAATATGTCCGTTGAACAGAGTGCTACTGCCCTAGCCACTATGCTACTATCGAGATTGGGAGTCACGCAAGGGGCTAAAGGGCAGGCTAGAATCCCCATCGTAGCAAAACAGCTAGCTAGATACGAACCTAGCAGTGGCCTATACAGCTTCATGGAGCAGTTCGAGCAAGTATGTGAGGCAAACGGTCTTACTAACCTTGCACAGCAAGCTCAAGCTTTCGGCTTGTGCTTAGGCGATAAGGGGAGGACCTGGTATTCTAGTCTAGATGACGCAGAATGTGCGAACTTTGTTCACCTTAAGGGCCTCTTCATCAAGAGGTTTTTGGAGGCAGGGTATTCGGATAACCTCATCGTTAGGTTGATGAATATCAGTCAAAGGGAGAAGGAAGTCGTTAGGGATTACGTCACTCAGGTGCGTAGCCTCTACAAGAGAATCCCTGCCAATGAGCGACCTATCGAGAGGGCAATGTCTACAGTGTTCATGAACGGGATTCGGAGTGAGGAGCTCTACAAGGCTTTGGCCAGTAACTCCACCTTGCAACAAGACATGCTAGCTAGAGTTTTTGAGGAGGCAATACGTGTAGATGATCAACTCAGGGAACGCAGCATGAGGACTACCAACCGAGAGAGTGCAAGCCAGAGGGACCCTGAGAGATCAACTACTTCGGGGGAAAAAGCAACTACTAGTGTGCAGGATAAGGGAAAGAGTGTAGACCATGACCACGGAATGACAAAAATGAGAATGGAGATTGCACGATTGCAAGAGCTGGTAAGGAAGCCTATGAGATTGCATGTACAATGTATATACTGCGGTGGCAATCACCTCCCAGTTGAGTGCCAAGATCTTAGATCTCGGCCGTGCTTAAATTGCGGTAGATTTGGGCATGATGCAGTGCATTGCAGAATGCCGAGGAGATTCCCATACGTGCAGCAGTACAACCCTCCATACTTAGGTAATAGGCCACCCAATTTCTTTGGGAGGGGAGCCCAGTTAGCTCTCCCAGCACCGACTGACTCAAGACATGCCGTACCTAGGCTAGAGATGAACCCAACTGGTATACCCAGACCACTAGGGTCTTTTGTAACCCACCCATCTAGCGATGCTCCTGTTCACTTTCTGGAGGAGCCTAATGAGGAAGAAACATATGTAAACTCGTACATATCCTATGACAAGGAGGGCAACCCAATCCTGATGGACTATCGGCCGGTGCCAGTGATGGATTTAGGAAGAGGAAGAGGCAAAGGCTTTGGAGGGCCAAGCCAAGATCCAATCACATGCTGGACTTGCGGCCACCCAGGCCACATTTCATCACGCTGCCCAAAATGAGAACAAGCTAACAAGGACAAAGCAGATCTCCGATGCACAGAGTGTGGAATCACACATCTATTTCCTAACTGTCCTAGGCGGAAGCCATCAACCAGCTCTGCCAACATGCCATCGGTGCCTTTGGGGCTTTTTGGAGTGGAAACCTTTGACAATGAGGATACACCCATCCCACTATATGTTATGATGCGAGCTCAAACAAAACAGGTAGGCATCTCTTTGCTAGGGCCAAGTAACCTTGACGCAACCTCAATAGGAAAGAAAAGCTAGAGGAGACGGAAAAAGAGAACCGATGCAAAGATAACTCTTAAAATCGAGAAAGTGACTACGTTAGTAACAGGAAAGAGGGTCACAGACGCAAAGGCGGAGACCTCAGCCCCTAAGACAGCCGAGCTAGGGAGTGCCAAGGTAGGGGAATATCCCCATCCCAAACGGCAGCTCGAGGCTATAGCTAAGGTCAAGGAGTGGGTCAAGGACGCCCAAAAGCACCTCAAGGATGTTGAACCCATATTAGAAGATCCTATTGACGATTTCTCCAGCGTGAGCATACCAGTCTCACCTTCAAAACCACAAACTGCAAGCATACCTGCACCACTGGGGGCAACTCAGCAACAAGGCCAAGGGGAAACTTGCCAGGGCAGACAGAATGCATGGCCTAGAAATGCTAGCCTCAGAGGAAGACAAGAGCCCAGTAGCCTCCTCACAACCTTGTTGTCTACTCCAGTAACTCTAAGCTTGGAAGACCTGCTTAGGCAGAATCATTCCTTATGGCAGGAGTTAAAAGACTTGATGGAGGGACACACAGGACTTGCGGGTGCTAATCCGCAAGATCATGATGCGGTTACACAGATCCCAAGTCTAACTCTACACTCAATTCCTAAGTCTTTGCGCATCAATGCTTTTTGGGAAGGCACTGAAATGCATGCAATTTTACCCATCTAGCCTTAGGAGATATGACACGAAAAGGAGTTGTAGACACAAGCACAGGTGTTAGTGTACTAAGCCATGCAGACTTAGAGGCATGGGGAAACCCTCCTATAGAGATTTCCAGGTTTAGCGTCACGTTAACAAATGGAATGAAGGTAAGACCATTTGGGGTCTTAAAGAATTGGCCAGTAAAGATTTCCGGTGTGCAGTTTTCTGTAAACTTCATTGTCATGAAGGGAGTGGATTACGACATACTATTAGGCCGACCTTGGGTGAGGAATGCACGTGTCATTGAGGACTCGGGCAATAGTTTGATTTTCCTAGGGAACAGAACTAGTGCACTGAGGATAGAGATGGACACTTGGAAGACGACCCCTGTTGACCTAGATGCCATCTCAGCTATGCTGAAAGGCGATACTCAATTGACCAAACCCTATGGATCACTCACTAAATATACTCCTTGCCCTGAGGATGAGAGGGATTGGATGCACGTTTTGGCAACCATTGACCTACCATTCTCAGATGAGGAAGAACTATATCAGCAGGCTGCTAAAGCTACAACCATGAAAATTGAGGAGCCAATTGTGCCACTTTGCATGATGGCAGGAAGCTCACTCAACCCAGGCAAACCAGCCTCGTTCCATATCCCCAACAACAAACTAGAGCTTCAGGAAATCGTAGAGTATCTGACCAACAAAATGGAAGGCAACTTGGCTGCTAACTTAAAATCTCTACGTGATCTATTAGCTAAGCCAGAATGGAAATGGACCAAGGTCCACGACCTGAATTTGTTATATAACTGGGCTTTAGTTACTGATGACAAGGAGACTGGAGAGGAAAGCTTGGGTGATGATGAGTAGTCAGAAGGACATGACTCTGATGACGAGGATTATGAGGACTATCGCTCTACAAGAGAGGAGAGTGAAG
This sequence comes from Lygodium microphyllum, assembly GCF_053477565.2. Classification (NCBI taxonomy): domain Eukaryota; kingdom Viridiplantae; phylum Streptophyta; class Polypodiopsida; order Schizaeales; family Lygodiaceae; genus Lygodium; species Lygodium microphyllum. Next base: position 68,050,270 of record NC_141146.1, read on the forward strand.
AAGAGATAGATACAATAGAGTACAACATGGAAGAAAAAGCGATAGAACAAATCAGGGCAGACTCGAGGCCTAGGAGAGGAAGGACTAATCAGAACAAAAAAGGAGTCATGCGAATTGAGTGTGAGAGATCCTGGCTAGAACACATAGGAGGCGTGGATTACGAGCAAGCCGGAGTGGCACGACCATGGATAATCCCAGTGCTCAAGACGGATGCACCTACTAAACTACGACCCCCTGGGGAAACACCTTCCTCAAGTGAGGGATGAGAGTTTAAGTGAGAGTCAGAAGTCAGCACTGAGAGTGATCCCGAGATACCACAACCTTCTAAAGTCAAACGCACCAAGGGAGACTTGCCAGTCCACCTAAGGTGCAGGAGGCTAAAGGAGGAGGCCAGGAAGCAAGCAAAGGACTTAGAAGCAGAAAGGCAAAAGAAACCGCAGGATCTACCCAAACGGTTTACAAAATTTAAAAAGGGTGACAGAGTGGTGATTGTGCTAGGTGCGAAAAGATAAGGCCAAACTAGTGAACCAATCGAGGGACCCGCCAAAGTCAAGGAAGTTAACTTGGCTGGGGAAGGTGAAAAGCCAAGACATGTATTCATTGCACATGACTTGACGAAGGATGAGGAGACCAAACTTGTTGCACTCTTGCGAGAGTACACTGACATATTTGTCTGGACATTGGATGAACTTAAGGGAGTAGACCCTAGGGTTGTGACTCATAATATCCCAATGGTCCCTGATGCAGTGCCAACGAAACAACGACCTTACCCCATGAATCCCAAACACACCCATGCAGTAAAAGAGGAGTTTGATAAACTCATGAGGGCAAGATTCATATATGAGATCGAGCACACGGACTGGGTATCACCTATCGTGATTGTCATGAAGAAAAATGGAAAAATCCGAGTGTGCGTGAACTACAAGAAAGTGAATGCCGCTACAAAGAGGGATAACTATCCTTTACCTTGCACCGAGCACATGCTTGAGAGGGTAGCAGGTAAAGAAGCCTACAGTTTTCTAGATGGTTTCTCGGGCTATAATCAAGTGCAAGTGCACCCCGACGACAAGCACAAGACTGCCTTTGCCACGGAATGGGGTGTATTCGCCTACATTGTCATGCCTTTTGGGCTGATGAACACACCTGTGACTTTTCAACGCCTAATGTGCACTATCTTTAAGGGCATGCTTAGGCGCGAACTGGAAGTGTTTGTAGACGACTTATGCGTACACTCTAGTTGGGCCGAACACTTAGAGAATTTGAGAGCTGTCTTTGAAAGGTGTAGGTTGTACCACCTCTCGTTGAACCCCTTTTAGTGCCAGTTCTAGGTGAAACACGGATGCATCTTAGGGCACGTAGTATCAAGGAACGGCATTGCCACTGACTTTTCTAAAGTCAGAGTCATTGTTGACTTACCGCTACCCGATAACTACAAGGGAGTTCAGTGCTTCTTAGGACACACTGAATATTATCGATGCTTTGTACTAAATTACACACTAATTGCTAGACCATTGTACAAGCTATTGATAGTGTTCGAGTGGACTGAGGAATGCCAGCATGCGTATGAGGAGTTGAAAAAGGCTCTTACTACTGCACCAATCTTACGATCCCCGGACTGGAACATAACATTTCATGTACACATAGACGCCTCTAAGTTCGCTATTGGAGCCATGCTATGCCAGTCTGGTGAACATAACTTAGATTACCCGATGAGTTTTGCGAGCAGGCAGCTCACAGAGACCAAGATGAACTATTCCACGATAGAAAGGGAGGGGTTGGCCATGGTATTTGTGGTAAAGAAATTTAGGCATTACCTGTTGTCCACTCCCTTTGTCTTCTTTGTTGACCATCAAGCCTTGCTGTATCTTGTGAACAAGCTTTGCGCTACGCGACCCATAGCTAGATGGTTACTCCTTCTACTGGAGTTTGACTTCTCTGTGGTTGTATGCAAAGGAAAGCAGCATTACATGGCTGACCACATGTCCCGCATACCCACAAGAGAAGCTGCTGGACAAGGCGTACCTGACGATTTACCGAATGCTCATCTCTTTAACCTGTCTAGCGAGAGAGAATTGTTTAAAGCTGATCTGATGCCATACTGGGCCGATGACATAGTGCAAGTGCTAGAGATCGGACTACCTGAGAGACCCATTGAGAAGGCCGGCTGAGAAGACTTATCCTGAAAATCCAGTCATACCAACTGATAGCCAGCCAACTCTACAGGTTGGGACTAGACGGTTTATTGCACAGATGCATATGTGAGCACGACATGCATGATGCATTGAAAGAAGCACATGGTGGAATCGCTGGAGCACACTTTAGCGAGGACATAATAGCCCGAAATGTGCTACAATCCCAACAATGGTGGCCCACCCTTTTCCGCGATGCAGCTAAATTCGTAAAGCACTGCGATGAGTGCCAAAGGACCAAAGTGCATGTGCGGAAGGACAAGATGGAGTTGACCCCTGTCATAGCCCGACAACCCTTTGAAAAATGGGGCATCGATTTTATTGGACCTATTAGTTCTGCGGCACAATGTTACCAAGCTCGCTACATCATAGTGGCAACCGATTATCTAACGAAGTGGACAGAGGCACGAGCCACGAGGAAGAATGATGCTAGAACCACTGCAAAGTTCTTGTGGGAGCAGGTCATTTCACGGTTTGGCTATCCAATCGAACTTGTAAGCGACCAAGGCACGCACTTCATTAATGAGGTGATTTCCCACCTGCTCTCTACCTTCCTAATAATTCATCGAAAGTCCTCTCCCTATTACCCTCAGGCTAATGGCCAAGCCGAATCCACGAATAAAATCTTAGTCAACGTGCTTACAAAGGTAGTGTCTACTTCAAGAAGTGACTGGGACAACAAGCTAATGGCGGCCTTGTGGGCCTATCGCACAGCTTATAAAACGGCTGTAGGACAGATGCCTTTTAGGTTGATGTACGAAACTAAAGCCATTTTACCCTTAGAATTCTTCATCCCTAGCTTAAGGATAGCAGTACAGGAGCATTGGGAGGGAAGAGAGGCTTGGATCAATCGCTTAGTGGAGTTAGAGCACCTAACGGAGACCCGACTCCTCGCCACTCACTCTCTAATTTGTGAGAAGGCTCGACGAAAGATGTGGTTGGACAAGCATGTCAAACAGCGAGACTTTGAACAAGGGGCTTGTTCTACTATACTCTGTAAAAGGACATAAATAGAAGATGAAGTTTCGGGGACTAGGGCCTTTCAGAGTATGTATGATTGGTAGAATAGGGAATGTTGAGTTAGAGACACTTGAAGGCGAAGGAATAGGCTTTTTTAATGGCATCCGCATAAATAAGTACTATCCTCCTTCTCATCCATTACATGAGGCACCCATGCTAGAACCCCCAATGAACGTCTGCATGGCTACTATAACCGACCTTACAGATCAGGACGAAGAAGCAGTGGCACCGGTGTATCTACGAATCACAGTCACAGCAGGAGCAACATATTCTTTCAATGCCTTGATTGATGAAGGTGCCGACTACAACATCTTGACGCATGAGCATTGGACACGCATTGATCAACCGAAAATACAGCCCACTAATGCCAAACTCACCCCGTTTGGGGGTAATGCTTATTCACTCTTAGGGAAGTGCAAGATAGTCATTTATATCGAGTCTAAAAGTTTACCAGCTTTCGTCCATGTGTTGCTTGACACTAAAGGAGCCGGTAATATGTCACTATTAGGTCCTACTTTCAAGAAGCAAATGAACTGTAATGTGGATTACAACCTAAACCACATTCATCTTGCTATAGGCAATGTGCTGATGGACCTAAAAACGGGCCGGCACTGGCTCATGCACTAGCCGGACCTCGTCACTATGCACAAGACAACCCCTCGGCCTCGCGGCCAGGAGCGTCTATCAAAATCTCTGCCTTCCTAAACATTGCGTTTGTAATACGTTGTAGTCCAACTGATCCTAACCCAATATTGCTCCTCAAAGGGAGTCCCTTTCACATAGCCAAAAGGCTCGAATCACATACACATGGGGTTCCTCCTACGGCTGAATGCCGTCAACCCTCTGCGACTCTCCTACACCTTGGGGATTGGCCCCTCGATGCGCCGCTCAACATTTAGACATTTCGCACAAACGTCACTCAAGGTACCAAATAAACGTATCCAGGAATGTACCATTGTCCTTACTTGACTTCCCCTTTATGATCCCACGACTAGCCTACGACATAGGAACCTCACTGCCTCTCAACGTAGGTCATATCCCAAAAACAATTGCAATGCATATCCAGGAGCTAACTCTGATACTTTTAATTTCCTCTAAATGATCATGCAAAGAGGTGGATGCCTAGTGCTCAAACATCTTAAAAATCAGCAGCGTGCAAGTGCAAATCATCTCTTTCATGCTTTTCTTTCTAACCGCTTTGTGCTTCGTTGCAACACCTAGCACCGAAGTGATCTTCGTGCTACTAGGTTTTAATTCTTATCATTATTATTCCGTCCTAGATGCGATGTATATAAAATCAGCAAATTATTCCTCATGCTCAGTGTCATTTAACCATTTTTCCACAACTCTACCCTTCCCCGTTGATAGTGCATCATTATATTCATTTCTTTTAGGGTTTCCTTGTCATTTTATGTGGAGAAAGGAATGAAACACGCACCAAAACATATAAACAAGGCTGAACTGAAGCATAACTTCATGCCCCAACCTTGCTATACATCAACAAACATAAATCCTATTTTTCTGTATTTTTCGTAGCCCCAAATGTATTTTTCCCCTATTTTTCATGGTGTTTTTATCATTTTTCCCCATTTTCTTCATTTTCTTGTATTTTTTAAATTGCTGAAAATGAAAACCAGTTTGTGGGCTGTGGCCCTTAGTTCATTTGCAACAAAATTGAAAGATTAGTTGATGTGTATCGACGGTTTTCCCCATTTATATGCCCAAAACCCTTGTTTTTCCCCATTTTTATGGTTTTTCGTGTCTCGGTTCCCTATTTTCTGCTATCCCACACATGTTTTCCAGATTTTTAAATGATGAACAGCTAGAAACCAACTCAAAGCACGACATACTCAAAACTCAATCCATATGAACACATTTTTATCAACCAAATTTGCATCAAAAGACCATTTTCCTTGTAAAAACAATTATTACCGTGTCTTGCGGGTTTTTCCATTAAATTTGGCACGTCCCACGATTGATTTCCAGCCATGAATTCTGCTTGGAATCAGCAATCTACAATGGTTTTGCATTGCTCTTTCATCCCGTCAAGAATCGGCATCCATCCGGCCGTCCATCTTCATCCTATTCCTTCAAGCACGAACGGGGGCTAAGAGGAGAGAGAGAGAGGAGAGAGAAAGACTGGTTTTCTCTCTCTTCAACCAGTCCACCATTGCGGGAGCGGAGACCGGCGAATTGATCGGCACATCATCTTCATCAGGCCTGGAGGTCCATAACCATGGCTTCTTTGTGAGCCAGCAATCGATTGTGGGGGGGGGGGTCGCGTTTTTTTCGGCGGCTGTTTTCAGCCGCCGCCCCCCCTCCATATCCACGATTTTTTGAGGGGGGGGTGCCAAAGGTCACCCCCCCTCCTTCACACCTTTTCAAATTTCCATTTTGGACCCCCTCTTGGGCACCCCGGCCGGTTTCGGGCCATCTTCCGCACCCGGACTCGGAACTTCGATCTGAAAATTCCTATGAGCTCGTCTCAACATCCCGGACAGGCCTGCAGCTTCACTGACTGGCACAGGCGCACGGAAAAATTATGAAAATTCACGGAGTGTCGCACGGGCGCCCGTCAAGCACTTAATGCTTAAAATCGTCCTAGGTCGAGCTGCCGCCTTCGTGGTTGAGCATTTTCCCCCGCATTTCCATATTTTTCCCCTATTTTTAGGCATGTTCCGGGGCCTAAAATCCATCCTTCATTGGCGACCACGGGATAGGACGACTCAGTCCGTCGAACCCACGAACATATCTGCACATAAACAACCAAAGAAGCATCAAACTGATACAAAACAATTATCAGCATAAAACTCAGCACAATGCTCCCTCTACCCCTGACAGAACCAAGGCATAACATCCACAAGGAGTAGGCCTAGCATCATCTAATAGAAGATCCGAAGTGAGTCACGAACCAGCTGCTCCAACACAGCCAAACTAAAAAGAACTGTCAAAGAGGTTGCCCTAAATGGTAGCCTGAACTACTTACCAACTAAAGACAACGCAACTAGGAGCTCCTACAAGGCGAGGACTCCTATAGCCTGAGCAAAGGATATTTTCTTTCAGTATATCTCTTCTTTGAGGGTTTTGATTGGATGAACATACTTGGCATGTAAAAAGGAGGGAGCTGAGCGTAGTGACCCAAGGAGAACAGGGCATCGGTCTCAGGACCTGTCTCGGCACCCAAGAACCTACCAAGCCCTCGCAAGGCGACACTTAATCCTTTTCTAACGCTCACTTTTATTTTCGCTCCAACCTTCCTTGTTTTGATATTATTTTTCCAGCAAGAAGCCACCCCTAGGAAGACAAGGTATCGGCCCCGGGTCTGACTCGTCCCCAGGAACCTACCAGGCCTTCACAAGGCAATGATCAACTGCTTATATATTTTTATTTCATTGCTTTTCTGTGATAGGGGTTAGAACCCCTTTTTACACACCTTCGTATTGATATTCATCTTTTGGGATGTTCAGGATTTCTTGGCATCATTATTATTATCTTCTAGCAGGCTTCTCTAACTGCCTCACTACTAACAAGAACGCCTAGAACGGCTGCCTAGCAGGCTGGCAGAACAGGGTCACTAGGACTTCTTTCTCAAACAGGTCTTTTAATGTCTAACAATGTCTTTACAGGAGGTAATGACTACTCCAACCTCCCTCAAACATACTTAGCCTAAACTTGGGACTTTATGCCTTGGTCGCCGGTCCCCAACAAAAAGTATCCCCTCAACAAGTACAAATACACATATAACAGGAAAGAAAGGTACTTGTAAAGGAGAAATATCACCTGGAGTGGCCACAAGAAGCTTCCATCGCAGCAAAGGCTCCTCCAGGCTCCACCAAATTCCACGAACCACGAAACCTGTCCAGCACAACACTCAACAAAAACCCAATTAAACGCACCCGCACTAGACAGGAAAATGGCCCTCTTGGCCTAATGAAATCATACATGACTTTGCTACAAAACTGAATCGGCCCTCTTGGCCTAATGAAATAAACCAATATTATGCAGAACATCCACCTGGAAACAACCATGATAGACATCAAAGCATACCATTCCCAGGGAAACAAAGGCTCGTAGCCCTAAACTAGGTGCATTAAATTATGACCTATCCCCCCTGCGTATATCGCAAGAGGTGTTCGCATCACATGGCGTCGAATCAGTCTATGGGTCCCCGATAATAAAGGTAGATGAGTCTCGCTTACCCTCTGCATCACCCAAATCAACCATCGTCTGCCAAAGAGGGCATGTTCAGAAAGCATACCCCACAAACGACCAGGTCCTGTCTCACCATCAATAGATATATCGGGACAAGGGCCACAATTAAAGAAGAGGTCCTCTTCATACGCAAGATTAGCCAATGAATCGGCAAACTGATTCCAATTCCGTGGAATCAGCTGAAAAGACACTCTATCGAATTCGTCTAGCAGGGCTATGGCAGTATGATGGTACATACAAAGGATGGGGTTCCGTACCATGTACGTCCCATTGAGTTGATTTAAAACCAACTGAGAGTCCCCTTTCACCAACAACTGGCGGATACCACCCTTCTTTGCAATATTCAAACCCATAATCAGGGCTTTGTATTCTGCCATATTATTGGTAAAATTCGCCCCGAGATAAGCAGCTAACTTCATGACAATGCGTCGTCGGGGGTCTCGGATGACAACTCCTACACTTCCTTTTTTGCATGCACCCCTGGACGCCCCATCAAAGTACAAGGTGTATGTCCATAAAGCGTTTACATATCCCGCCATCCAGAACTCTACTCGTAATTATGGTAATCGAAATTCAGCATTTTCAACGGGTGGACTGTAGGCTCCATCCCTCCATCATCATTGAATTCAACAGGGATGCTCGTCAAAAGTTGTAGGCAGTGATGGCAGAAGACCTTGATTTCCCAAATGAATGTCCCGCCTTCTTGCTCAATCACCTTGTATCCTTTGCTCCACCAAATGAGCTTTCCCTGATGATATCTTTGTTCCAAATATGGGTGTTCTAAATAAGGGATCAGACGACCCATCAACCTCTATCACGATTTCCTTGCAGATGTTTGATCGATCTTGCCTAGACCTGCAAGGCAGTCATAGCATTAGTGTAATCAGAAGTAATAAGGTTTAATCTTATTAAGATTAACCTTATTTTTAAATTCTATCCCCTCAAGGTCAGCTAACAATACTGTAGATTTATTCTTTCCTATCCTAACGATCCTATAGGGCCCATCCCATTTGGGCTCTAACTTGCCTGGAAATAATTCTCGTCGTGCATCATAATACAGAACAAGCTGTCCTTTCTTGAAGGTGTATTTCTTGGCTTTGAGGTCGTGTAGCTGCTTCATTCGGTGCTTCGCCACTTCTTGGTGCAACAAGCTCTGCAACTTAAGCTCATCTAAATGTGCCAATGTCGTCAAGCGCTCAAAAAGAGCATCTTCATCGCTCAAAGAATGATTGATGGCAAACCGAATAGTCGGCAGCTCAATTTCTAGAGGCAAGACACACTCCTCCCCATATACTAACTTGAACGGGGTATGGCCAGTGGCTCGTTTGAAAGTCGTATTATAGGCCCACACTGCCACATATAACTTTTTATCCCAATCCCGTTTCTTTTCCGACACAGTTTTGGACAGGATGCCCACAAGCTGCTTGTTGGTGCTTTCAACCTGACCATTGGCTTGCGGATTATATGGGGTTGTCTTGTTATGCTGGATGTTCCACAACTCTGTCAAACCTTTGATCACCTTATTCAGGAAATGAGTTCCGCGGTCCGACACTAATTCTTTCGGTGGACCAAACCGGCATACTATCTGCTCTAAAAGGAAACTAGCAGTTTCTTTAGCATCATCTTTCCTTGTTGCACGTGCTTCTGACCACTTTGTGAAGTAGTCAGTTGCTACAATGATGTACCGCTTTTGCGTAGTCGATGACGGAGTAATAGGACCCACAAAGTCTATTCCCCACTTCTCAAATGGAAGTATCGCCATAATAGGGGTGAGTGGTCGTTTCCTATTCTCTCGACTATCATGTCGTTGGCAAATATCGCATCGCTTAACATACGCAAACGAATCCTGGAAGATGGCAGGCCACCAATAACCTGCTCTTAAAGCCTTTTGTGCTGTAAGCCGTCCAGCAAAATGGCCACCGCAAGCAGAATCATGGCACTCCTCCAAAATGAATGGCACCTCGTCAGGCATCACACATCGGCGATAGATATCATCAACCCCTTGCCGATATAATGTACCTGCGATCAAAGCAAACTTTAACGCTTGCTGCTTAATTTTCCTTTTCTCAGCCTTAGATAATTCGGATCCCGCCTCTCCTGTTGATAAATAATGCGTTATTGCAGCATACCAGGAGGGAATAGATGCCGTATCTATTTTAAATATCATCTCCATGTCACTACCTTCAGCCACAGATTCTTTCGGCTCCCCAAAGTCCACTAGACATTCCACGATGCCTTGCAACCTTGGTGGCTTACTCTTGATTTCATAATCAAATTCCTGCAAAGTGATCAACCACTTCGCTAAACGATCAGGCGGCTGTAACTTATTCATCAATAGTCGAAGTCCCTCCGCCTTCGTATAAAGTACAACTTTCTCATAGAGAATGTAATGCCTGAACTTCTTGGCCCCAAAGACCATCGCTAGACACAGCTTCTCCATGTAGGTGTAATTGATTTCGGATACCCCCAGCTTCCGACTAGCAAAAGCAATCGGGTGGTACCACTTCTCTTCCCAAATTTGGGCTAAACAGCAGCTGATACTATACATGGTGGCTGCTGAGAATATATAAAACACCTCACCTCTCTTAGGTGCTTTTAAAACGGGCGCTCTGGCTAGCTCTTGTTTCACATCCTCAAATGCTACCTTACAAGGGTCACCCCATACAAACGAACAGCTAAAGGACAATAAATTTGTAAGTGGCAACGTTCTTTCTGCTAAGGCGTTAATGAATCTACGGTAGTAACCAACCGAAGACAGAAAGCTATGAACTTCTTTCGGAGTGCGTGGTGGACCCATGGCAATTATAACTTTGACCTTTTCGGGGTCTGTCGCAATTCCTACCGAACTAACCACATGACCCAACAATAGCCCATAAGGTACTCCAAAAACGCACTTCCGTGGGTTTAGGGCGATGCAAAATTGTCGACAGCGCTCAAAGCATTTTCTCAAAATGATCAACTGCCTTTCTCTCACGGTGGCGGCCCCTAAGTCATCAATAAACACCCTCAACTCTTCAGGGGATATGTCACCGAATGTCTTATCGGCTGTTCGTTGCCACGAACCAGGCGCATTGCATAAACCAAAGGCCATCACATGGTACGCAAAAGTGCCAAATACAGTGATGAAAGTTGTTTTCAACTTGTCCTCTTCTGCAATTGCCATTTGGTTGTATCCTGCAAAGCAATCCATAAACGAATATATCTCCCTACCCGCTAATTGATCCAAAATCTGGTCAATAAATGGCAATGGGTAGTAGTCCTTAACTGTCTGCTTATTCAGCTCTCTAAAGTCTACACATAAACGGATCTGATTATTCTTCTTCTTTCTAATCACAACTGGCGAACACCATTCCGTGTGTTGTACAGGGAAAATCAAACCCGCTTTTCGAAGCTTCTGTAACTCTTCAAACAACCCGTCCCTTAATTCGAAAGGCATACGCCTGACTTTCTGCCGTACAGGACGACTGCCCTCTTTCAACGGAATTGTATGAACAGCAAGACTGGGAGGGATGCCTCTCAACTCATCATAACTCCAGGCAAAGATATCACGGAATTCCTGGATCAAGGCCACATAGTCCTCCCTTTCTGCTGAGCTGAGCATAGAGCCTAATTTGATTGGCCGCGAATCATCAAGCGTACCAAGGTCTAGCTCGATAACATCTGCATCTCTTATACGATCTTGGGCCTCTATCGGCTCGTTCAAAGTGATCTGATAGATGTCCTCCGTGGTGGATCCCTCTTTGGACTCATCACTCGATGATGTCTCACTAGCAGATAAATCTTCTAATGTCTCCAATTCTGTAGAAGATAGAGGAGCTCTCTCACTCTGCGGGGACTCAGGATAAGCATCAACCACCACACGCTGGGCACCTCTGCCGAATAACAATCGACCGGCGGGTATATCCACTTGGCAATCCGCTTGCAAGATCCAAGGTCGTCCAAGTAATACTTGGTAACTTGGCCGCCCTGCAAAACGAATCACCCTAAAGTCCAACAGGCATTCTACATTTGCAACAGTGACATGGACCTTAGTAATGCAGCCTTCCGGCTGTCTCAAACTGTCATCTGCCATTCTGAGAATTGTGGAAGTATCTTTCTGAATCGCAAGACCCAACCTTTCCATCAGTTCAGAACTCATAATGTTAACAGATGATCCCGTGTCGACAATGGCATAATCTACTAATATCCCATCGACATAGGCTGCAACCCTTGGGCAATGCTTCTCAGCATGCTCGAACCAGTCATCACCAACTCGCGCAATACCCAAAGGTTCTACAATATACCCGGTACGTAGGATCTTTCTAAATTCCTTACGTACTCCTGGGGAAAGCTTAATAAGCTGCAAAAGGTTCACATCCGGCTTGACTTCGCAAAGAGAGCCCGCCAAATCGAATTCATGATAGTTCGATAGGGCTCGCTTTTCACGCCAAACCATCCGCTCTTTAGGTCGCTGAACTGGCTTCATTGCCTCTTTCTTAACTTTCACCTTCTTCTTTGGTGGTTCCTTATCGGCTTTACTCTCTACGGGCTTCAAAGGTCCCCCTTCTAGGGCAGGATCCAAAACTTGCGTTCCTTTGTCGCCTTGTTTAGGGTTTCCGTCGACAGGCTTATCCATGTCGGCTTCTCTACCCTTTTTACCTCTTGTAAGGACAGCTCGTAGATTAGAGGTTTCAGTATCATTAACGCGTACAGCCTCAATCAAACTAACCCCACTTCCACTTGGTAGCTCTTCCACTGTAGTCTTTGGTCGTTGAAGTATTTGTTTAGGCCCATCCTCTCGCTGGGAATCATTTCCTTGGGCACGATGATTAACAGGCCCTGGTTGCCGACTACCCCGCTGGAGGGAACTGATCTTACTCCAGCAAGTAGCTGCTAGATGGCCGGATTTTCCACAAATGTCGCACTTAACATTTGGGCAATTTCTTGGATAGTGCTGCCCGCCACACCATTTGCAACTAAACCTCGACGGTGCACCCTCCTCCGGGTATCTACTTCCTATCAAATTTTGTTGTTTTTTAAGGAAGTTGACATCAACAGCTATTTGTCGATACTGCTCCGTAATCATGTCGGTATAATGCTTCATCATGTCCTTAACCTCGCCAAGAACATTGGAAGAACTCGACTCATAGCCTTGGTCATTACCATGTCGCTCCATCGGCCTAACAATTCGATTAGGCACTGGTTGTTGAACCACAGGCATGGGATTAGAATTGACCGCCTGGCCTCCACCACTTGGAGCCATTTGACTGCCCGTAGGCATCGACATGCTAGGGGGAGCTGGTAATAAAGGCACATTCTGCATCATGTTCCCTCTCCCATTAGGGTTAGCCATCGCTATCCCTTGGCCACTACTGCCATTGGCTATTGCCATATTGTTTCCCAATACTAGACCCATGTTCGAATTGCCTCTAGAAGCATAGGCTGCTTGTAGTCGGGATTCCACCTCTTGTGCTCGTGTAATGGCAGTATCTATATCCCCCAAGGGAACACTACTCAACTGCAATTGGATATTAAAGTCCAAACCATGTAGGAAATATTGCAATTGGGCAGCTGCGGGGATAGGAATAGAGGTGTCCAACTTACGGAAGACCTCTTTTATCTTCTTCGCATAAGCACGAATATCCTCGTGTGGATCTTGGCGGGTCACGTTGAGTACACGCAACCAATATTGCCCACCCCTTTCAGGGGCAAACTCCCTTCGAAAAGCTCCATAAAATGCATCAATGTTCAATATGGTTCCGGCTTCTAAACCATGATACCATATAGCGGCTCTTCCTTTGAGAGTCATGTTGAAGAACATCATTAAATGCCCTTCTTCTTGAATGCGACAGTTAAACATCAGCTTTTGAAACTCCCTAATGTGGAGTTCCGCATCTTCCTCAACTAACCCATTAAAAATGGGTAGCGGGTAGCCTAGAGCCGGCAAATCCGTCGTTCCTGCTGGAATTGCAATAGGCTGCGCCATGACGAGGATTGGGTTTGCACGAGGAATAGGGAACGGTGGGGTTACACCTCCCGCAATTGACGTGGACTGGCTTAAGGAAAGAAGGGGAGCACTAGAGCTTCCACCTTCTCCTAACTTACTGCTTGGGGTCCTAAGACCACTAGATCCACTCCCTCGTAAGGGTTCAGCACCGCTCCGCTTAGGGGAATATCTCCTAAAGATTTCAGCACGTCGCCTAGCTCTCTCGTCTCTTTCTTGCTTTTGGATTTCTGCTAGACGATGCTTATCACTAAATAACGGATCAAGCTCAGTATCCTTTGGCATAAACTGCTAGTTGGTCCCTAGAAAACCAGGATTCGAGAACCGCCACTTTTAAGCAGCTCCCGGCAGACGCACCACTGATGGACCTAAAAACGGGCCGGCACTGGCTCATGCACTAGCCGGACCTCGTCACTATGCACAAGACAACCCCTCGGCCTCGCGGCCAGGAGCGTCTATCAAAATCTCTGCCTTCCTAAACATTGCGTTTGTAATACGTTGTAGTCCAACTGATCCTAACCCAATATTGCTCCTCAAAGGGAGTCCCTTTCACATAGCCAAAAGGCTCGAATCACATACACATGGGGTTCCTCCTACGGCTGAATGCCGTCAACCCTCTGCGACTCTCCTACACCTTGGGGATTGGCCCCTCGATGCGCCGCTCAACATTTAGACATTTCGCACAAACGTCACTCAAGGTACCAAATAAACGTATCCAGGAATGTACCATTGTCCTTACTTGACTTCCCCTTTATGATCCCACGACTAGCCTACGACATAGGAACCTCACTGCCTCTCAACGTAGGTCATATCCCAAAAACAATTGCAATGCATATCCAGGAGCTAACTCTGATACTTTTAATTTCCTCTAAATGATCATGCAAAGAGGTGGATGCCTAGTGCTCAAACATCTTAAAAATCAGCAGCGTGCAAGTGCAAATCATCTCTTTCATGCTTTTCTTTCTAACCGCTTTGTGCTTCGTTGCAACACCTAGCACCGAAGTGATCTTCGTGCTACTAGGTTTTAATTCTTATCATTATTATTCCGTCCTAGATGCGATGTATATAAAATCAGCAAATTATTCCTCATGCTCAGTGTCATTTAACCATTTTTCCACAACTCTACCCTTCCCCGTTGATAGTGCATCATTATATTCATTTCTTTTAGGGTTTCCTTGTCATTTTATGTGGAGAAAGGAATGAAACACGCACCAAAACATATAAACAAGGCTGAACTGAAGCATAACTTCATGCCCCAACCTTGCTATACATCAACAAACATAAATCCTATTTTTCTGTATTTTTCGTAGCCCCAAATGTATTTTTCCCCTATTTTTCATGGTGTTTTTATCATTTTTCCCCATTTTCTTCATTTTCTTGTATTTTTTAAATTGCTGAAAATGAAAACCAGTTTGTGGGCTGTGGCCCTTAGTTCATTTGCAACAAAATTGAAAGATTAGTTGATGTGTATCGACGGTTTTCCCCATTTATATGCCCAAAACCCTTGTTTTTCCCCATTTTTATGGTTTTTCGTGTCTCGGTTCCCTATTTTCTGCTATCCCACACATGTTTTCCAGATTTTTAAATGATGAACAGCTAGAAACCAACTCAAAGCACGACATACTCAAAACTCAATCCATATGAACACATTTTTATCAACCAAATTTGCATCAAAAGACCATTTTCCTTGTAAAAACAATTATTACCGTGTCTTGCGGGTTTTTCCATTAAATTTGGCACGTCCCACGATTGATTTCCAGCCATGAATTCTGCTTGGAATCAGCAATCTACAATGGTTTTGCATTGCTCTTTCATCCCGTCAAGAATCGGCATCCATCCGGCCGTCCATCTTCATCCTATTCCTTCAAGCACGAACGGGGGCTAAGAGGAGAGAGAGAGAGGAGAGAGAAAGACTGGTTTTCTCTCTCTTCAACCAGTCCACCATTGCGGGAGCGGAGACCGGCGAATTGATCGGCACATCATCTTCATCAGGCCTGGAGGTCCATAACCATGGCTTCTTTGTGAGCCAGCAATCGATTGTGGGGGGGGGGGGTCGCGTTTTTTTCGGCGGCTGTTTTCAGCCGCCGCCCCCCCTCCATATCCACGATTTTTTGAGGGGGGGGTGCCAAAGGTCACCCCCCCTCCTTCACACCTTTTCAAATTTCCATTTTGGACCCCCTCTTGGGCACCCCGGCCGGTTTCGGGCCATCTTCCGCACCCGGACTCGGAACTTCGATCTGAAAATTCCTATGAGCTCGTCTCAACATCCCGGACAGGCCTGCAGCTTCACTGACTGGCACAGGCGCACGGAAAAATTATGAAAATTCACGGAGTGTCGCACGGGCGCCCGTCAAGCACTTAATGCTTAAAATCGTCCTAGGTCGAGCTGCCGCCTTCGTGGTTGAGCATTTTCCCCCGCATTTCCATATTTTTCCCCTATTTTTAGGCATGTTCCGGGGCCTAAAATCCATCCTTCATGTGCATATAGTGACGACTTTCAGCAAGGGCTGTCCTGACTCCTCCACCATTATGAAGCCACCGGTAGAAACCCCTACGACCACGCTTCAGCCCAAGTCTAAACAAAAGAAAACTAAGGCCTCATGCTAGGCTCTCGACCCTAAGCCCAAACCCACCAAGAGTGCTCACAAGGCCAAGGAGTCCAAGCTTATATGGGTGCCAAAATGGCAAAGATCACATCCGGGTAGACCACCCAAACGTGATTCTAAACGCCAAAATAATCAGCCATCACGGCCTAACAGGCAGTTTAGACGCTATCGACGTAGACACACAACCACACCGTGATGGATCCCCAATACTACGAGGGCAACCCCTAGATTTGGGTGCCTAAAAATGGCAAGTTTAAAAGCTCATCTACAAGCAATCTCACCCCAGTGAGGGAGGCTTGCACACATGGTGCCCAAGGCATAGTCAGCAAACCATTGCTCGTTGTGGCTAGTAAGCCCCAGCTCATCTATCGACCAAAGCAAATGCCACAAGCCTTAGACTTACCTAATCCAGAGAACTTAAATATCCCCATGACTGCTCACTCAGAACCCAGCACAACTCCCATGCCCCCAGAGCTTCCTACAGCACCTCAAAGTACTTCGGAGTGCAAAGCCACACCTGTGACACCAATGATGGAGTCACAACTATCCAGTCCATTTGCGCCATTCCCACCAGCAGGTCTTAAACCTTCCTACATGGTACGACCTTTCCTTTCCTTGGCTAAGGACCTCCCCGCGACTTCTAAGGATGACTTAGTAACCTGCATCAAGATGTTGGACAAAATTTTCACTACATTCTCTAGAAGTTATGAGAGGCTAGACCTAGGTCTTCTTGACAAAACACTTGCTTTGGATGTTCGTGCATTACCATGCACTTGGGAAGAATACAAACTTATGACCGTTAAATTCCCCAAAATTGCTGTTGAATTGATAGCAAACGATGAAATCTCAAAGGAGCAAGCTGCCCTCAGAAGACTAATCACTTCATATCGTAAGCCTCCTCGTTCTATTCCTGATCACGAGTTGCAAGAGCTCACGCAGATGGTAAGCTCGCCTTCCACGTTCTTGTAGTAGTGGTTTGCTCTGAGAATCCAATGGGAGAAAAAAGGTTGCCAGATAATGACCAATGCTGAGCAACGCAGGGCAGTTAAAACCATCGAATATGACCCTACTTATGTGGCACCTATCTTGTTTAGGGTTTTGGCCATCACCTGCAACCAGCATTTAGACGACCATGTGCTCGCTCACCCTTACATTGACCAATTCCTTATGGAAGAGGAATTACATGTTGCAAACCACCTTAATACTGGAGATCTCTTTCACGATGTCTTGACCTACATCTCCCAAGTCTCCATCCAACCATCTGCTCTTGATTGTCATGCCATCCAAGCTTCTATGATTGGTTATTGGCTAAGTAAGTCAATCCACAAAAAACAGCATTTGCCTCGTACTTCTTGTGCTAATCCTAGGAAGGATCCCTTGAAAGATCCAAGACGGGGGGGGAGCAATGTGAGCAAGAGCAGAGCAAAATGAGAGTCATGCTATCTAGCAAAATGTTATGATTAATTGAGTTTCAATGGAAGATACTGCAAAGGGAAAACAATAACAATTGCTACTGTGAGCCTGTCTCTAAAATTCAAGCCTCTAAGCAAGTATACCAATTTTTGACACATATATTTTTTTCTCAAAATTGAGTTTTGTTAGAAATAAGCCGATTTTTAAGCATTAATGTTGGCATGGTGTGTTGACAGGTAACCACCATGGCAGGACAAGACAAAGGGGGAAAACTCCCATTTTTTGAAGAAGAGATGACCAAGTTTGGCATCAGCGTCGAGACATGAGGATTCAATCAATTCACCTTCAAGCACACGCTGAACCTGGATGAGGCCATCTTGGAGGAACCTGCAGTCAAAGAATTGGTGGACAGATGCCACCTCCACAAGTATGTGGAAAAGGTGGGGCAGGCCGTGGATTACGACATGTGTGCTGAATTTGTGAGAAACTTTGGCAAGGGCAGGAACTGTGGCACTGTCACAGTGAGGATTGGGGAGCAGGAAAGAAGAGTTGAAGTGCCCCTCAATGTGGCAATCATAGAGAAGGCCTTGGGGCTTGTACCCAAGAAAGAGAGGCGGCCGAGAAGGGATGTTTACGCCATGCTGGGGGTAAAGAAAGAAGAGGTGCACACAGTGGATGGAATCAGCTTGGCTGACATCCTGGATCCAACAGTGAAGGTGCAAGCGAAGATGATCCACACACTCTTCTCGGGCCAAAGGTACAACGCATTGATGAACAGGATCGGGGTCCCATTGTTATAAAGCATCACATCAGGAGTCCCTGAGGAGGTAGACTGGAATGGGTTCATGCAGAAAACCATTCAAAGCTCAGCTGCCCTTCTCACTCCAGCGGAAGCACCAGCAGGAGGAGAATCCCCTACCTCCACAACACACTCCACAAGGAAGAAACCTGCCTCAAAGGCGGCCACAATTAGATATGGTGGTGTTTTGACATCCATCATAGATGAAGCAATGAAGGATGCTGGAGTCATGGAAGAGCAAGCTGCACATCAAAGCCCACCGCATCAAAGCCTACCTCACCACGAAGGAGAAGAATCAAGTGAAATAACGATAAGTGACAAGGGAGAACAGAAGGTGCCGCCTACACAAGCAAGCAAACCAGAAGGACAAAAGAAAGGGGACAGGAGATAGAAGGAAAGGAAAGAGAAATTAAGCAAAGAAGAACGAGCTGAAATCAAGAGGGCTCAAAGAGAGTCTAGGAGGGTTGAGGAAAAAAGGAGGAAAGAGGAGGAAGAGCTTGCAAAGATAAGAGAAGAATCAAAGAAGGCAGAAGAGGACAGGAAAAGAAGGGCGGAAGAAGAAAATGAAGAGCAGAGACTGAAGGAGCTGGCTGAGTTGGCAGAGGCTACACGAAGATCTATGGAAGAGACCCACGGGGGTGGAGAGCTTGAATATGTGAGCCCCCGTCATAAAGCTGAAGCTAGTTCAAGTGTGGAAGCAGCTCCAAAGGCTGTAGGCAAGGGCAAGTCCCTACTACATCCACTTCCTTCCTCTTTTGTGCCTGCAACGACTAAAACCATGACTACAACCACCACACAACTCACACCTCCCCTTGGCACGGCACAGCTAATGAACATGATGCAAATGCTAGTGAGAAAAGTGGCCGAGATCGTGCTAGGAACTGGATTGAAAAGGCCTGCCTCCGCACATGCAGAGTCACGGCAAGACCCTAAAAGACAAAGGCTGGAAGCATCAACCACCACACCCCATACTCCCATGCTTACCGACACTGACTATGACGCATATGTGGCTGAGCTACTAGCACAACTAGACAAGGTGAAGGAAGAGAAGAAATTGGCCTTGATGGAGCTAGAAAAAGAAAAAGAAACGTCAGTTGCTCTTAGGCTAGAAGTCTCAAGGCAGTGAGCCGACTGACGAAGAGAAATGAAGGCCCTACAAAACGAGCTAGTAGCAAAAGCAAAGGAAACCCAGGACAACGAAAGCCACCTTAGACAAAGGCTAGAAGATGAAGAGCAGAACCTGGTGGCAGAGCAAAGGAGTCTAAAGCTACTAGTGGAGCAATACAATAGTCGCTCAAGTGGAAACGCTAAGACAGAAGGTTCAGGAAGGCAAATCCAGTACACCACAAGAACATACCATGGAACTCTGTTTGTGGCAGGAGCTAGAAGAACAAAACAGATTAATAAGTGAAATTGAGTTTCTGAAGAGTGAAGGGCCAGGAGTCTCAACATCAGAAGCAAAACGGCTACAAGATGAAGCGCAAAGATTACAAGATGCATTGGAGACCTCCCAGGAAGATGTAGAGGCCCTCATGGCCATGGCTTTCAATCAAAAAAGGCTATTCCTTGCTGAGATCCAAAGCCAAGAGCAGTTGGTGCAGAAAAAATCAGAAGTATTGGCCGAGGTGCACCAAAGGGTCAGCATTGTAGATCAAGCCAAAGGGATTGCTGAAGAGTAGCTGGCTCGGAAGTCAAGAGAAATGAACCAGTTGTGGTTTTTAACAAATGAGCAGCAATAGGTAGTGACCACCCTAGCGAGCCAACTGGAGGAAGAGAGAAAAAGGATGGAGGAAAGAGCTATGGATTGGGAAAGAAATAATTTTGACAGGGTCAGGGACTTGACCGAACGCTTGGCGGTGGCAGAATGCGAAAGGGTGCTTGTAGAAGCCAAGGTTGAAGCTGCCGAAATAACTACCAAAACACAGCGGCAGGCCTTCCTCAACACGGTACTCCATGTCACACAAGCTGAGGGCGATGAGCCAGTGGAAAAGGTGAAAAGAAAGTTGGAGCTGACCACCCAAGCTCTAAGATATGGTCTTCAAGAGTGGGAGCTCCCAATGAGTACAGGGATCACTAAGGAGCAACAATTCCACTACTTACGTTGTACGGGCCTTTCCACTGCTGAGCTCAAGGAGCTAGGTTTTGAGGAGCATGAACAGCCACCACCACCACCGCCAATCATCCCATCTGTGGTTGAGCAACATGTCGAAGAGGTTTCGGATTTCGAGCAAGGTGATGAAGAAGAGAAACAAAGAATGTTGAGTCCGCCTCAACCCGATCTCCCACAAGAAGAACCTGTAGATGCCCATCTACCTAAGCGTATAGTTGCAGCAAGGAGAAGAAGACAAGAATTAGCTGAGGAGGCCCAAAACCGAGCATGCACAATTCCAAGACAACTTCCTGAAGAGCTCTCTCAGTGAACTTCCTGGAGTGAACTTCGGGGAGTGAACTACAAAAGTTCACTCCCGAACATCCTGTAGACTGGCCCCAGGAGTTGGTCATCTGGCGTCAGCAAGAGTTCCACAAAAGGCCATTTGAGCTCTCATATGCTTTCCCACGCTCTCTGGACCGGGCCCTACATCTAGGAGTCTTAGCCAAGATCAAGGATCTGGCTAATGAACTTGCAAACAAGTGGATTGAAGAGAGGAGCTTGATAATGACTAGGTGGCGAAAAGAACCACAAGATTACTAGGAAGATAAGGTCAATATGGTTCCCAAAGCCGTCTAAGGCTATGAGGCACAACCGAAATGGCGGAGGATGATTTGGGACACCAATTTTGATTCATGGATCACCTTTTGTAGTTCACTCCCCGAAGAGTGCAATGATCCCATCTACATGCGCTACCCCCATAGGCATGGAGTGGACTATGATAGAGACTTGCATGGGGATTACGACTTCCCAAAAATATATGATGTAAATGATGGGAGCCCTGAGGAATGCTTAGTGTTTAGGTTAGAAGATATACTTCCTTCTATAAATCGTTTTCTTACAGACTTCTCTTCCTGCCCAGATCCAGCGTTTTTGACCACTTGTAATTACCTCCGACTTATCAAATTCCTGCTACTCCAAAAACCCATAGCAGAGGAAGCCCATCTTCCCCCACTCTTCTTTGATATCAACCTAGGAATAGATAGTAGAGCTATGACTAGGTTAATGATGCGGGCTACTCTCCTTCCTTCCTTCTGTCTAGAGCTCTTAGAAAATATGAGTGACACCTGCTTCACAAGGTGTAATCACCCTTTCTTGTCAACCACTCCTCTGAGAGCTAAGGCCGATATTAAAGAATACCTACAAAGTTGCGCATTCTTATCTCAATGCCTGTGACCGCCCCGTGATTAAATGGGTGTGAAATGCCTTGACAATTGTACTCCCTCTCTCATTCTCAAAAAAAAAAAAAAAGCAAAAAGAGAAAAAGCCACAAGGGAACAAAGACAAGGTGACTGGAGAGAAAGACAAGAGCCAAAAATAGCAAAGCTGAAAGATGAATCTACTACTAAGCAAGTTAACAAGTAGAACACTTCACATGTGCTTGCAGTCTCCCTTCATTCTAATTGTGCACCACACTCACTACATCTAGGGTTCTCCCTAGCCCCTTTCCCACTTCACACTTAGGGCACATCAAGGGCATGACTTTCAGACCTGTCACACTAAGTTTTGCACCGCACCTCCAACGATGCACAAACTGGGTCCTCAAGTGTGGGACATTACCAAGGGCTTGCCCAAGGTTAGACCCATCTCCCAGTTCCACTGGCACGGGCACCATGCACTACACAATGAGACAGACACACCCCCTAGGAAGTGCACAACTTTTCTTGCAGGTTATGTTCGTGTTTCAAGAACTGGCTGCTTGGCTGAAGAAGATCATACACTACATCTTCCAATGACAATGAGTTTTTCCATGAGTCGGACATGACTCCATTACTGCAACTTCAAGAGCTTCACTGCTAAGGTTTAAATGGCTCAACAAATTTCATGTTGCTAGCCATCTGCCTGCTAATGGCTACCATGATTGAACCAAGTCAAGGTAGAACTACCATTGGCATAGATCTTGGAACCTCATCGTCCAATGATCTATGCCCAACGCCTCAAGATCTACGGATCGCTTATTGATTCCAGAAGCCTGAAGACCTTCAACTCAAAACTGAAGACTTTCAACTCAAAGACAAGGATCTTCAATCAAAGCAACGGATTTTCAAGGCAAACAGTGTTCGAGGGGTTTCTCTTGAATAAATCCCTCCAATACCACCCTCCTAAGGGATTGCTTATTGCTTCAAGCATTTCTGATACTCAAAAGACGACCGGCTACATAAGGGATGCAACAATAGTGTGAAAGATACCGAGTATCTTCATGAAGCCTAAAGCACGTGGGAATCTTTCCTGGTCATCATCATTAAACTCCATCACCTATCATTCACCCAACCACATTGGAAGCACTATCACCCACCTACCTGTTCCACCTAGTAGCTGACCTAACTAGCCACTATGTCCTTGTCACCCACGTCTTCGGTGTATGCTACAGCTTGCTACCTACGATGATGAGTGCCATGGGACTGGCACTCGTCTAGGAGGGGGTAATGTTAACCCCAACACAAAGAAAGCAAAAGGAAATTAAAAAAACGCAGGGCAAAGGTGGAAAAAAGGTAGCTCGACTGAAGAAAGAATAGGAGAAAAGGCCAAAAGTGCAAGGGCAACCTCAAAAGTCCAAGACAAATGCAAAAGGGAAAAGGTGCATTTTAAAATAAAACCCTGAAATTTTCTAAAAGAGCGCCGGCTCTCACCCGTGCAATTTGTAAATGTAGACGGGCGGTGGAAAGGAATCTAGGAAGATAGAAGGACAATGGGAAAAAGGGCCTAGGCTACGGTTGGCCATGTAAAAAAGAGGAAAAGGGGATGACTGCCCAAAAGGGATTTAGGGTTTTGTATATAAAGTTGAAAAGTGAATGAGAAGATCATTCTTGTGTGTGGCCAAAGCTTCTTCTTCTTCTTCTCTTGTTTCTTGCCTTCTTGCTTGTGCTTGAGAGAGGGATTGAGAGAGTGTGAGGGAGTGAGGGAGTGAGGGAGTGATTGTGTGAGAGTGAGGGATCTTGGAGAAGAAGCTCTCCATCTTCTCTCTTCATCTTCCCCTCCTCTCTTCTCTTCTCTTCTCTTGTCTCGCGCATGGCTATGGAGGATGAAGCTCATGGGAGAGGGATTGAGGTTGCTTGAGCTTGCCTCAAGGATTGTGGAGCTACAGGTGTGCAAGAAAGAGGAGGGTACTCGATCGAGCATCAAGGTAAGCTCACTACACCCGTAAGGTAGGCATTGCGTGTCGACTATGTGAGAGGTAGCCATGGCCGCTCGGTTCGAAACACTTGAGCAAATAAGTGGTCCGTAGGTCTCGGGGTAGAGCTTGTAGCTCCCCTTCATGTCTCAACACATTAAAAACCTTCCTCATATGTGCTAAATGGTCTTGTAGATTCTTTCTATAAATCAATATGTCATCAGCAAGGCTGCAAAATCTTATTCATCAGACTTTGGAAGGTAGCTAGAGTATTAGTAAGCCCAAATGGCATAACTAGAAAATGGTATAGTACACGATCAGTCCTAAAGGAAATTTTAACTTCATCACCCTCTCGCATATGGATCTGATGATATCCAAACCTTAAATCAATCTTGGTAAATAATCTAGCCCCCTTGAGCTCATCAAGCAAATAATCAACTCTAGGAATTGGATGCATGATCTTCACTGTGATCTTCTTTAGATCCCTATAGTTAATACATATCATGAAAGATCTATCTTTCTTCTTTACTAACAAGATTGGAGATTCATAAGGTGAAGAACTAGGCTCAATAAATCCCATTTATAAAAGCTCCTTGATTTTCTTGGCTACTTCCTCATGCTTCCACTTTCACAATATGAAGGATGGCTCATTGACTAGCTCTCTAAATTAATAGAGTGATCCATTACTATCTTAGGAGGTGAAAAAGTAAGCACTTCGAATAAGTCCCTATACTCCTCAAGTAGAGCATTCAAAGTAGGATGCTCTACCGAATCCTTGGAATGATCATCTACCATGAGCAAAACAAAAAATTGTGAGCACTTTTTGTACTCCTTGAGTTGTTTAATGGTGATAAGCTGAAAATCAAATTTACTTGGGATTCCATGTAGATGGATAGGATGCTCATCAATGGAAAACTCCATGTACAACTACAAGAAATCCATAATAATATTTCTTAAAGTTATCAACCAATCATAGCCAAGCACAATATCTATAGGTCCCATTTTCAAATCAATTAGGTCCACCTATACCTCATAATTTTTAGCTAGCTCTATGGAAACATGTGGGCATATTTGAGTGTTGATTTCCTCTACCATTAGCTATTTATACTTTTATCGGTTGTTATAAATCAGTAGAAAAATAGTGTAACTTGTCCACAACTAACTTATTAACAAAACTATGTGTACTTCCACTGTATATCAAGATAAACACATATTTTCGATGAATGGTACCCTTTATGCAAATTGTATTAGGGCTCTTTGAACCTATCCAAGTATCCATAGAAATAACAAAAATGGTAATGCCAGAAAGAGGTAAATCTATCCCACCAGAATCAAAATGAACATGCCCACTAGTGTCAAATTAAAATCCATCCACAACCTCATAAGACCGATTTGGATCAAGATCCTCATTATGCTATTCAAATTCAGCTCCTGCACTCACTGTTGATTCATCAACAACCTCATCATCCACATCCTCAAGTACTATCATGTTTTGTAATTCTTAGCTTTGGCATTCTTGAACGTGCGCTTTGATGCATGATCAATCCTATACTTTTCACCACATTTGAATCATAGACCCTTTTCTTTTCTTTCCTCGAAAAGATCCATAGGTATGAACTTTCCATTGTTTATTGATTTATTTCAGGGTCCATTATTACCTTGCATAGGCTCCACTTTATGGTTGACTGCTAGCTTTGAAGCACTTAGCTCTCTTGAAGTATTGAAAGTAGGGTTTGTAGGGACTTTAGGATTGCCAAATGAAGTATTGGAACTTCCATAATTGCCACCAAAGTTACCCTATTTAGCAACAACCCTTTTCTATCCAAAAGAAGACTGCATAGGAATGTCCTTCCTATACTTACGAGCATACATCTCTGCTAGGTAAATGGTATGGAATAGTGTGGTAGCTTTTTGGGCCATAACATTAGTTGACAATTTAGGCTCTAAACC
This sequence comes from Lygodium microphyllum, assembly GCF_053477565.2. Lineage (NCBI taxonomy): Eukaryota > Viridiplantae > Streptophyta > Polypodiopsida > Schizaeales > Lygodiaceae > Lygodium > Lygodium microphyllum. The sequence goes on from NC_141146.1 coordinate 68,075,703, forward strand.
ATAGATGTACTTATGCAACTTTTCATCATCGCTCACACTCTCTATGTACATGGTAAGATTCAAAAACCAAATTGTATACTCTCTAACTAATAGGCTTCCTTGGTCCAACTAATACCATCTTCTTACCAACTTTTCTTTCTCAATGGGAGATACAAACACCTAAGCCATCTTAACTTTGAATTCCTCCCAACTATCAACTTGTTAAATTTCCCTCTTTATGTACCTCCACTATATGTATGAGCAAGGCCCTCAAGATGAAGAGTAGCAAAGTGAATCTTATGTCATATAGCCTAGGAAAAATATCAAAGCAAGACTCTAAATTTGAAGTGCACTCCTTCCAAATCAATTGGTGATGATGAATGACCACTATATTTGGTTAACACAATATTATCATAGAGTTCCCTTTACATGAAGCCTTGTTTTCCATTAGTTACTTGGGACTACATACCCACATAACTACCATTGGGGTTTGAAATATTAGAGGCACTCCTATGATAGTTGGTTTGAAACTTGCCTGCAAGAATAGGTGGCTGGTTTCTAGTGGTTTGAGGAGGATTTGACCCATGAATGCTCAAAATAGGCTCATCAGCTCTAAAGGAAGTTTCCCCAATCTCATAAGTGTTATGTGGTATCCCTTTCTTTCCAATATTACCTAGTTGAGGATTATTATTTGATGGCTGAAAGGATTGTTCATCTCTACTCTCTTTGTCTGCCATTTTTGCGAGCCACAAGCACAGAGATTTGAGTGCTAAGTTTGTCCAAAGGATATCTAATAGAAGAAGCAAACTTCTCTAAGGAATCCTTGGCAAATTGGGCCACATGCTCCATGACTTCCTTAGTTTTCATATTGGATTGAACCAACAATTCAACCACCTTATCCAATTTAGAAACCAATTCCATGTGTTTGATGTAATGCTTAGTTTCATAGTTACAAAGAGTAGCATTAAGAGTACTATATGAACCATACTCTTATAAATCTTCACAATCATGACATGCCTCATGTACTTCCTTAATTTTTTGTTTAATGTCATAATTAGGCTTGTTCTTTCCCTTATTTCTAGCCATTTCGGCTCACTAGTATAGTGCAATCCTACTAGATCCCCTAATACAAAAATGGCTATAACTTTTGACCCCGATATCGGAATCAAAAATAATTTGATGGAAAAATAAGCTCACAAATAGCTCTTCAAAATTATCTATAATACTCAAGTTTGGAATCAAAAGAGAATATTTTGGGTATATTCTTTTATTGTTGTCCAGAATAGTCTTGTACCTTATAAAAGCATTGTTTTAGTGTATTCAACTCTACTAAGTCCAAGAAAATGTTTCCTAGCCCTTTATATCATGTGTATGACCTCCTATAAGGGCTAAATATAACTTGCAATACCCTGTATAGACCTTGAAAATTCTTTGAATTACTCTATAACACTTGTAACTATGTAAAAACCCTTCTAAAAGTGGTCCCAATTCACTGTTTGAGTACAATAGTATGTATAAAACGTGTAACCAATCTAGAATGACCTACAACACGTATAGATGACTAAGAATTCATCCAAATGAAGGCCGGAATGCATTGTTTCCACTGAATATGTCTATCCCTTGCTCTAAGTATAATGGCTAAAATCCCTATTGTAGTAAACTTGTAATAACTTGTACAATCCTTTCAATTAATCAATGGAGTCCCAAGCAATACTATCTAGCTAAAGTCTTTAGGTCTTCCATGAGTTCACTCACAGTACCTATGGTGAGGGATATAATGGCATGACAACCTCCCCACCTGGGCTCCGAATCACCAAGAGGTGGGCAAATTTCCCCCCGCATTAGTTGGTTGTATCCCTTTAGGATCTTTAATAGTGGGAGAGGGCCACCTCTCTATTGTCCCACTATCTCCCCCAGTATCCACCTTTTTTCTTGGTAGAAATATCAACATGGCATGAGCATTCTAATTAATCAATTAAGATTAAATGAATAATTGAATTTTTCTTTTAGTCTTCAATGATATGCATGATTGATCAGTGAAAGATTGGAATGAAGAAATAAGTGTTGGATGAGGGTCTTACCAATGTAATTCAGTGACTCACTAGTTGCTAGTACTTAACCTTTACAATATTTTATTCTTGGGTAATGAAACTTATACAACCAAATCAAGGTTATGCATCAAAATAATGTAAATGACATCCATGATGGAATAGGACTAAAATGAATACTAAAATTCAATGAAAAGGGCTTTGATAAATTGAAAGAGTACTAATCTATGATCTATTGATCAATTTAGAGAATTAATTGATTAATAATCTTCCATCAACAAGTGAGAAAGCTTTTTAAAAAGTGAAAAAGCTTTAAAAAAGATGGATATTGAGATGTTTAAAAGATTAAGAAAGTAAAATACCTTGATTAATCTTGAAGAATATGATTGATTCAAGCTTCATTCCAACTAGTTGAAGAACTTCCATAATCCATCATGAAGCTCCAAAAATCCATAAGATTACTCCATCAATCCTCAAGCTTGCTTGAACACTTCAATGTTGAAGATCCGAGCTTCTTCAACAAAAGCCCCAAAATATATATCCATTGAGCTTCAAGAGGCTCAATATGCTGAAATCTTTGAAATGTCTTCAATCTTGAAACCGATTTTTCTCCAAACTGATAGTAGAGAAGCCTTTAAGGTCAAGAGGAGCCAAATATTGAAGAAATTGAAGCTTCCAAATTTTTGGCTATGGCTGCCCTACTATGTATTTGGCTTTAGAAAAGAAAGCTGAAGATCGAAGGTTCAAAAGAATAATCTCTATTGAGTATAATATAGGAAACTTGTCCAAATAGTAGGCACACAATAGGGAAGAGATTAATGATGACCATTAGTTGGAGGAGAGGAGCTAGGAATTCAATGCAATTTGTAGTGCAAATTTTGGGCGTAAACCTAGTGCTTATTGATGGGGGTCATGCTTCACATTAGTAATAATCATGATTAGTATAAGGTAGGGAATCAATGTCCCATGCTCAGGAAGAAGGACGAGATCATAGAGAAGCAAGATATGAGATCTCTTGGCAACAACCATGAAAGCTTCAACAGCCAAAAGTTCAAAAGAGAGAAGAAAGAGAAAGCATGTCCTAAAAAGTAACTGGACTACTTACAAAGACTAACTCTATTCTCCTTGTCTTTAACCATTTTACCTCCAAAATAGCCTATTATGGATGCACAACCTACCATTTTGTCCAAGATGCCTCTAACTTTTCCTTCAAGTACTCCTATTAGCTTTGACTAGCTATCCTTGGTCTCCTTCATCACTACACATCCATTTTTCCAAATTGGCACCCTGTCCTTAAGTAGCTAGGAAGAATAAGGCCATGGAAGAAATCAAAGAAGAGATTGTACCAAATGGATCAAAGACCAATGCTCTAATACCACTTGTTAAGGAGAGGGCTGAGAGATGAGAGAAGGAAGAGCAAAAGACATAGAAAAGAGGAGAGAGAAAGAGTAATGAGAATAAAGAAACACTAGAAAGATAGAAAAGAAGAGAGAGAAGCCATGAAAGCTAAGTGCAAGCATGTGAGATGAGAGACAGTAATTGTATATTGATAAAATATGCCAAAATTTACATGTCTCACACCTTTTATACATATGTCAATGTGACAAGGTATTATAAATAACTCTCTCTCACTAATACATGTATTCCAAGATTCTTACAACTTCAAAGGTACATGCATTGTATACTTTTGAGTCGACTTAACACTTTTACTTTTTCTTATCTATGTAAATTGACTTATATTTTATTCCACACCAACATGTATGATGTTCCTTATGTTGAAGCTGAAACTAATCATCAAGAAAAACTTATGTGATTCGTTATTATTGCAATCATTGTTGTAATGCTTGCTATAGTTGCAAGATGGAAATAGATTGAGATTTAAAGATCTGATACTTTCATTTGAATGTTGAAAGTACATGGTACACACAACAAGACTTTCGCCTTAATGAACTTGTTTTTCCTTTGTTATTGATCTTGTGGGTTTCCTCATCCATGCACATTATCCATATTATCATATGTGCTATGCAAAGCTAGCTATTTATTGGTACATCTTGGGGGGTGCACCCAAAAGAAATTATCTATAACGTGTGTTCAAAGGGTATTAAGAAATACCCTTTCTTTACCAGCCATAAGGATAAAAAATGATTCCTTTTACTTTACTAAAATTCTAGAATATTTTAAATTTATATTTAAAAATCCTTTTGGTAAATATTATACTAAATAAAATATCATTTCTTTTGAACTCACATTGTATCTTACATATTCTATAAGGGCACCCCTTGGGTGGCACATTAAGCCTTGTTCCAACATTCATTGGTGAGACTACTTTGATTTCCATGCTCAAGGTAATGACCAATGTTGGGAAGAGCTATTTAGATTCCCCTACATATTGCTTACAACATTATTGACATGCTTCAAGAGGATATATAGGAAGGGGACATACCTTATAGATTCTAACATCTACATCAGAGACTAGTCTTGAAAAGAAGGTTTCCATTACCATAATGGCATTGGCATCAAGGAATGCACAAGCACATATAGGTGATACCTTTGGATGTCATAAATATAAAGTCTCAATATTTCTCAAAAAAATCATCTCTACATTTGCTAGAAGAGGCTCTCACTGGATTAGATGAATGAGGGTGGAATTTGAGCCAAGTTAAGTGAAAGAAGTCCTCTCAAAGATCATGATTTGGTTAGCGGTGATGAGAGTAAAGAGGAATCTCCAATAGCCCTTAGAATACATGATGACTTGATGGAGGACCTTGATGCTTAGGGTATACTTGATTAATGTAATAACCTTTCTTGAAAAGCTCTTTTTGAAATTTATTGTATAAGAATCATGGAAATTGTTGTGTTTTTAGCAAAAGTATTGTTAAGCTTATGCAAGAACAAGTAGCCATGGTGAGCCATTTAATAAACATAACATTTTATTCAAAGTAAGAAAATATTACATAAACATTTGGTGTCCTTAGAGAAGATGAAGTGAAAATGGAATGTTTGGAGGAAGCCATAAATGCTTCTCCATAAGTGATAGAAATAAGGAATAAGCCCACAATCAAATGTATCCTTAAAGGGACAAAGTAGCCTACAACTTATTTGTAGTTTTTTCTAAGGCTTCTAACATACCTTGAATCCCATTGGCAAAAAATGCAGACATTTGGAGGTTCTTTTTCTCTATCTACAATAGTTCGTTATATTATTCATTTTGAGTCTCAAGGATAACTTCTTGGCATGTTTTCCACTCCTCCACTAAATGGAACACTTTCATGAGATCCTCTAATATGAAATATATGCTTATCAAAGGCCTTTTTGCTCTCAACAAGAGCCTTTTGGGATCTCAAGTCTCAATGATAGTGACAACTTGTCATTTCTTCCTTCTTATAGTTAGTGGCATTTGAAGTCTTTCTAGCACTTGCATTTAGGTCCTTTTTTGAGCTTGAATAACATGAGATTATGTGGTTATTCTTGATGTAGTCATTGTACTAGGTACACCGTGTGTGGCATATTATCACTTTCATTCCTTGTTTGTGATGGATGAATGGACTCGACATTGGATGCTCCATTAGGGATGAATGACCTCGACATTGGATGCTCCATTAGGGATGTGTGACTCTCTTCTTTAATTACGACATGGCTTGGTACAGCATTGTGGAATTATTGTTGGTTCCACTTCAAGACAGGGGTTCATGGGGGGAGTAAGTGCAACATTCCCAATATGGGGGATATGAACTGAATGGTTACCATCACTATCACCATGCTCAAATTTCATTCTACTATAAGATGGAGAGGAAAAGGAAAAAGTCCTTTCAAGGGTGGTAGCAATCCTCTTGGGACCAAATTCTTGATAAGTATTGTCACATCGTGGTAGCAATTAAAGGGTAGGGATGAGCCTTAAAGGTTGAGGCACACATATATTGCCTTAAGTAGATGGCCATATATGATGGAGTGAAGGTTGTCTTTGTTATGTTTTTTCGAACACAATCTCTACATCTGGTGATGTTTAGCTATTTTTTGCCATTGGAGACACAATGGGGCAAGGGCCCCTTCGAGTCACTTGATTCATAGAAAATAAAAAATGGAAATGACATATTTCAAAGTCTAACCCTCTATATGTCAAGGACAATACTTTCATACATGTTAACCATGCTTTTCCACCAAAATATTTATATTTCAATGTATGCTAGTAGTCATATGTATTAGACATAGACTTCTTCTACATGAAATAACAGTACAAGAAAGAAAATACTCCATGAAAAAAACAAATATTGAAAGAGTAGTATATGGTAGCCATGCAAGGATGTGTATATTTATGGAACAATGAATGAATGAATAGAGACAACACTAAAATGAAATTGTAAGTACATAAGCCTCAAAGGAATAGATGGAGATTACTAAAGTATTCTTGAAACCAATTCATAAAATGCACCATAATTCAAAAGTAGATTGCACATCAATGGTATTAAGTGCATCAATAGAATGGGAAAATCCGTTGTTGAATTCCAATATTGCATGTCTATAATTTGCCAAACCAAATTTTCTCAATGTTGGAGCATGTAGAGAGTAAAAAGCAAAGCATAAAGAAATGTTACAAGTCATAAGGAAGTTAGAAACCTTTTCTGATGCTCAAGTGTCATTGGTACTACAATCCAAGGCCAAATGAGGAACGAAAATTGACACAAACATTGACTTATATCTACAAGGGGAAAAATGGCAAGATGAGAGGCATTCTTGGAAGTATCAATACTTTGTAAGGACCCTTGTAAATATACAACACAATGTACCAAAAAGGCTAAACATAGAAAAAGAAAAAGGAAAAGAAGACATGTAAAATGACAACGAAAAAAAACATGATCCATAAATTTGAGGCATTGGGCATGTTTCATACGAATCATAATTATTATTGAACTGTACAGAAAGGTCATCCATATCAACCAAAGCAACTCTCAAAGGAAAGGTATTGTATCATATTCAAGCATGACACTTTGTAGCATAAGTGAATGAAATTCAAGCATAAAATTTCATAAGGCTATTTGTCTCAAAGGCAATTGGCAGATGTTAAGACATAGGTATTGGATATGTTTTTTAATGTAACCCTATGGAATTGTTGATGAGAATTAGTTAATCCATGTATGCACCACATATTTCCAAACATACCTCCTCATACACTAGTCAACAATAAGGCTCTCATGAAGAAAACAAATCGGAAAATGTATGTAACGTATATTTGCAAGCACAACTCAACACCATACAATGAACAATTGTGTATTCAGACCTACTTAAAAGACTCACAAATTCATAATACATTGTACAAAAATTTTATCCTTGCAATAAAAATTGTGATGCAAGATACCATGACATGCATGGTAGATTCTCTACAGAGGTGTCACATAAAAGACTTATGGAAGAATGGTTCTACATCCTTCATTTATACCATGTTGAGGGTTGAACTGACTTGTTTTTTGGGATGCTTTTTGTTATTTTTGTGAGCTAAATGGTTGATCTTGATGGGTTATTGATTGATTTTGGATTATTTGGAAGTTTTTTGGAATGTTTTGGGATGGGATGAGTATGTTTTAGAAGCTCATGATGGTTTTTGGCTGAGATATGATACTTTGATATATTCTGTAACAAGTCTGATTGGTTCTGGTAGGGTCTATTTTGCCTCTATTTTGATATTATTTCTTTCTATTTGTGAGGTTGAGATTGTAAATTAATATTTTGAGGAATGATTGAGAGTGTGTTGAATGGTTTTGGATGGTTTGAAATGGTTTTGGTTTGAGTTGTATGATTTGTATGCCTTCTGTTGACCCTTTGTAGTGTTTTGTAGAGCTTCTATCTCTATTTTGTATGCCTTTATTTGCTTTTGTATCTATTTTAATGGATAGATGTTTAGCTTGAGAATTTTTTGCAAATCTTGGAAGAGGAAAAATACAATCTTGAAATAGCTCAAAGAAGCAGAAGAAGCAGTTGAAGAAGACTTGAAGTGAAGACTATAGTGACAGTGATAGTAGTAAGCTCTGAAGAGACACTTTAGTGGCTCTGGTGACTCTTCATATCAAACATATCTCTTGAGAGGGGTATCCACAACCAAGCGAGGTTTATTGAGGATTATTCATTGTAATTTTAATGTACTAGTGAGAGAGATAAAGTATGAGAGAGCCAATTTTCTATGAGAAACATTGTATCTACATGAGAGAGAATACTATGTGATGAATTCCATTCAAAGTTTATCTTTCTCTTTTGTCATTATGATTCTTTGATGATTTATATGAAGAATATGAAGGATGTGTTGAAGATTTGTTGTGATGAATATATGGGAGATTTACTATATGATAATGCATGAAGATTGGTGTTGTTTTTCTTCTTGTGGTTGATTAAAATATGAATAATATGATTTTTTTATATGATAAATATTTCCTTGCAGTATATTTCTCATTTTTCTTGGTTTTTCTCTTGGGGCTCCATGTATTCATACACAATTGGGAAAACTTGCCATCAACAAGCGCCAATAGAGGCTGAAAATGGAAGAAGTGCACTATTAAAGAGGAAGAAAAGCAATGGAAGATTATAGAATTCTTGCTACTATTGAAAATTAGAGATCTTCATTACCAAATCAACTTCCTATAAGAATTACATCTATCAATGGAAAAAATGTCACTACCTTGACGTGGCCTCTATGTAATAGATAATTCCATCATCTTCTGAAGCTACAAAAAGTTGTATCACTACCCACAAAATTGATGAGCATTGCAAAAACAAAAAGAATTCTTATCCATAGGAGATTTGGCCTTCATTGAATAATTTCTAGACGTCATCAAGTGGGAGATAATGAAGAAGCTTTAGGATTTGTGGTCCGTTGAAGTTCACAAGAATAAGAGGGAAAAGAGTTGAAATTTATTCATGGATGCTCAAGAGCAAGATACGTGGGATGCTTGGTGCATTGACATCATTCTATTTGTCCAATTGGTAACCCACTAGAAGCTAGTAAACCAAGTGTTTTTCACAACCTATGCTATTGAAACCCTTCAAAGTTGGTATTATCAGGACAATAGCACTATGGCAATCCTCAAAAGAATACACTTTGACACCTTTAGAACTCAATATATTCCCCTTTACAATGGAATGAAAGTTTAATTCAAAGATATTGAAAAGAAAAAAGTAGAAGAAATATTGGCAAGAGAGTCCTCTAGAGGCTAACGCCCTTTCGATTTTGTTCTGTTGAGTACAAACAAACTAGTGGAGCTAACTCCCTAATGAATGATGTAATCAAGAGGCTAGAACTAGAATGAATCTAAAGGTACATGAGAAGAAAGAATGAAAAAATCAAAGCGGAGAATAAGCTAGCAATAGAAACCTCCTTTGGCGGCCTTGGAAGTAGTTCAATATCATAGAAGGATATAGAGACAACTACAAAAGTAGAACCATATATCCAAGAGATAGAGGATGCAAAGGTATCCCTAGTGATTGAAGAAGTACAGGCATTTTCGCTTCTCGAAGAAAGAAGAAATACAAAAGTGGATACTATCCCATTCCCTAGTCGGTTGGAGAAGCCTGTGGATCCTATCAAAGAGTATGACTTGGTCAAAGACAGATACCTTCAAACCAAACCTAACATTCCAATAGTTTTCTAATGTTGTCACCTAGCTATCATAAGAAATTTAAAAACATACTGACAAGAAGATATGACCTAAGGATTGCCTCTACAATTGCCAATAAGTCCAAATAAAGCCTAGAGCTTATGAAAGAAGTGAATGTGGCTAATGCCTTCCTAGATCTTGGTACCTTAGAGATTGGAATTTGGATTGAATGATGTTTTACTACATATGCATTGACTGATGGAGGCTCATCAATGTGAATATAATGAGAGATGTGATAATGAAAGATCTAGGCTTGCAAGGCATGTAACCTAATAGTGGCTTATTAGACTAGTAGACCAAAGTAGAATTAATCCTTTGGGCATTCTCCCATATGTGAAAACAACCCTTGCAGGAATAGACTATTAGCTGACCTATTTGGTGGTAAAACCAAATTCCTATGGGACCTCATATCCTCTACTACTGGGAAGAACATGGCTCTTTGAAGCAAGAGCACAAACTGATTGGTTCAAGGGAACCTTAACCATGGGCAGAGGACCCAACAAGGTGGCAATGAAGTTGTATGGCTCATAAAAGGTGATGGATCCATCTCTATCAAAGTCTTAAGAGACTCCTCCAACAAAGTTACAGATGGCACATTAGCACAAAGGAAGAAGCTGTCAAATAGATCTTTTCCACGAAAACATAGGCATAGTCCCTAATGGTGGGCACTGTGTAAGCCAACTCCCAAAAGAAGAAAAGTCCATGTTGATGGGTGAATACCTAGTGCCTGAACCATAAATGAATTCTAAAATTATCTCTGATAGTGAGATAGAGGCATGGATATATTGTTCTCCCTATTACATGGCCATAGCAGAGACAAAGACAAAAGCAAAAGATATACCAAAGAGTTTGTTTTTCTCCTACAAAGCCCCTACATAGGCAGAGATAGATGCTGAAGAAAACAACAATAAAAGTAAAAATAAAGATAATGAAAGTGACATGGAAGAAGTATTCAACTTGAAGAGGATACTAATAAGGAGAAACTCTCTAAAGTTTTTGAAGCTGAAGCTCCTATGTTGTTGGATAGAATGACTTTGGTCCCCTTTGGACTAGTAAATGAAAAATCTCCATAAGAAATGGATTAAGAAAAATGAGCCCTCCTTTAGTAGTAGCTCTTGTCACCCTCGTTTACCTTTCTCAAGAAAGGACGATGATGATATGTCTTGCCAACAAACACTAGTCCTATAGTGTACACACGACTCAGATGGTTCCTATTTTGTGACGTTCTCGGAGGCATCCTTTGAAGAAGAGTCCTCGAGTCAAGAGATAATTAATTGTCCTACAAAATCCAAAATAGCCATGTTACCATTTTACTATCCCAAAAAGCCAAATCCAGCTCCCATGGAAAGAAAAAGTTACTTCTAGCAACGTATCTGATGAGGAGGCCACTCCCTCCTTGAAGGAGCTGGATCTATATCCAAAAGCAGTTCGTGGGACCTTCATCTGCGAAGTGGAAGGTGAAAATCAATTAACTTTTGTGGATGCAGATGGTACCAAACATCATGTGAAGGTGGATACCAGTCTTCAACAAGAGGAGTTATCAGGGTCTTGCATGACCTAATAAAGGAGAACTTGGATGTGTATGCATGGTCATATAAAGTTCTAAAGGGGATTGATCCTATCGTGTGTCAACATCACATCAACCTAGAGCCCGATGCAAAACCTATGAGGCAAAGGTAGAGATGCATGAATCCAAATAACTGAGCCTTGGTAAAATCCGAATTGTTGAAGCTCCTTGAAGTCAAGTTTATCTATCCATTGGCCACCAACAGTGAATGGGTTTCACACATTGTAGTAGTATCCAAGAAGAATGGAAAGCTACAAATATGTATGGACTTTCACAAGCTAAATTCTAAGACAAAGAAGGATACTTTTTCCATTCTTTTCACAAACCAACTATTGGACACAGTGGTGGGACATGAGCTCTACTCCCTCCTAGATGGATTCAATGGGTACAACCAAGTCCACATAGCAAAAGAAGATCAATCCAGAACAACCTTCACAATAGAATGGGGGACCTATGTTTACAGAGTGATGTTGTTTGGACTTTGTAATGCCCCTGATATCTTTCAAAGAGTGATGATGGATGCATTCCAAAATCACCTGCATGATTTCATAGAGGTATACTTGGATGACTTCTGTGTCTACAACCTAATCCATGAGCATTGGGGACACTTGGAGAAGTTCTTTGATCGATGTCGAGAGTATGGGATCTCTCTCAGCCCCGAAAAATGCATCTTGAGAGTCTCTTCAAGAGCTCTTTTAGGCCACATTGTATTTGCATGAGGGATAGCACCATACCATGCCAAGATTGAGAATATTACAGCTCTAACAATGCCAACCAACCTCAAATAGTTGAGGGGATTTTTAGGCCATGTGAGCTATTATAGGAGGTTCATTATACATTTGCAACAAAGGTAGCCCCCTTACATAATGTTATAGAATCCAAGATACATGCTCAAATTTTTTATATACTTAAAATATATATGGCAAATATTATGCTAGCACAGAGGGAGAATAGATGAGAGAAAAGAAAGATATAGAGAGAGAGGTAGAGAAATTGGCAACACACTAAGGACTAGAAGATGGGCCAGTACCCCCCTTGTCGAGTTATATTATTGACAAGGAGCAAGCTCCTCCATTACACATAAGCTAGTTCTTACTTGTAGATCTTGAAAACAAGATCATTGTTCCTTGCACGGTATACAACCGACTAACACTTGCACAACTTGGAAGTTGCCACTTTTTGATCCTTCTTGAGTCTCCTTCTCTCCTACACAATATGTGTAGGGATCTCCTCTTGGCGCTTGATTTTAGCAAAGCTTCCGCAGCACTTGCACCTTCTCTTCTCCTCTTGGAACTTGATTTTGGCAGAGCTTTTGCAGCACTTGCACCTTCTCTTCTTCTCTTGGAACTTCATTTCAGAAGAGCTTCCGCAGCACTTGATTTCAACAAGGCTTCCGCAACAGCACTTGATTTCAGAGGGCTTCCACAACACTTGCACCTTCTCTTCTCCTCTTGGATACATGCAAAGTGATGCTTCCTTCACCTCTCCCTTACACCCAAGGAGAGCCTCCACTTTTATAGGCTTTCAAGAGCTTCTCTTCTTGGAGAGAGAGTTGAGTTGATCTTCATGCAAGATGTGGTTGTTCCACTCTGCAGCATTAATTTACAGATATCTCTTTGTGTGTTGTTTGGATGCCAACACAAAAGTTGTAGATCTTGCTGTTTTTGATAACCCACACATCCTGTTTTTAGAGATCGTTTTTCTATTGTGACATATTTTAAAAATGGATTTCCAAAAAATAGCTTTTTAAACTGTACTCTTTACTTGTGGTCCATGCAACCATCTTGACTCATAGATAAGGAGAGTTCATTAGATTGCCTTGGGCCTCATTCTTAAGATTGAATTCCACACAAAATATTGTGTCATTTTAGACCTTAGAAAGAGAAAATCACTTCTCTCCTCACTTTCAGAGGATCACATCTCTCATCTTTCTTAGTGAGAGAATTCCCTCTCTTGTCTTTCTTAATGAAAGAAAAGACCTTAAATCTTGACTTGTAGGGGAGAGGATGACCTCAAATGAATGCAATGCTCATTACACACAAGTAAACATTCCCAGGTGTCCCTGGATGCACACATAAATATATATACACAATGCTAATGCACTTCCTCTTCTTAGAACTTAATCCATCTTCATTTATGTGTAACTCCTTGGTTCTTGTGTACACTCTTACACTTGGCAAAAACTTCTTTCCCCCTTCATAACTTGTATTGCATGTACCAGATATCCTCATCATAATGCTCTAATCACCCCATTAAGTGATGCACTAGGAATACTTGTCTCTAAATGGTCTCATAGTCTCATGGCCATGCTAGATCATCATCAACACTTAAAGAAAAGTGAGTCATTAATCTATTGACATGAATTATTTAATTAGAGAATGCGTAATAAGCAATCAATTTAGTGACACATAAGCTTTTGAGGAAAGATGTAGATCTTACTTAGACCGCTGATTGTGATGAAGCCTTCAATACTTTGAAGCAGTGTGTCTAATTGAAGCATCCATCCTACAACCCCCTGATTGGACGTGGGAATTCCATATGCATAGTGATGCATTTGTTAAAGGGCTAGGTGCAATCTCATGTCAAAAATGCTCCTCAAAGCTAGATCAACATGTCTACTATGCAAGCCAAAAAGTCACTGATTGAGAAATGAGCTACACTATGAGACAAAGTTAGAACACCTCGCAATAGTGTTTGCCTTGAAGAAGTTCCAACACTATTTGATGTCAATGTACTTTAATTTTTATGTGGATCATGAGGCACTGTCTTTCTTGATAAAGAAGGAAAATGTTAAAGGTCGAATGACGAGATGGCTCCTTCTACTCCAAGAGTTTGATTTTGAAGTGGTTACCAAGCCTAGTCACTCCCATGTTTTGGCCAATCATCTATCATGTATCCCTCAGACTGAAGAAGAGGAGCAAGATGATCCAAATCTCCTTTATGCTTCCTTGTTTCTAGTCAAAACACTAACCCCATGGTATGTAGATATTCCCAACCTCCTGACCACACAATAGTATCCTCTCGACATCTCTAGTAGAGAGAAGAAAAAGCTTCTATTGGAATCAATCCCCTACACTCTGCTAGGCGACACTTTGTACAAGAGAGGCAAAGACAAAGTGTTGCAGAGATATGTTGTGGGATATGAGGGATAGTGCTAAAAGCATGCCATGATGAGCCGTGTGGTAGATACTTTGTGGAAGAAGTGACAACAAGAAAGGCCTTGCTCCATGTTACTGATGGCCTACACTACATAAAGATGCTTATGACTACTTCAAATGTTGTGATGCTCATCAACCGGATGGAAGTGCAAAGGGAAAAGAAAACATACCTTACTCCAATGTCATAACTTCCCTCAATCCTCACCTCTCAATGATTGTTTTGAGGATGCGCCAGTGACCCCCCTGTGTCTCACACTCTGTTTGAGAATATAGGTGGGAAACCCTTTCCTTACACCCATTGATGTAATCCTCACTTGCGCTTGTGCATAGCTTGTGTGTCATGTGCCATTTGATGATGCAAATGTGCATCTCACCCTATGTCGGCATACGGTGCGAAAAGGAAGGCCAAGGAGCCTTATAGTGTAGTGTACAGGAATAGATCATGCTTGGTGCATTGAGAGGCCCAATCCGTGCATGCAACACTCCATTCACACATCACACCTCTTTGTTAAATGTAAAGGGCAAGGACTAGTCACTCACCCCACCCTCTATCTCACACTCACTAATAGGTACAGAGGGCAGACCATACTCACAGCACATCCTGTTAGGATGAAAGCTCACATCACTCAATTTTTTGTTGATGAAGATCTCTTCGTCTATTATTGTCATCAAGGTGTTGAAGATGAGGTGTATCTAGGGAGGTAGCCCATACATCTAGTGCTGTAGATTTTCTGGAGATCTTGTCGTTTATGTGAGGGAATCACATGTTCTGCGAGGAGTACAGACACAGCACACCAAGGGATGTGGCTTTGGAATTTCTTTTGAAAAAGTTTCTACTGATGATTTGGCTATCCTAGATTGCGGGGTGTTACCACCTTTTCCACTGCCAGCTTCCCACCCACGGGTGTTTACCACCTTTTCTTGGAACGAGGCCTACTATGACAGGGAACTGCTTCCTTTTCTCCCATAGCAATTTGTTTTTTTTTTTCTCTCTTTGTTTTTTTTTCCTTTTTTTTCTCTTCTTTTCTACTCCTGAGGGTTTTTCCACCTTTTCTCAAATAATAGGTCCACATGACACGGACCTAAGTCCTTTTCTCCCATGATTGATATTTTTTTTCTTTTTTTTTCTTTAATAAGGAGAATGGTAGAAATACCATGTTTCATGACCATCCTCACCACCACTTCTGGATGAGATAAGAGGATAACAGAGTAAGGATGGGATGTGTCCGAGAGGGGCTAGCAGAAGGATAGTGCCTCATAAAGAAGACCATAATCGCTATCGGTAGCATAAGGAGAAGGGCAGTGTGACTCCCAAAAGGAAAAGGGTGGGTCGACTGTGATTGTCAAGATCCCCAAGGAGGGAAGTACTTCACGTGATAGCCATTGATCAGGAAAGGATCATCAAAGGCATCAACTGTCTGGACTTGGATTGAGCCATTCGGATTGACGGCAAGTACCTTATAAGGACCCATCCATCATTGTTGAAGGTTTCCTGGAAACTTGCCAAATCGGGAATCATAAGCAAGAACTAAGTCACCTTCCTTAAACTCCTTCTGCTTGATGAAGCTGTCATGATAGACCTTTCTGCGAGCTTGTGTGGCTTCCATGCAGTGTAGGGCCATCCTGCGGATCTCATCAAGACACTCCAAGTGCAAGCAATGGCGTTGCAAGGACTCGTCATCTCCCAAGTTCTCATTGATGGCCATGCGCAGAGAGGGTAGCTCAAGTTCAATAAGAAAGACGGCTTCTGTTCCATACACCAACTAGAAAGGAGTTTGTCCTATAGCTACCTTATGGGAGGTTCTGTACACCTAGAGGGCCTCTCTAAGTTGATCATCCCAATCACGGTGATGTGCGGAAATTGTCTTTGTCAGGATCAAGCAGAGGATGTGATTGGTGACTTCAACTTGGCCATTGGCTCTGGGGTAATAAGGGGTGGACTTGCAATGGCGGATCTTATATAGTTCTGTCAACTCTTCCATAATCTTGTTAAGGAAGTGCATACCTCTGTCACACTGACAATCTCTAGGGGACTGCCAAAACGGGTGATGATGTTCTCATATAGGAACAAGGCCATGCTATTACCATTGTTCCACTTTAGAGCTTTAGCTTCACACCACATTGTTACGTAGTCTATAGAAGATGTATCTATTCTACTTCCTTTTGGGTGGCGGATCAATGGGGCCCACAAAATAAATCCCCCACTTCTTGAACGGCTTTAGGGGAAGAATGGGTTGCAAGGGCACAGCACTAGATTTGGTAGGCTTTCTGATATGTTGACAACCATCACACTATTTGCAGTAATCATAAGCATCCTTATGGAGGGTTGGCCACCAATATCCTATAAGTAAGGCCTTTCTAGTTGTCGCTTCTCTTGTGAAGTGTCCATCACATGGCTCGTCATGGCATGCTTTCAATATTATGCCGATTTCTTCTCCTGCAACACATCTTCACAAGACTTTGTATTTACCTTTCTTGTACAGAGCGCCACCTAGCAAGGTGTAGGGGATGATTCCAACAAAAGCTTCTTCTTCTCACGGCTCAAGATGCCAAGGGGATATTGTTAGATTGCCAAGAGGTTGGATATGTCTATGTACCATGGGGTAACTGTTTCAACTAGAAACAAGGAAGCATCAGGAGGATCATCTTGCTCTTCTTCATCATCACTTTGAGGGATTCGCGAAAGGTGATCAGCCAAGACATGAGAGCAATCAGGTTTGGTAACCACTTCAACAGAAGGAGCCATCTCATCATTCTTTTCTTCATGTCGGCCTTATTCATCATGAAGGAAAGGGCTTCATGGTCCATGTAAAATTTGAAATGCGTCGACAACAAATAATATCAAAACTTCTCCAAAGAAAACACCATTATTAAACACTCAAGCTCTATCATTGTGTAGTTTTGCTCTCTGTTGATTACTTTTTGACTTGCATAATAGATTGGTTGATCTAATTTAGAGGGGCCCTTTTGGCATAAGACTGTGCCTAGGCCTTCAACTGATGCAGCAGTGTGAACATGGAACTCCTTTGTCCAATCAAGAGGGTATAGGATGGGTGCTGCAATCAAACACTGCTTCAGGATATTAAATGTCTCGTCATAATCAGTGGTCCATGTAAACTCAGCATCTTTTCTTAGGATTTTATGCAAAGGAGCTACCTTCGTTGCAAAGTGTGCAATGAACCTTCTATGGTAGCCCAGATGGCCAAGAAATCCCCTCGATTTCTTGAGGTTAGTTGGGGTTTTCAAGGTGGCAATCTTCTTAATCTTAGCAGAATCTATTACTATCCCTTGTGCAGAGACAATGTGGCCCAGAAGAACTCTTGATGAGACACCAAAAACACATTTGTCGGGGTTGAGAAAAATCCCATACTCTCAGCGTCTGTCAAAACATTGCTCTAGGTGTCCCCAATGCTCATGGATTAGGCTATAGATACAAACTTCATCGAGATACACCTCAATGAAATCATGCAGATAGTTATAGAAAAAAACAGCCATCATCACTTGTTGAAAGGTAGTAGGAGCATTACAGAATCCAAACCGCATCACTCTGTAAGCATAGGTTCCCCATTCTATTGTGAAGGTTATTTTGGATTTGTCTTCTTTTGGGATTTGGACTTGGTTGTATCCATTGAATCCATCCAAGAGGGAATAGAGCTCATGGCCTGCCACTATGTCCAATAGTTGGTCTATGAAAGGGATAGGGAAATGATCATTCTTTGTCTTGAAATTCAACTCTTTCGAAAGTCCACACATATTCAAAGTTTCCCATTCTTCTTGGGTACGACCACAATGGGAAAAACCCATTCACTGTTAGCCACGGGATAAATGAGCTCAGCTTCAAGGAGCTTCAATAATTCAATCTTCACCAGAGCATAATAATTGGGATTCATGTGCATCTGTCTTTGCCCTCACAAGTTTGGCATAAGGCTCTAGATCGATGTGGGGTTGGCATACTGTAGGATCAATCCCCCTTAGATCTTGATACGACCATGCAAACACGTCTAAGTTCTCCTTTGGTAGGTCTCGCATGACCACTAGTTCTTCTTCTGGAAGATTTAGACCCACTTTCATGTGATGTTCAGTACCATCAATATTTGGGAATGTCAATTGCCTTTCACCTTCCGTTTCACAAATAAATGTCCCAAGGATTTCTTCTGGGTAAATATCTGACTCCTTCAAGGGAGTGGTCTCATCTTTTGATGATGCACTGGAACTACTGTTGTCTTTTAATGGAGGCTTAGTTCGCTCTTTGGGAGGCTGAAAGGGTATCATTAAGGTTTTGAGTTTGGGTTGGGGATGAGTTACCTTGGCTCAAGAATTCTTCTTCTGAAGATGCATCCAAGAATGTCACATAACATGAACTTCGTGCATTCTGTTTGAGTTGCAGGGCCGGGGGTTGTTGGCAAGATGCTTCGTCATCATCTTCTTTAAGGAAGGATAACTTTGGACAACAAGAGCTACTACTAAAGGAAGGCCTATTCTTCTTAATCCATTTCTTATAAAGGCTTTGTGTATGACATGATTCATGGATCGGTCCAAAGGGTACCACAATCACTCTGTCACACAAATGTCAAGAATCGCGTGGTGGGGGAAGTTGCTGAAGATGTTGCACCGAACACACACAAAATGCACAAGGAGAAGCTCATTCAAGAGACAAGAAGAGAGATGGAGACCAAAACTTTTTCTTGCTGATTTCTTCTTCTTCTTCCACACACTTTACAATGTACACAAAGTATAGATAAGATACAACATAAAAGGAAAGTGACCTACTAAGTCAAACAATGCATAACCGACTACACTAGTCGACTGGCGCTATAACTATGCCAGCTGTAAATAGGTGTAACAACCTGAATATAATAAGTAATGAGTCAGTGGCCATGTGAGAGTCATAATGACCACGACGTGCTAAGTGTAGATATGTGGACCCATCTAACCAGGCTGTCCATCATCAATGTCCGCATGTGTTGAGCTTGTCATCTCAACACTCCCCCTCAAGCTCAACTGCATCTCTGCAACTCCAAGTAAGCTTCGAAACTTTTGAAGCTTCTCTGTACCCAATGCCTTCGTGAAGATGTCAGCTATCTGATCCTGTGTGCTGACATACACCAAGTCAATCTCACCTGCTAGTACCTTCTCTCTCACAAAGTGGTAGTGTACCTCAATATGTTTTGTCCTGGCATGGAACACAGGGTTCCTAGCCAACTGTATACTGCTCATGTTGTCACAATAAATGACAACTGGGCCTTCCATCTGCACATCCAAATGAGCCAATAACTTTTGCAGCCATACTACCTCACATGCTGCAACAGCAGCACCTCTATACTCAGCCTCTGTACTCGACAAAGCAACTGTAGATTGCTTTTTGCTGCTCCATGCAACTGCTGCACTACCAAGAGAGAACATGTATCTGCTGGTAGATCTTCTATCAGACATACTACCAGCCCAATCTGCATCTGTGTATCCAAACACATGTACATCTGTACCTGTCTCATAGAAAAGTCTATAATGTAATGTGGACTTCACATATCTCAATATGCGTCCGACTGCATCCAAGTGTGGCTTTCTAGGTACTTGCATAAACCGACTCACAAGACCAACAGCGTAGCTCAAGTCTGGCCTTGTAATGGTCATGTAGATCAAACTCCCCACTATCCTCCTGAACATAGTAGGGTCTTCTATCTCATCCCCAACATCAGCACTCAGCTTTACATTCTGCTCCAACGGGACTGAAAGTGGTTTGCATGCAGTCATACCATACTTGGACAACATATCCAAGCCATACTGTCTTTGGGACAGCCATATACCATCATCACATCTGATCACCTCAATGCCAAGGAAGTACCTTAGCTCACCTAAATCCTTCATCTCAAACTTCATCTTCAAACAGCCCTTGACTTCAACAATCCCACCATCCCTATCACCTGTAATAATCAAGTCATCCACATAGATGACTATGATGACCAAACCTGCATCTCCCTTTCTCACATAAAGTGAGTGATCAGCATCAGAAACATAAAAGCCAATATTGACAAGATACTCTCTAATCTTGTCAGACCATGCTCTAGGTGCTTGCTTGAGCCCATAGAGTGCCTTCTTCAACCTGCACACATACGTGGGATGCTCTAAATCTTCATAACCTGCTGGCTGATCCATATACACTTCTTCCTGCAAATCACCATGCAAGAAGGCATTCTTTACATCCATTTGCTGCAACCTCCAACCTTTGGCTGCTGCCAAAGCAATCACACATTTGACAGTTGCCATCCTAGCAACTGGACTGAAGGTTTCATCATAATCTATGCCATATGTCTGGGCATAGCCTTTTGCAACCAGCCTAGCTTTGTACTTGCTAATAGAACCATCTGCATTGTGCTTAATCTTATAAACCCACTTACATCCAATAGCTTTCTTTCCCTTCGGCAATGATACTAGATCCCAAGTCTTATTGGCCTCTAATGCAGCCATCTCCTCATCCATTGCTGCATCCCAATGAGCATGCCCAACAGCCTCCTCAAAACATGTGGGCTCAGCATCCTCAACTAGTTTCACCATATAAGCATAATGGTGAGCTGCATAACCTTCAAAACCAAATCTTTTAACAGGGTATCTCACCCTGCTAGACCTGTGTACCACTGGATCACTCAATGGAGTCTTTGCATTAACGCATGCTCTCTGCACACCTGGAGTCCTCACTGAAAGAATGCCAAGCTCATCATCCAAGCTCTCTGAGCCACTGGAGTCTCCATCAAGAACTGCATCAATGCCTTCTGACACTTTATTCTTTCCTTTGTCTTTACCTGTAGTGCTACTAGATGCTCCTGAAGATGTAGAGGTACTCCTTAGTCTCCCAGACCAAGGACTACTAGATGATGTCTCTGGTCCACTAAGAGTCCGTGATTCTTGCTTTTCAGCCTGCACATGAGTATCATGATCATCATCAACATCCAATGCATCACCACTAGATGCATACCAACTGCTCATTTCATCAAAGATGACATCCCTGCTCACTCTGAACTTACATGTGACAGGGTTGTAATAGCGATACCCTTTCTGCTCTAAAGAGTATCCAATAAAGACACACTTTTCAGCCTTTCGATCCAGTTTCTTCCGCAACTCATCTGGCACATGAACATATGCAATGCAGCCAAATACTTTCAAGTGTGAAACATCATGCTTCTTACCTGTAAAACATTCTTCGGGGGTCATACCATGAACTGCAGCTGTGGGAGTTCTGTTCATAATATAAACAGCAGTATGAACAGCCTCAGACCAAAAATGCTTAGGCATATTCTTTTCAGCCATCAAGGCGTGTGCAACTTTTGCAATATGCCTGTTTTTCCTTTCTGCAACCCCATTTTGCTGTGGGGTATACTTGCATGTGAACTGTCTCTTTATCCCATGAGACCTCAGAAAATCACTGAACTCATTTGAGAGTACTCTCCCCCTCCATCTGACCTCAGGCACTTTACTTTCAAGCCTGTTTCTCTTTCAACTGCAGCCTTGAAAGTTCTAAAGTGCTCAAACACTTCACTCTTTTCCTTCATAAAATATACCCACAGCTTTCTAGAACAATCATCAATGAATGTGACAAAGTATGAACTGCCTCCAAGAGATACATTTTGTGTAGGCCCCCAAATGTATGTATGCACAACATCAAGGATATTTTTGCTTACATCTCTATCATGTGAAAAAGATTGTCTTGCCTGCTTACCAAACTGACATGCTTCACATACCTTCTGACATTCTGCAACTCTAAATGTAGGCAAACCTGTAACCAACCCTTTGGACTGCATTAATTTCAACCTTTGTACATTTGCATGTCCAATGCGTTTGTGCCAAATTTCAATGTCTGCAACAACACCTTTTCCTTTGGCATACATAGCAGCATTCATAGTAGGAATTCCAGCGTCCAGAGTAAACATACGTCCAACTCTACTTCCCTTTGCTACCAACCTGCACTTGTCATTGAAATCTTCTACAAAGCAGCCCTTTGCATTAAATCTGACTTGCAGCCCTTGCTCTACCATTTGACCGACTGACACCAAGTTCTTTGTAATAGATGGCACATGTAATACATCTGAAAGACTCTTTGTCTTACCATCATGCAAGGACAAGGGAACTTTTCCAATGTGTGAAATTGGGTGGCATGAATCATCACCCCTCTGCACATAACCTGCATTTTGCAAATCTTGCATCTCTCCAAACCATTCTGCATGGATGGTCATATGATTGGATGCACCTGAATCAACATACCAAACATCTTCATGTGTTCCCTTTCCTGTAACAGCATTCAACATATGCTGCATAACGAACAAACGTTCATTTTTGTCTTCATTCTGTCGTGAAGAGGATGCATAGTTTCCTTGCTGCAACTTACCACTGCGGATATTATCTTTCTTAGCATAACATTGGGCTGCAATATGACCTGTTTTGCCACAGTAGTGGCACACAATGCCAGAGTTGTTAGAACCTCTGTTCTTCCATCCACCTCTTCCTCTAAAGCTCCCCCTGCCTCTAAAGTTACCACGACCTCCTGAAACCTGCATATCACCAAATTGCTAATTCAATCTGTTTTGCTAGTTGTCACTACCACGTCCTGTACCACGGCCTCTTGAAGAGAACCTACCACGTCCCCTTCCTGAACTGGAGTAGAAATCTTGGACCTGTTCACCACTTCTTTCAGATGTCTCACTCTGCATGTTGATCTCTTCAGTGATCATAAGGGAGACCAATTCATCGAAATCTGGAAATGGCTTTCTAACATATACAGAAGTTACAAAAGACTTCCAAGCCTTTTCATTGTTAAGTCCACCCAAGGTAGACGACACCAAATCATCATCATCGGG
Organism: Lygodium microphyllum; assembly: GCF_053477565.2. NCBI lineage: Eukaryota > Viridiplantae > Streptophyta > Polypodiopsida > Schizaeales > Lygodiaceae > Lygodium > Lygodium microphyllum. The sequence goes on from NC_141146.1 coordinate 68,098,941, forward strand.
CATTGCATCAATTGCTACCAATGCATCTGCAATGCTTCTTACCTTCAGTGCATACTCATTGATAGACATCTTCCCTTTCTTTAATGTATTCAACTCTTGCTTGAGTTGAATCTTTCATGCCTTTGTATTTACAGAAAACATACTTTTAAGTATGGTCCAAGCTGCATATGAATTCTCTGCATTTCTAATGTGTCCCAGCATATTATTGTCAATTACTGCAGACAACCAATACATGACCTTTTTATCCTTTGCATTCCATTCTTTCCGTGCCTTTGTCTCTTCTGCAGTTGGAGGATCACTCATCGCCGGCTCCTTTTCTTCACCTGAAAGGAACTCGTAGAGGCCTTTTCCAATAAGGAAGTTCGTGACACGGAACTTCCATGAAGGGTAGTTGTTCTTGTCAAGCTTCTCAATGATGGGGCTTCCACTATTCTCTGCCATTATCACAAAATTAATACCAATAGCAAGCAAATCTTCTGCAATCCTGGACCTGTAGTGCACAGCAATACACCAGACAGTCTTTTTCACCGTCTGCTCAACAATACATGCAATCTGCAACCTGTTTGTAGATAAACCTTGTGTTTACTCACTGGTAAACACCTTTGAACTTACAGATCTGAAATCTGTAACCTGTGCACCCACTTTCGGTCAATACAGTCCAAGTCACAGCGTACCCTGAAACTGCTGTCTGCAACCTTGCGACTCTAAAACGGGCCCTGAAATAGCCTCAGATGCCCAAAATAACTGCGGAATGGCCCTAAAGGACTTATTTGCACAATACACAGTGCTCTTCGCGCACACCAAATCTCACTGCAATCTAAGATTTTTGCTCTGCCCTACTTCGGGTGCCTCCACAGGCACTATCTAAGAGAAAGAGTGGAAGGATGGGAGAGCTTCTTACCCGTGGCTTGCTTTTTCGAACCTTGCTTCTTCTCCTTTGCTTCAACCTTCAAAATCAGCCTCTCTCAGTGGTGTGGCTCTGATACCATGTCAAGAATCGCGTGGTGGGGGAAGTTGCTCAAGATGTTGCGCCAAACACACACAAAATGCACAAGGAGAAGCTCACTCAAGAGACAAGAAGAGAGATGGAGACCAAAACATTTTCTTGCTGATTTCTTCTTCTTCTTCCACACACTTTACAATGTACACAAAGTATAGATAAGATACAACATAAAAGGAAAGTGACCTACTAAGTCAAACAATGCATAACCGACTACACTAGTCGACTGGCGCTATAACTATGCCAGCTGTAAATAGGTGTAACAACCTGAATATAATAAGTAATGAGTCAGTGGCCATGTGAGAGTCATAATGACCACGACGTGCTAAGTGTAGATGTGTGGACCCATCTAACCAGGTGATCCATCATCAATGTCCGCATGTGTTGAGCTTGTCATCTCAACAACAAAAAGGGATCTTCTACTTCTGAGGCTTCAGGAACGTCATGAATGTCTTCCTCATCTCTACCTTCTGTGAGTAGGATAGATCCTTCTAGTTGCTTTCATAATCTTCATCTGCAATATTACTTTCGTCTCTTCAGGTGCTATTTCTGGACCCCCAAGAGGAACACCAAGGAAAAGGGAATTCTCTTGCAATAAAATCTATCTTGTAACATCAACAAGCTTTTATTCATTATTCTGAATATCAAAACAAAGAAAACATCAAATCTTCATGCAGCATCATATTAGATTTCTCCCACAGATTTGATAAAACCAACCATAATCTTCAATGTCTTCAGAAAATCCATCAATAGAACAAAGAACACAAGAGAATACACCATCTTTGAATGGAAATCAATCACATATTATTCATCTTCAATGTCTTCATAGTTCTCTCTCTCAATCTCTCATATACAGATACATTATTTTGATAGAATTGACTATCTGTGACTCTCTCTCTCTCTCTCTCTATCAATAGTACATCATATCCTCAAAACAATGCTCTCATAATAACCCTCAATAATCCTTCTTAGGTCGTGGATGCACCTCCCAAGAGGTATATCTGATATGAAGAGTCACTAGAGCCACTACAGTGTCTTTTCACAATCCACTACTGTCACTGTCACTTAATGTTCTCTTCATTCTTCAGTAGTTGTTTCTTCCACTTGTTTTAGCTCTTTTGAACTTAAATTCATCCTTTCCAAAGGTTAGAAAACTTTTCCAAAGTCACACATACATTCTACAGAACACTTACAGAAGGTCTACAGAACAATCACAGTATAGCAGCAGAACAGCTACAGTACAGTTACAGTATAGAGACAAAGCAAAAACAGAAGCTCTACAGAAGTCTACAGAGGGTTACAGAAGGTCATCAAAACCTCATAACTCATACTCAAACCATTCCAAACTATCAAAAACTATTCAATAGGATTTCAAAAGATCTCAATCTTCATCAATCACTTGCCAAATCTCGAATCATAGGCTAGAACAAGATCACCTTCTTTGAACTCCTTGTGCTTAATGAAACTATCATATAGGCCTTGTGTCGCACTTGAGTGGTTTCCATGCACTGTAGGGCCATCCTCCGTATCTCATCCAAGCATTCCAAGTGCAGGAGACGACGTTGCAGTGACTCACTATCTCCCAAGCATTCTTTAACTGCCACTCACAAAGAGGGCAATTCCAACTCAACAGAGAACACAGCTTTTTTCCATACACTAGATGGAAAGGGGTCTGTCCTGTACCTGCCTTATGAGAGGTTATATACGCCCAGAGGGCCTCTATAAGTCCATCGTCCCAATCGCGATGATGTGCAGCAATCGTTCTTGTCAAAATCAAGCAAAGAATGCGATTGGTGACTTCAACTTGGCCGTTGGCTCTAGGGTAATAAGGAGTGGACTTATGATGGCGGATCTTATATAGTTCCGTCAGCTCCTCCATGATTTTGTTAAGGAAGTGAGTACCTCTGTCACTTACCAGCTCGAGGGGAATGCCAAAATGGGTGATAATATTCTCATACATGAACAGGGCTACACTATTACCATCATCCCACTTTAGGGCTTTAGCTTCACACCACTTTGTGACATAATCCATACATACTAGGATATATCTGTTCTGCTTCCATATGGTAGGTGGATCAATGGGACCCACAAAATCAATCCCCCACTTTTCAAACGGCTTTAGGGGAAGAATGGGTTGAAGTGGCATGGCACTGCTAATAGAGCCTTCCTGGTTGTCGCTTCTCCTGCGAAGTGTCCACCACATGGTTCGTCATTGCATGCTTTCAATACTATGTTGATTTCATCCCCTGCAACACATCTTCGCAACACTTCATCTTTGCCTTTCTTGTATAGCGCATCGCCTAGCAAAGTGTAGGGGGCTGATTCTAACAAAATCTTCTTCCTCTCACGACTTGAGATGCCAGGAGGATACCGTTGACTTGCCAAGAGGTTGGCTATATCTGCATACCAGGGAGTAACTATTTCAACTAGAAACAAGGAAGCATCAGGAAGGTCTAGATCATCCTGTTCCTCTTCTTCTATTTGAGGGATCCGTGATAGATGATCGGCTAGGACATGGGAGCGGCCAAGCTTAGTGACTACTTCAAAGTCGAACTCCTGGAATAGGAGCAACCATCTCATCAGTCGTCCTTTAACATCTTCTTTGTTCATCAAGAAGGACAAGGCTTCATGATCCACATAGAACTTGAAATGTGTGGACAATAAATAGTGTCGAAACTTCTCCAGTGCAAACACCATTGCCAAGCACTCAAGCTCTCTCACTGTATAGTTTTGTTCCCTACCAGTGACCTTTCGGCTTGCATAATATATCGGCTGATCTAATTTAGAGGGGCCCTTTTGACATAGGACAGCACCTAGCCCTTCAACTGATGCATCTATGTGCACATGGAACTCCTTCGTCCAATCAGGAGGCTGCAAAATAGGTGCTTGGATCAGGCACTGTTTAATGGTATTAAAGGCCTCTTCATAGTCATTAGTCCAAAGGAAATCAGCTTCTTTTCTTAGGAGCTTGTGCAGAGGCTTGGTTGCAAAATGTGCAATAAATCTTCTATAATAGCCCACATGTCCAAGAAATCCTCTCAATTGCTTGAGGTTTGTTGGTGCTGTTAAGGCGGCAATCTTTTCAATCTTTGCCGGGTCTGTTGCAATTCCTTGTGCAGAGACAATATGGCCCAAAAGAACTCCCGTGTAGATTCCAAAGACACATTTGTCGTGGTTGAGAGAAATCCCATACTCTCGGCATCTGTCAAAACATTACTCTATGTGTCCCCAATGCTCTCGGATCAAACTATAGACACAGAAGTCATCAAGATACACCTCGATGAAATCATGCAGATGATTCTAGAAGGCAACCATCATTACTCATTGAAAGGTGGCAGGAGCATTACAGAGCCCAAATGGCATCACTCTATAGGCATAGGTCCCCCATTCTGTGGTAAAGGTTGTTTTGGATTGGTCCTCTTCTGCGATTTGGACCTGGTTATATCCACTGAATCCATCCAAGAGGGAATAAAGCTCATGGCCTGCCACAGTGTCCAACAGTTGGTCTGTAAAAGGAATAGGGAAATGATCCTTCTTTGTCTTCGAATTGAGCTTTCGAAAGTTGACACATATTCGAAGTTTCCCGTTCTTCTTGGATACTACCACAATGGCCGAGACCCATTCACTATTAGCCACGAGATAGATGAACTCTACTTCAAGAAGTTTCAATAATTCGACCTTCACCAGAGCAGAATAATTAGGATTCATCCGTCTTTGTCTTTGCCTCTTATAGGTTTGGCATCGGCCTCTAGGTCAATGTGATGTTGGCATACTGTGGGATCAATCCCCTTCAGGTCTTTATATGACCAAGCAAACACATCTAAGTTCTCTTTGAGTAGGTCTCGCAAGACCACCAGTTCTTCTTCTGGAAGATTGAGACCCACTTTCAGGTGATGTTCAGTATCCTCAGCATCCAGGAACGTTACTTGTCTTTCACCTTCCACTTTGCGGATAAATGTCCCATGGATTACTTCTGGGTAGAGGTCTGACTCCTTCAAGAGAGTCTTATCCTCGTCTAATGTCCCACTAGAACCAGTGTCCTCCTTCTGAACTGATGACTCATTTTCCTATTTAAGTTGCTGGAAGCGTATCAGAGCTTTGTTTGCTTTTGTTTGAGTGGTGATTTCTTTTGGACTTAGGGATTCATCTTCGGAGGATGCGTCCAGAAATGTCACATAGCACGGACCTATTAGAGGCCATGGCTTTGAGGGCTTCTTCTGTTGGCAGGGGGCATCATCATCATCTTTTCTTTTGACTGAACAGTCAGGGCGACAGGAGCCACTGGTGAACTTAATTTTTATGCTTTTAATCCATTGCTTATACAGATTCTGCATACTTTGTGGTCCATTGACCAACCCAAATAGAACCATGGTCATTCCATCCAATACCCTAAGATATTCGGCCTCTGAGGTCTCTGTAGGGACATCAACCAAATCATCCTCTATCATAGGGAATTCTTCATCTGCACTTTCATAGACTACTTCATTTTCTTCCTCATCAGTTTCATCCTCATCCTTTGAAGGCTCTGACTCTGCTTCTGTAGAGGCTCTGTAGGAGAAGAACAGGTCTTCTGCCTCTGCCTCTGCATATGCTTATGCTTCTGTCACCAGTTCTGACTCTACTTCTGCCTTTGGCTCTGGCTCTATATATCTGTTATTATCTCTGTAACTATCTCTATATCCACTCTGTCTCTATTCTGTAGCTGCTCTATATCTGCTCTGCCTCTATATTGTTTGTACTCTATAATTGTACTGTCTCTGTACTGACTCTGCTCTTTCTCCCTGTCATGTAACAGGAAGAACAGTACATCCATGCTTCTATTTCACTATCAAAGGTTATTTTAGAAGTTGATTCTAGTTGAGGCAGGAGGTATTCACCCATGGACAAGGATTTTACTTCCCTTGGCAGTGGCTTACAGTGCCCCACTGTTAGGGACTATGCCTCTATTTTCTTAGGAAAGATTTGCTTAACAGCTTCTTCATCTCCTGATGTACCATCTGTTGCCTCGTTAGAGAAGTCAGTTATGACTTCAATGGATGTGGATCCATTGCCTTTTTGCGATCCATACAGCTTTAACACTGCTTTGTTGGGTTCTCTACCTAGGGTTAGGGTTCCTTTGAACCAGTCTGTCTTGGCTCTTGCTTCAAAAAGCCAAGGCCTTCCCAACAGCAGAGGGTATGAAGTCCCATAAGAATTTGGTTTGACCACCAAATATGTCAACCAATAATCTCTTCCTGCAAGGGTTGTTTTTACGTATGGGAGGATGCCCAAAGGTTTGACTCTACTTTGGTCTGCCAATCTGATAAGCCACTATGTAGGTTGAATTCCTTGCAACCCTAAGTCCTTCATTGTGACATCTGTCATTATGTTTACTGATGAACCTCCATCAATCAATTCATCTGAAATGAAGCATCCTTCTATCCATACACTAATCTCTGGGGTTCCAGGATCTAGGAAGGCATTAGCCACATCTACTTCCTTTACAGGCTCTGGGGCCTTATTGGTCTTGGTCGCTATTGAAGGAGCGATCCTTAGTCCACACCTTCATGTCAAGATGCTTGTGAATCTCTTTCAACAACTGGGAGATAGCATCAGCAACTGCTGGAATGTTAATTTTGGTTTAAAAGTGTCTAGGTCCTTGACCAAGTCATAATCTTTAATAGGATCCACAGACTTCTCCAGCCGGCTGGGGAATGGGGCTACACCCATTTTCATCTTTCCTTTTTTGACTAACAATTGTTGCATCGGCACTTCTCCTATTTTTGGAAGTGCTTTTGTATCGTCTATCTCTTGGGCCTCTGGTCCTTTTTCTAGGACTGTCTCTGTACCCTTTTGTGGCACTATAGTGCTCTGTATTGTACTGTTCTATTCTATACCGCTATGTCCCTCTGTAGGTAGGTTGAACTTCACAGTCTTGGCAAAGAGTCATTTCCATTCTAAACCACTGGTTCCTTCTTCTTAGTGCATGTAACAGCAAAACTTCCAACTCGACCAAATTGGAAGCAGGCTCTTGTACCTTCTATTGGCTATCAGTGGCATTGGCCTTTACAAGGTCCTTTGCAATGTGGCCTTCACCTTTGCACCGACTACATAAGGGCTTCTAATCCACATATCTCGTCTAGGGTTTGGACAATTTGGGAAGATATGTCCCTTTTCTCCACACCTATAACATTCCACCTCTCATCTCTGACCATCGCCAGACTGTCGTCCTCTGTAACTTTGAGAGGGAAACCTCCTTGGACCGAAATTAGGACCAAACTCCCTAGGCTTGGGTCCAATATCCTGTGTTGTCGTTTTGGATTCTAGCAAGTTGAATCTTGCATTTTCATCCTTCTATCTTCGTTCATGCATATTTTTCAAAGAGAAAATATGTTGAGATATCGAGCTCCACTCGTGATATGCCAGGGTGACCGTTGTGCATTTATGTCACCGACTTGTCAGTTGCAGATGCGGTTGGTACACTGCCCATGAATAATAGCTACATGACAACTATCCTTATCTATTCTAATTCGTGGCTCAGTTAGTATGCCACCTTAGTTAGTTGAGTTTGGTTTGAGACCCATATATAGGGTTCTTCTATTTCTATGTACTAGAGTTCTTTTGGCTTACACCACTAAGAAGAGGAAAATTGTTTTCAGCCTCCACCTCTGTGTGTATTCTCCCATTGTGCAAGCAAGAAAGCTACAAGTGAGACTCCTTCCTTCTCTCCCACAATCTTGACATGGTATCAGAGCCTTGTTCGTGGTAAGGAGCTCAAGAAAGCAAACCAAGTTCGTGGTGTTCTAGTAAGAGGAGCAGTGTTGCTTTCATTTTCTATTTTGGGAGCAGATCTCTGCAGGTAGCACAGTCAAAAATTGCAAGAGTGCATTGTCTCAGGTTGAGACGTCCTTCGCGGTGAAGCAAGAGAGCAATATATGCTGCGAGTAAGGGCTTTAGCCCTTGGTGACCCTTTTTTTTTAATTTGAGGCCATTTCGTGGCCTATTTTGGAGGCAGAAATTTTCTGCACACACTCAGGAAAAGACCCTATTTTATGCTGTGCAACCACTGTTCTACAGGTCGGTGAAAAGTTACCACAGAAATTGCATCGTATGCTTGTGTGCAGAGACACTGGGAGTTACAGAATCATCCTTGGTTCATGTTTATGCAAAATCGTCACTAGGAAGTGACTGTGTGGTCAAATACCACTTTTGCCAGTTTTGCAAATTTGCCCTTGTGAGGGTGAAGCTGTGTTTTTTGCAGTGATAGAATTTTTTGTAGTGTTTTGTAATGGCATCTGATTCTCTTTCACAGATTGTCACTGAAAAGCTTGACAAGAACAACTTCCAAGCATGGAAGTTTAGAATGACGAATTTCCTTATGGGAAAAGGATATTGGGAATTTGTTGCAGGAAATGAAGAAGAACCAGTTCTTCCTGATGTTCCCAATCAACAGCAAATGCTGGCATTTAAAGCATGGCATGAGAGAGCTAGGAAAGTTATGTATTGGATGTCTATCAGCATTTCAGACTCTATGATTGTGCATATTCAGGATGCAAGTACGCCAAAGGAGGCATGGGATACTTTGTCAAAAATGTATAGAACAAATACGCAAGCCAGAAAAATGCAGCTCAATTAAGAGTTGCATAATGTGCAAAGAGAAAGTATGAGCATCAATGACTACCACATGAAGGTGAAGAAGATTGCAGATGCACTTGCTTCCATTGGGTCGCCAGTGGAAGATGATGATTTAGTTTCTGTGAGCTTGAATGGTCTAGGAAAGGATTATGCACAGTTCCGAACATCCATTTCCGTCCGTGAAAGATTTCCTGATTTTGAGGAGTTGATTGCTCTTCTAATTTCTGAGGAGCAGAGAAATGGTGGTGCATCTTCTTCAGGAGGAACTTCAAAAGAAGCTGTCTTCTACTCAAATGCTGGAAGAGGTAGAGGCAGAGGTAGAGGAGGCCGATTTGGAGGCCGTGGTAGAAATCAGAATATGCAGCAAACTCAAGAAAACCAGTCCTATGGAGGAGGATGTGGTAACTCTAGAGGCAGGGGGAGTCAAAGAGGTCGTGGTGGATGGCAAAGAGGCCAAAATGCAAACAATAATGTTGAATGCTACTACTATGGTAAAATGGCTCATATGGCGAAAGATTGATATAAAAAGCAGAATGACATCATGAATGGAAAACTGCAACAAGGGAATTATGCATCTTCTAGTAGATAGGGTGATGACAGAAATGAGCATTTGTTTATGGTGCAGCACATGAACAATTCTGTGACAAGTGCAGAAGAAAGGAACGATGTATGGTATGTTGACTCAGGTGCATCAAACCACATGACAGGTCATGCAGAATGGATGGAGGATGCAAGGAAAATGGGAAAACCAGGATTTGTGGAGACTGGTGATGATATTGCACATCCTATTGTGCAGATTGGAAAATTTCCTTTGTCTATGCAGGATGGAAAAAAGAAATACATGTCCGATGTATTTCATGTCCCGAATATCACCAAGAATCTGGTTTCTGTTGGTCAAATGGTTGAGCAGGGCTTGCAGGTCAGATTTAATCCTCATGGATGCTTTGTTGAGGATATGAAAAATAAAGGTCGCTTGATAGCAAAAGGAAAGAAGAAGGGTAGAATGTTTACATTGGATGCAAACATGCTTGAATTGAGTGCAGCAATGTTTGCACATGGAACCGGTGTAGTTGCAGATATTGATATCTGGCATAAACGCATTGGTCATGTTAATGTACAACGACTTAAATCAATGCAGGCCCAAAATATTGTTGCAGGATTTGCAGAAATGCATAAGGTATGTGAAGCTTGTCAATTTGGAAAACAGGCAAGGAAACCATTTCCTAGACATGTTCAAGAGAGTAAGAAGCCATTGGAATTAATCCACTCTGATGTGTGGACTACTAAAGCTGCATCTCTTGGAGGCTATCATTATTTTATCACTTTTATTGATGACTATAGCAAAAAAGTTTGGGTGTATTTTATGAAAAAGAAAAGTGAAGTTTTTGGGCATTTCAAAACTCTTAAAGCTATGGTTGAAAAAGAAACAGGGCTGCAAATAAAATGCCTAAGGTTAGATGGAGGGGGAGAGTACCTCTCAAAGGAGTTTGCAAGGTTCCTCTAGGAGCATGGCATAAAGCAGCAATATTCATGCAGTCATACCCCACAACCAAATCGAATTACAGAAAGGAAAAATAGGCATATTGGAGAGGTATCTCGTGCCATGCTCAACGAAAAAGACTTGCCAAATTTTTACTGGGCTGAAGCAGTTGCTACGGTAGTCTATATAATGAATAGGACTCCCACTGCAGCAATACATGGGATGACTCTAAAGGAGAGGTATACTCGTAGGAAACCAGATATTTCTCATTTGAAAATTTTTTGTTGTATTGCCTATGTTCATGTGCCAGATGAGTTGAGATCCAAGTTGGATCCAAAAGCTGAGAAGTGCATCTTTATTGGTTACTCTTTGTAGCAGAAAGGGTATAGATGCTATAACCCTTCTACTCGTAAGTTTACAGTGAGCAGAGATGTTGTTTTTGATGAGATGAGTAGCTGGTATAAACTAGTAAATGTGATTGATAATGTAGATGCACAAAATGGAAATGCTGCACAGAATTCACAGCAATAGTCACAAGATATTAGTGGACCTGGAGCGTCCTCTAGCAGTGGTTCACATTCTTCGCCATGGATAGGCAGATTAAGATCAGGAGAATCTTCTCAAAGCAATGCAGATAGTGGTATGCAGGTATCACGAAAAGGAAAAGAGAAGGTAGATCAGCCCATGTTTGATATGAATGCAGGTCACTCTTATGTGGATGGTGAATCCAATGGCTCAGAACAGAGCATTGATGATGAGTTGGGTATCGCTTCTATTGTTACACATGGAGAAAGGAAGACCAGGGATGTTTTGAGAGCACCTGGGAGTGAACCTACTTTGCGCAGGTCTACCAGAGCTAGGTATCCTGTGGATAGGCTGAAATATGATGGATTTACAGCCATTCACTATGCATATATGGTCAAACTGATACAGGAACCAGAACCCACTTCTTTTGAGCAAGCCATGGGAAAAGAAAAATGGGAGAAAGCCATGGATGAAGAAATGGATGCCTTGGAAACAAATGCTACATGGGAATTGGTACCTTTGCCTAAAGATAAGCATCCAATTGGTTGTAAGTGGGTTTATAAGGTGAAACACAATGCAGATGGTTCTGTGAATAGATACAAGGCAAGATTAGTAGTCAAGGGGTATGCACAAACATATGGCATTGATTATGAAGAAACATTCAGTCCGGTTGCAAGGATGGAAACCGTAAGAGCAATCATTGCTATGGCTGCATCAAAGGAATGGTCTTTACATCAGATGGATGTAAAGAATGCCTTCTTGCATGGTGATTTGCAAGAAGAGATATATATGGAGCAGCCACCAGGTTATGTGCATGATGTTCATCCTGAGTTTGTTTGCAAGTTGAAGAAAGCATTGTATGGCTTGAAGCAAGCACCTATAGCATGGTCTAACAAGATAGGACAGTATCTTATCACTATTGGCTTTCAGATTTCCAAGGCAGATTTCTCACTTTATGTGAGAAAAACAGAGAAAAGTATTATGCTACTTGTCATTTATGTTGATGATTTGATTATGACAGGTGACAGTGATGAAGATATCCTTCATGTGAAAATGCTATTGAAGCAGAAGTTTGAGATGAAGGATTTGGGAGAGCTGTGTTATTTCTTGGGCATTGAGGTGATTAGATCACCAAGTGGGATACGGCTCTTGTAGAGGCAGTATGGATTAGACATGCTGTCCAAATATGGGATGACAGGCTGTAAGCCTATTTCAGTTCCTTTGGAGCAGAATGTGAAGCTGAGCGCAGATGCAGGTGAGCTTTTGGAAGACCCTACTATGTACAGACACATAGTAGGAAGTTTGATCTATATGACTATTACCAGGCCAGATTTGAGCTATGTTGTTGGATTGGTAAGTCAGTTTATGTAGGCTCCAAGGAAACCGCATTTGGATGTTGCTAGACGCATACTCAGGTATGTGAAGTCCACATTGCAGTATGGACTATTTTATGAGACTGGGGTTCAGATACAGTTGCATGGATACACTGATGCTGATTGGGCTGGTAGTATTTCTGATAGACGATCTACTAGTGGATATGTGTTCTCTTTTGGGAGTGCTCCAGTCACTTGGAGCAGCAAGAAACAGCCTACAGTTGCCTTGTCGAGCATAGAGGCTGAGTACAGGGGTGCAGCAATGGCTGCATGTGAGGTAGCTTGGTTGCATAAGCTACTTTATGATATGCATCAGCGTACAGATGGGCCAGTTGTCATTTATTGTGACAACATGAGTAGTATATACTTGGCAAATAACCCAGTCTATCATGCTAGAACAAAGCACATTGAGGTGCATTATCACTATGTGCGGGAGAGGGTTTTACTAGGTCTTATTGATCTAGTTTATGTCAGCATAGAGAATCAGGTAGCTGACATATTCACGAAGGCATTGGGTGCAGAGAAGCTGCGCAAGTTCAGAAACTTGCTTGGTGTGCAGGAATTGGGATTGAGCTCGAGGGGGAGTGTTGAGATATAGAGCTCCACTCGTGATATGCCAGGGTGACCGTTGTGCATTTATGTCACCAGGTACACCGCCCATGAATAATAGCTACATGACAACTATCCTTATCTACTCTAGTTCATGGCTCAGTTAGTATGCCACCTTAGTTAGTTGAGTTTGGTTTTAGACCCGTATATAGGGTTCTTCTATTTCTATGTACTAGAGTTCTTTTGGCTTACACAACTAAGAAGAGGAGAACTGTTTTCAGCCTCCACCTCTGTGTGTATTCCCCCATTGTGCAAGCAAGAAAGCTACAAGTGAGACTCCTTCCTTCTCTCCCACAATCTTGACAAAATATCCTCTATATGGTTCTTCCGCAAACAGTAAGAACAGAAGGCTCCAGGAATGGTTGGTTTTCGGGTACATTCAGTGGCTAAATGTCCTGCTTGAAGGCACTTTTCACACCATGTATTAGAATGCATCACATCTCTTCCACCTCCTGCAGGAGTGGATATAATGGTGGTATTTATCTTCAGCGTCTGTAGCTGCTCTATAATCACATCCACAAGCTCTTTCTTGATACTTGACATTGAATTGGATAGGTAGTCCTTCAGATTTTCACCTTCTGGAGTACTTGCTATAGGGTTTTGGGAAGTTTCTATTATTACTACATACATGGGTTGGATTGATCCAGAGGGTCCTCTATTTTGGTTCTGATTCAGATCTCCTGTTGAGACTTGGGGTTGTTGATTCTAGTGGGTAGGATTCCACTATTGTTGAATTGTCATTGGAGGAACTATTTGAGACCACTGTTGTTGTGGTTGAGCCATCATTTGAGGCATTGTCATCTGCGGCCACTGCGGATTAGGTGCATTGTACTGTGGCACTATTTGCATCTGGGGATAGGGGTAGGAAACTGTCCCTGGAACTACATTTGGTGGGTATATCATTCTTGGCATGGGAGGAGGTAAGACTCCTCTTCCTGAGGTCATTCACAACCTTGCATCAACTTCGTCATACAGTCTTGCACCTTTCACTGCAACTTGCAGATTCACTGGTCTTCTCAATTCCACAAACTTGCGAACTTCTGGTTGTAGGCCTCTAAGAAACACTCCTTTCTGTATGCCTTCATCCAAGTGATGATTGGTCCATCCCTTCAGGATGGATTCCATTCGTGAGACATAAGCTTCTACTCTTTCTCTAGAGGACTGACTTAGGTTCATGAACTCCTCTCGCATCCGCTCTTCAAAACCTTCATGCTTGAATTTAGTGAGAAAGGCCAACTTCAAGTCATCCCATGTGCCAAAGGTTCCTACTGCTTATCTCTCACACCACTAAAACGCCACACCCTTGAAAGTAGCAGGGAATATCACTAACCAATGGTCAAGGGTTCTAGCATTGTTAGCCACATGCTACCATAAACTCTACTACATGAAGATCAGGGTCTTCATTGTACTCTCCCTTAAAAATTGGCAATGGGACTATATTTGCTGGTCAGTCATCAATATTTCCAAGATGAATCTGACTAGGAAGGGGGCCTTGAGTCACCATGGGAACTTCTGTAAAGACTGCTTTTAAGGCATCAAAGGAGGCTTCTGCTGCAAGCTTGTTCTCGGCCTTGATTTTTGCCCTCTCTCTTCTCACGTACCTCTAGACTCGTTCTAGTGCTTGCCTCTTGATTGCATCATTCATCAAGGGGTTGGCTCCACAACCAGTTGGTTTATACTCAACAAAATAGAATCAGAGGGGATTTAGTCGCTTGAGGACTCTCTGGCCAACATCTCTTCTACTTCCTTTTTCTATGTGTCTTTGAATTTAGCTTTCAAACCACTACAAAGGGGGAGATATTCCGTTCTGAAGGTATCAAAACTCATTCTTCTAAGGATCATTGTTGTGCCATCATCATAATAATGCCAGCTTCTGATGGTTTCAATAGTGTATATTGTGAAGAATACTCTATCTACCAACTTCCAATGGGTTGTTGATTGAACAAACAGGAGATTGTCAGTGCACCAGGCATCCCATGTCCCCTGATGTTGAGCATCCACGAACAAATACCAACTCTTTTCTTTCTTACTTTCATGAACCTCCACTGACCATGACTCCTAAAGCTTCTTCACTATCTCCCACTTGATCACGATCTCCCACTTGATGATGCCTAGAAACTTCTCAATGAGTGCCAAATCTTCCATGGATGGTCGTTCTCTCTATTTCTGCACTTCAGTTTGTTCCCAATCAATTTGCCGCCAAGATGCTTCAATTGAAAGAGGAAATAGTCCACCACATAGAGCTTGCATCATGATGATAATATGTTTTCGCCATTGTGGAATAAACTTCTTGTAGAAAGTGGCTTTGGAAATAAGAATCTCCAATTCTTAAGGGGAAGAAGGAACTTTGCAAATATCCATTGAATTCTTCTCCTCTTTCCATTTCCTTCATTGCAGCCTCTTCTGATGCTTGTTGATGTCAAGTTTCCCTGGCTGCATACCAAAAACATGGAGCCCCAAGAGAGACACCAAGGAAAAGAGTTTTCTACTGCAAGAAAATCTATCTTGTAACATTGACAAGCTTTTGTTTCATTCTTTAGAGCACCACAACAAGGAAAATAACAAATCTTCACACAGTATCATAGTAGATATCTCCCATGGATTTGATAGAATCAACCATAATCTTCAATATCTTCATAGAATCCATCAAAACTATAAAAAACACACAAAATAATGCACCGCTTTTGAATGAAAATAATCACATATGATTCATCTTCATTGTCTTCATAATTCTCTCTCTCAATCTCGCATAGATAGATACATTGTTTTGATAGAATTGGCTATCTCTAACTCTCTCTTTCTCTCTCAATCAATAGTACATCATCTCCTTACTACAATACTCAATAATCACTTATAATAATCATTCTTAGGTTGTGGATGCCCCTTCCAAGAGGTGTGTTTGATATGAAAGGTCACCAGAGCCATTATAGTGACTCTTCACAGCTTACTACTGTCACTTCACTTCAGTCTTCTCTTGAGTCTTCAACAGCTACTTCTTCCACTTCCTTGAGCTCTTTTGAACTTACATTCACCTCTTTCCAAGGCTAGAAAATTTTCCCAAAGTCACACATACATTCCACGGAACACTTATAGAGGCATACAGAACAGGACAGAACAGAAACAGAGCAGGAATAAAGGCTCTACAAAAGCTCATCAGAGGGTTACAAAAGATCAACAAAAAATATCAAAACCTCATAACTCATACTAAAAACATTACAAACTATCAAAAACTATTGAATAATCTTTCAAAAGACCCCAATCTTCATCAATCATCAATCCATGCTTCATACATAAGAAAATCACAACAAAATAGAAGCTAAACGAAGGTATCAAAACCAATCAAAACCTCATATTTCTACTGAGAATCATCATGAGCTTCGAAAACATAATGAATATCATCCAAATTTGACAAGAGGCTTGGATTGAAGCAAGATCATTCAAGAGCCAGGAAAATCAATCATGGCATCTCTGGCAACCTCTCTGGGCCTCAAAGATCAAATCGCCAGCATCTGATTGCATCCGCAGTGGGCAGTCTTATGTATGCCATGATAGTCACCGGTCCAGATATTTTTTTTGCAATTGGTATTGTGGCATGTTATATGGCTACACCTAGCAAGAGGAATTGGGATGCCGTGAAGGGTATCATGAGGTCCTGAAGGGTACTGCTAATATGTGCATATATTATGGCAACCAAGATATAGGAGTCGTGGGATACACTGACTTTGACTATGCAAGACATGCAGATAATAGGAAGTCTACCTTTGGCTATGTGTTCACTTTTGCTGGAGGTGCTATTTCAAGGATTTCCAGGGTGCAAAAATGCACGACTCTTTCTACTAAAAAGGCCGAGTACGTTGCAGCCACCATTGAGGCTTGCAAGGAGGCCATTTGGTTGGGTCGTTTGATTGTTGACCTTGATATTGTAGATGTTATCCCTATACTACATTTGGATTCTATGAGTGCTGTCCAATTAGCCAAGAATCCAGTCTTCCATGCGAAGAAAAAACACATTGAGGTGAGGTATCACTTTATTTGTGGGGTCATTGAGGACAAGTCTATTGACCTTTTCAAGATCTCAACCAACCAGAATCCTACAGACTTGCTCTCAAAAAGCCTCTCTACAGAGGGCTTTGCCTTCCTTAGGAAGTTGATGGGTGTTGGATGATGAGATAACGTCTTTCCTCATCCTCTTGTATCTATGTACATGTTGTACTTTCTTTTTTCTTTTTTCTTCTCACTCCTCAATGAGGCAAATTCGCCTTTAAGTGGGAGGTTATTGGGGGTAAATGTGCCTCCACCTAGCCACCCATGTATTACTACACTAATAGTACTTGCACCTGCACATTGCAGGTGGTGGGCACCCATCACTGTCACTTCATTCTTTATTCATTCAGTGACATTTGAATAAAGAGAAGACTAGTCACACATTGTGACTATTGGAGTTTCCACATTTGAAGTCTCTCTCTTTCTTGCTCTTATTCCATCCACCATAGCTCTCCTCCATGCTCTCTTACTCGATCCTTCTCATTTTCACCAAGGACTATGTGGAGGAGCTACCACTCATAGATAAAGAGAGTATCATTTAGTATACTCCTTAGGTAGTCATTGGACAAAGAAAAAAGAAGCTTAGAACTCAATCAATCCAAGAATATATGATTAAATAGCAAGGTTTACCCCTAGAATAAGCTTCATGGAGACCAACATCTATTTTGGAGGGGTTCCCCTATCTCAAAGATGCAATCTTAACTTAAGACTAGCTAATTTTTACCCAATTTGAAATGTAAATAGCACATTGTTTTAAAACAATTTTTACCCTACATTTATGACATCCAAGTGTAACCTATATGGACTAAAAGTACACTTCGAGAGCTTCTTTTGACATGTCATCTATCTCATTCAAAGCAACCTATAGAAAGTTATGGCCAATTTTCTTCTACATTCCTATTATGAATATACTATCCACTGTTTGTAGGACCTAAATTGTCAAGAATTGGTAGCCAAACTCATACATATCAATATCTTACATGATATACATATCTATACACCCCAATTTCCCATGGATTTGAGCTTCCCCATATATATGTTACCCTTTGTAATATTAAATATTGTAGTACCCTACAACCCTACTATTGAGCCACACTTTATATTACAAAAACCTTAGAAATCAGGATGGAATGGAAAGAGTGCAATAGACAGGATAAACAAGGGGTTTGCATGGAGAAAATACTAAATCACATCAACAAGGTATAGGTGTAAAGAGACTCAATTAGGGATCAATTAATCAAAAAAGCAAGTCTCTTCAACTTCCATGGCTTCCCTTCACTCTTTCTCTCTCTTCTTGTTTTTCTCTTTCTCTAATCTTTCTCTCTCTTATTCTCTCCCTTTCTCTCTCCTCTCCTCCCTCTCCAAACCTCTTTATTATACTGGATATTTTCTCCATGCTAAACCCTTGTCTATCCCACTCTTTACAAACCCTCTCCAATTCATGGATTTTGCAAAATGACCAAATGGCCTAATATAAGCTGCACTGCTAATGTTGACCTGTGTATATCATACTATTTTTTTATAATGGATTTCAACGTCACGATGAATATAGTGTCCCCATTACTTAGTTTTTTTTAAAACAATGTGCGTATACATTCCAAAAATTGATTTATGTTGAAAACAAAATGGTAAAGATTGCACATTTTTAAAACCAGCTCTAACTATAAAGATAATTGATCGGGTATTATATAGGCTAGTTTATGGAAGGAAGGTTTGGGAAACCCTTCCAAGATAAGCTTATTAAAACTATGTCTATAGTATAGAACAACAAAAAGAACTAGCCTAGTGAAAAGTCACTTGGCAGTTAAGTGCACTTGGGTGATGACAGTGCCAAGATGGGTGACCTCCCAGGATGCTTTTCCTATAAGCTAATGCGAGTTTCTCATGCACAGCTAATGGCGCCAACGAAGCCTTCATAGTCCATTTTCAAGTATATCAAGATCGTCGCATTGGTCGTAAGCCTTGGAGTGACACCCACCCGATGATGCAATGTGTGGTGCTCACCATATATTCGCAAATTATTTATCTCCACACTACCTTCCAAAAATGGAGTCCCTCTCTAACATCATTGATGATGTCATCGAAAACGCCAAAAGCAAGTGTTCTCTCTTTATCCCCCCACCGATTACTATATAAACAAGGATAAAACGTCACCTCAACAAAAAAAAAACCCATGCAGAAGTCTCTCTTGTTGACGTGACTCTATTGCAATCAGCCAAGCCTCTCTCTCTCTCTCTCCACACCTGCACGGAAGCATTGCTTAAAGCCATCAAGATTCTTCCATTGCTCCCAAGAGACGTTGAGATGCTGAGCAAGGTCATGCTCAGAGAGCTCCCCAATATGAGGAAGTAGTCCATGCTAAAGCACAAGCAAAAGTTACCCCTAAATTCATTCAACCCGAAGGACCGGTTATTCCACAACAAACTGAGGTTGTGATCATAACCCGTAATCACAACGGAGATAATCAAGTTTAGTACATAAGAAAAGGATTACTTTTAAGCTATTAACTCTACAACTTCCTATTTTTTCTATTTTATGTTATTGCTTTTTTGCATCTTACGATAAAATGAGGGATAAATTAGTAATGTTAGAAAAGCCCATAGGATAAGTCCATTACATAGATTAGGATTAGTTAGAATGTACTTCAACTTATAAAACATGTTAGTATTATCAATTGCTTTTTACGAAAAAATGCGAGAATTGATGAGGGGGATAGATTCTATGCATCACATACATTGACAAGTATGTAAAAAATGTTTTATGGTTATGTCTACTTTTGGATTTGTGAATGATGAATTATGTATTTTATGATTCCGTCCTTGTATCAACCACGACAAGTTGTGGATTGTGGTGGTTCGGGACGTTGGGGTCTCCAACCCAATGCTCCCTAACACTCTACAAAGTGTGGAAAAACTCATTTGCGGTGGGTGGGGATCCTATGCTCTCGAGGGAGGTAGGTGTTTTTGGTTTTTGATCACTCAAGTGTCTGACACGGCAAAGGGATGAGTGATAAGTGTCCCTACTATGTAGGACGACTCTTGAGGCTCAGGGAAGCTTAGAGAGGCTCTGAGACAATAAATTCTCTGTTGACCATAGACGGAGTGCGATCACCAATCATATGAGATTAGAAGGTCCTATCCTAGTTGGACAATGTCTTTCTGTGGAAATATAGTTTTGTACCACTTTGCAAAGTGATGGTTCTATTTGTTATTATAAAATAAAGTATTTGATTTTTTAATTATTTGTTATGTGCTAAAGATTGAGTTGAACGAGTCCATTTTAATTGAGTAATAAAAGGAAGCTGTTTTTTTTATATGTCCAAACAGTGTGGTAGTATGCTTTGCTAATTAGAAAACTAAAGCAAACCCAATCGAGGAAAGTGGAAGGCTTTGATCCTGATGATCGAATGTCTATGGCTGAGTGGATTCGATAAGTTGGCCAACACTAGATAGAGCTAATTAAATCATGACCCTCCCAACATTGGTAGGATTAGTTACTAGGTTTAACACCATTTTAGGGGGTTGAAGCTTAGATTTTACCTTATGGGTAGGGGGATTGAGTTACACTCTCCCCCATCTCTTACTCCCTTTGAACCAAGTGCGATGTTAACCTCACTCTTGCCTTTGATTGATTACAAAGTGGTCTTTCTTAGGTGGGCGTTAGATTGTTGTTAAGGGTAACTTGTCCATGCTTCCCTTGCGAAGTAGAACTGAGATTCTCATGTTCAACTAAATCCTTGGTTTCCCATGGGGAGATTGGATGGTGATGTGCATGGATATGAATTTCAATCGACTACTAAGAGAACTCCCCCGAGTTTGTTGGAGAAGGCACCTCGCACATGGTATCAGAGCTTAGGTTTTAAAAGAGCTTTTAGTGTAAGGTTAAGTAGTCAACGTATAAAAGGAACTAATAAAATAACCGCACTGGTAGAAAAATGTTGTTGATTATCTTGCACTAACACTAGCATACACATTGTGCCCATAAGAACTTAGCAATGAGGAAGCTATACGTTTACAGGATATTTTTCCCATTATGTATCAAGTAGCCTTAGGGTCGAATAATTTCTCATACCGCAAGGCTATATTTGAGATATTGGAAATTATCTTTATTCCTCCAATTGTATTGCAATCTTATCCTAACTCATGATACATGAGAGATTTCTGGCCAAGGAATATGTCATATATGGAGATATATTGTGGGCGTAACATCCTTCTTCATTATGAACTATGGATCACTTGATGGACTAAACAACTAAGGATAGTTAAGATACATCTTTTGTTCAGTGCCTTTGTTAAACGGTTACTAGACATACCTAAAATCTTGTGGGTATATCACGAAGTGCTACAAATAGTACCACCCAAGAGAGTTGTAGTGCCAAGAAGGCCTTATTTTGGCACGAGATGTTTTGGTTACCCCCAAGAGCCACCATGTTATGTTGTTTGCCATGTACATGAGAATCCACCAAGATATGAGAGTATAGACCCTTATACTTTCCATGAGGAAAGGATCCATGAGATGGTGTGTTAGTAGATCATAGTATAATCAATATATCTTTATAAATAATTTTTATAAATATAAAGTCTTGGTATTATTTTTGAAGAGCATGAGTTATGAGCTTATGATGATAGTTGAGTTGCTTTGATAGGTTAATGATAAAGTACACTTTATGCAATTGATTTTTGAGATCATGTATTCCACTTCTTGCTAGTCAAATATATTGGAATTAAGAGAGAGTGTAATGGCTAGTCTATGGAGTTGTTTAAGCTTACGAAGGGGCTACAACTGGAGCCCAACCTAGGTACGGGACGACCATTACTTTTACTCAGACTCAACTCTATACGAAGATGTGAAATGGCTTGAAGACCTCAAATTGATAGGACTTTATAAGTATGATACTCTTCGAAATGATAAGGCAAAATATATAGATGGAAAATTTGTAATGAGAAATAAATGGGTGTATGACCAATATACAAAGGTTATTTTTCCCGATAGGATTGCCCTTACCAAGCGTGTAAAGTCAAAAATTTATGAGCCAAAGTATCCCAATCTCCCAAAATCTTATCAATTCCTAGAGACGAAGGCCAAACCACCTTATTTTGTAACAAAGAAATTACGGAAATACATTGCTAAACACTTGTACTTTCTTATGACAATAAAAATATCTCTCTTTTTCTTTTGATGAGTGTATTATGGTATTTCAAGATGTTGAACAAGCGTATAATCAATTTATGGTATTCAAGATTATGTACAATACTACTTGCCAATCCTCGAACATTGAGTTTCAAGAATCCATGATGGTGATTCTTAAGAATATGACAGACCCTCATTACACCCGAATCCAACAGGGTTGGTTTAGAGGAATGGCAT
This sequence comes from Lygodium microphyllum, assembly GCF_053477565.2. NCBI lineage: Eukaryota > Viridiplantae > Streptophyta > Polypodiopsida > Schizaeales > Lygodiaceae > Lygodium > Lygodium microphyllum. Next base: position 68,120,953 of record NC_141146.1, read on the forward strand.
GGAGAATAGCTCGCAACTTCTTCACGATCAACCTTGATTATACAAGGAACCTCAAGACCGATCTGAAGATAATTCAATGTCTTAAAGAACTAAAACTAGTTTGATGCTTCTTATTTAAAGGGTAGAGGGTTAATGATACTCTTACAATTAATGGGGAGACAATGACCCTACATCGTTGGGTGTATGAACAAGTCATCCAAATTATACCTCTTGATCGTATGATGGTAGCCCACGGGAGACATGCTCGAAATGGCTACTCTGTCAGAGGATACCCTCCTTTACCCTCAATTTATAGAGCCTTAGAGACAAATAAGAAACCCCCTTACTTTGTAAATGTACCATTACACGAAGTCCATGATTGATCTCCATTGTATTTCTTCTTTTGATAAATAAATATTACCTTATTTTCTAAATTTGACTAAGAGAGAGTAGGTACTTTAACTCTTGGAAAATCAAATATGACATTCAGCTTGTGTGGTAATTAGAATCGCCAACTAGTGCAAATTGATGAAACATACAAGGAACTCCAAGAGAAGAAGTTTCTCTCAAGCAGACACTACCACCTAGGTTTAACGGTGAAGGACCCAAGGTGAAGCAAGATGCAGAAGCTTGGATTGAGGCTATGGACAACTAATTCCTAGCTGATGAAACTACTGTTGCAAATCGGTCCATGACTACTCTTCTTTGTCTTACTGGCAAAGCTAAGCTTTGGTGGAAACAATTGCAGACATAAGGGGTAACAGAAGCTTTCCAAACTTGGGAGCAAATCAAAGAAGCTGTGAAAGGACGTTATCTTTTCCCATCTTTTGAATCAATCAAGATGAATGAATTCTACAACTTGCGACCATTAAACCTAACCTTGGAAGGATACTATTCTAAGTTTATGAGTCTACACAAATATGCACCCCCAATGACACCGTCTCAACATATTGCAAGGTTCTGCCAAAGCACTAAATCCACCCTTAGACAGTTGCCTTGAATCAATGAGACCAACGACTCTTGAAGATGCTCTTATGCGAGCAAAGCCTATGGCCAAGGACATCACTCAAAATGGCCAAAGAAACCGCCTAATAAACAATTATGGAAGGGGCTACCCAAACTATGGTGTCAACATGGCCAATGCTAGCGGGAATGGTAGAGCTAATGCAATCAATCAATGACCAAATTGGATAGGCAACAGGCAATGCTACAAGTGCGGAAGGACAGGACACCTAAGGGCAAAATGTCCTAACTATCCTCAAAATCCTAACCCATTTAGGGTGGTGAAAGAGGCCGAGGGAACGGCAACAACCCAGGCTGTGGACATGGAAGAGTAGCTGGTGTGCTCGAGTAAATGCCATGATTGGACAGCCCAAGGAACTCACATTAGGTGAAGAAATTGAAAGAGGATCCATTCATGTTGCCATGGAAAGGAAAGGAGTGGACCACCAATGTTCAGTAATTCAATCTTCAGCTACTAACAAGGGTACATTGTTTATAATCTTGATTGATTTTGGTAGCACTCATTCCTTTTTTGCACCTAAAATCGTTAAGAGATTGCATCTAGAATCCAAGGGGACAAGGAAAATAATAATAGAATTGGCTAGCGAGAAGAAAATCGCCTCAATTGAAATTGTAGAGAAACTTCAATTTGAGTTATACATCCATACAACTGAAGCAGATTTTTGAATCCTACCACTAGGATGCTACGATTGCATTCTGGGAATGGGTTGGCTCCAGAAGAACAAATCCTAGATTCCGCGTGGTGAAGAGGAAATAATCTTTAAAGACTTGGAAGGAGAAATCATAAAGGCATATGGGAAAGATGGAATAACTAGAATCAACTAGCCAAGGCAAGCCGACTTAGGAAAGGAGTGAAGAAAGTTCAACCAATCTACATGATCCAGTTGAATAAGGTCGAAAAGACTAATGAAGGCACTCTATCTTCCTTGATCAATGACTCTGAGGATGTCTTTCTAGAAGAACTGCCTCCAAATCATGAGGTTTATCATGAAATAGAATTGGTTCCTGGAGCCAAACCAATATGAAAAACGACCGTACAAAATCTCTATTCATGAAGCTATTGAGCTTAAGGAGCAACTGAGGCAATTGATAGAGCAAGGATTTATCCGCCCAAGTAATTCACCTTGGGGAGCGCATGTCCTCTTTTTTTTTAAAAAGGATGGAATACTTACTCTGCATTAACTTCAAAGGACTAAACCAAGTTACGGTCAAGAACAAGTATACCATACCCAAGATAGATAAACTTTTAGATCGCATACACGGAGCCAAAGTTTTTTCCAAAATTTATCTAAGGTCCAAACACTATCAAATCCGAATCAAGGAACGAGATATCCCAAAGACTGCCTTCAACATTAGGTATGGTCACTATGAATTTTTTGTCATGCCATTCAGATTTACTAATGCCATAGCCACATTCAACCTTCTAATGCAAGACATCTTTCAACCATATCTACATGATTTTGTGCTAGTATTCTTTAACGATATACTAGTGTACTCCAAATCAATAGAAGAACATGGTCACTTAAAGATCGCCCTAGTAACACTCCGTGAAAATCAGCTCTATGTCAAGATGAGTAAATGTATATTTCTCCTCATTGACAGGATTGAATATCTTGGATATATTGTTTCTGCTAATGGAATCTCATTAGACCCTATCAAAGCAAAAGATATCTTAGAATGGCCAATACCTAAGACAGTAAAAGAAATCCAAGGATTTTTTAGACTGACAAGATGGTACCAAATCTTCATCAAAGATTATTCCCTCATTACTACACCCTTGGCAAATCTTTTGAAGAAAAATACAGTAATCATTTGGATATTTGAGCATCATGAAAGCTTTGATAAGCTTAAGAAAGTTGTAACCACTGCACCTATACTAGAACTCCCTGATTTCAATCAACCATTTGAGGTAATCACTAATGCAAGTGGACTTGCAATCGTTGGGGTGCTAGTACAAGAAGGAAGACCAGTGGCCTATACTTCTAGAAAATTGAAGCCCTACAATTCCAACTATGCCACTCATGACCTTGAGTTACTCGCAGTAATCCATGCCTTGAAACTATGGAGACACTATCTATTGGGAAGGAAATTCACTTTAGTGACAAGTCATAAAATTCTTAAGTGGATCTTCACCCTGTTAGAAGATGGGCATAGAAACCCACTGTAAGCAAGGGAGTATAAGGGTAGATGGGTGTGAATAGCCCTAAGGGCAGGGAAAACCCTAACCCTAGCTGGCAAAGGGCTATATAAACAGCCTATGGGTCACTATCACTTTTGAGAGAGTGTACCCAAGTTGTACTCTATGCAACTTAGTAAGCAAGATTTCATTCTTGTACTTTGAGCTCTTCTCTCCCTCTTGTGCACACATTCTACTGCTGCAAACTCTGATTTTCAACATGGTATCAGAGCCATCTCTGATCTCCTCAGCTTCCCTCACCATCAGTCATCACTAAGTGCACACTAGCTGTCATTTTCTTCACTCTACCCTTCTTTCCTCCATAGCTGCCTACAACCTACCTCCATTGGAGGACTTGAGGAGGACAAAGGAGGCCATATTAGCCTAAGATTTCTTCTGGAGACTTCTTCCCCACATCAGAGCGTAGCTCTCTGTCAACTCAAGCACCGACATTGTCCACGCGTGAAGACAGCATTGCCAACATTGAAAAAATGGCGCAGTCTGGACAGGCGTGAATCTCGGGCTGAATCGTGGGCCGCAGACGGCGCAATCCCAGCAACTATCATGGGGGTTTGATAGCCCCCCAAGTGGGCTATCCTCAGCCAAGAGGGCTCTGGGAAATTCCTCTTCTGCTAGCTGCTACAAGCCAAACCCTAACTGTGTTTTTTTGGGCAGCCATAGCCAACAAGCTCCAAGCTTGACATTTTGGGATTTTTACACTCTGAGCTTCATTAACAGTGATTCTAATCACTGAAGCAGAGTCTCTGAATCCTATTCCAGAGTCTAAAGCTCTTGGGCATGATTAACGGACATCACCAAGCATCGGGAAGCCGACTTCAAACCGGGTTCCATTCAAGCACTTCACTAAGCTTGACAATAGTGTCCTCTTAACACTAATCACAAATCATCAGTTGAATAGCTTGCTAGACATTCACTAAAACCAGTGAGTTTTTTTTTTAATTCCTCTTCATACATTGTTGTAAGGTTATGTGTAAAATAAACACATAAACCATTATGCTCAAGAAGTGTATTGCATACCATAAGTGACATTGTCTCAAGTACTTTGGTCAGTAAAATCAATAGCATGAGTGTTATCATACTCTCCTCAGAGTCATCAGCAACAAGCATTGAGATCATAGACAAACCGTGTCCAACACAAGCCTCATCCACTAAGCCGTACCACAAGGAGGAGCCTGAAGTCCAGTCTAGGTTTACTTCATTAAAACCTAAAAAGACTATTAAACCACGGAAGAAGTTTGCATATAAGAAAGGACCACCAAAGTCATACCTGGAAATATTACACTTATATGATTTTCAGCCTTTCTCTTCATTACAATTTTGACTTCACTTTGTCTAAATTGCTTCCACATTCAGTGAAAGGTTTGTAAGGGACTAGACACTGCCCTTGTCCCAACAAGTGGTAATACCTTCCCAATGACTACAACATATGCTGATGTCCGTCCTCAAATTCGAAAGTTCGATGGTAAGGATTTCCATCCATGGCAAGTACTTATAAAATACAAAATGATGGAGAGAGGGTATTGGCCTCTTATTCAAGGCAATAGAGTTGTAAACTCTGCAAATATGATTGATATAGAGGATGACCAACGGGCTCAAGCAATCATAATACTACACTTAGATGAATCCCTGATTCATCATGTTGATCAACTAAACACTGCTAAAGAAAAATGGGATGAGCTTGAAAAGCTCTATGGAGCCACTGGGAAGAATACTAAAATCTTCCTTAAAATTGAATTCTTCAGCTTGGAATACCGTTCAGGAGAAGATTTGGGAAAATTCATTTCTCATATGAAGGGACTTATGGCACAACTTGCTTCTGTACAAGCTCCAATACTTGAAGAAGATGCCATTGCTATTCTCCTAAAAGCTGTAAAACAGGTGTTCCCTACTCTTGTAACCACTCTCACAAACATTCCAGATCCTACTTTGGCAAGTACCATTCAATCCTGTTTGGATGAAGAAAAGAGGAACCACAAAGAAAGCAGCACCAGTCAGGCAACTTCAAATTCCCGTGAACAAGTATTGGTTCATACAGTTCTCACTAAATGTTCTTTCTGCAAGAAAAAAGGACATCTTGTAAACAACTGCTGGAAGAAGTATCCCGAGAAGATGAAATGTAACAAATGCAAGAAGACAGGGCATATAACAAGTAAATGCCCCAACACTCCTGAAATACCCAAAGAATTGGTGGCCAACTATGTCTCCAATTCATCTGAAGATCGACTGTTTTGACTATTTAAATCATCTACCTAGAACAACCTTGTAAGCCTGATTTATAAAGGCATCCAAAAAGGGGGGGATCTTTTACATGTCTTGTAATCCAATGCCACCCTGACATTGAGGGGGGGTGTTAGAAGATGGGCATAGAAACCCACTGTAAGCAAGGGAGTATAAGGGTAGATGGGTGTGAATAGCCCTAAGGGCAGGGGAAACCCTAACCCTAGCTGGCAAAGGGCTATATAAACAGCCTATGGGTCACTATCACTTTTGAGAGAGTGTACCCAAGTTGTACTCTATGCAACTTAGTAAGCAAGATTTCATTCTTGTACTTTGAGCTCTTCTCTCCCTCTTGTGCACACATTCTACTGCTGCAAACTCTGATTTTCAACACACCCAAGCTGACCTAAATACGAGGCAAAGAAAATGGATAGAGATACTGCCAGAGTTTGATTTTGAAATCAAATATCAACCAGGAAAGGACAACAATGTTGTAGATGCCTTAAGCCGAAAAGCCTTTCTTAATAGCATTGTTGAATTTCAATGCTTAAGAACCGTATCCATACCTGATAACCCTATACTTGATCTTGTACACAAAGCTATTTCTCAAGATAATGAATATGAAGGACTCATGGCTAAGTTACTTCAAGGAGGAAGCTCTGACAAAGAAAGGTCTAAGATTAAGGATTATCGTACTAGCAATGGTTGTCTATATTACCATGATCACCTTTGTGTCCCAAAAGGATCAGAAGTGAAGCCCAAGGTCTTATGGGAAGCACATGATAGCCCCATTGCAAGACATACAGGGTATGCCAAGACACTCCACACAATTCGTAAGAGCTATCACTGGCCAGGATTGAAAAGGGATGTATTAAAGTATATAACTAAGTGCTTGACCTGTCAAAGAGTCAATGCAAAAAGGATCAAGATGCCTAGAGAGTTACAACCCTTAGACATTCCACAAATGAAATGGGAGTCAATAAGTATGGACTTTGTTGTTGGATTACCTATTGCTACTAGTGGATATGATTCCATCATGGTAGTGGTTGATAGATTGACAAAAGTTACACACTTAATCCTAGTCAAAACAACCTATAAGTCATTTGACATTACTGCGAGTCTTTATCAAAGAAGTATTTGGGTTACATAGATTGCCAAAGAGCATAATCAGTGACCAAGACTCCAAGTTCACCTCTAAGTTTTGGACTTGCTTATTCCAAGCAATTGAAATGCAGTTATGCTTCAGTACTACTTATCATCTTCAAACTAATGGCCAAACTGAGAGGGTGAACCAGACCATTGAAGATATTCTAAGGTCTTATTATGGCAAAGAATCGAGACGGTGGATTGAACATCTACCATTGGTAGAGCTTAGGGTTTAGGGTTTAGGGTTTAGAGTCTCTCTCTGACATCATCGATGATGTCATCGAGAACGCTAAAAGCAAGTGTTCTCTCTTCATCCCCCCCTTCCCTCCGATTACTATATAAACAAGGATAGAGTATCACGTTTAAAAAAAATAGCCCATATAGAAGTCTCTCTGTTGTTTCAACCCATGCAAAAGTCTCTATTGTTGACGTGACGAAACTTTGCTGCAATCAATCGAGCCTCTTTCTCCACGTCTGCACAGAAGCACTGCTCAAATCCATCAAGCTTCTTCCATGACTCCCAAGAGATGTCGAGATGCTGAGTAATGTCATGCTCGGAGAGCTCCCCAATGTGAAAAAGTAATCCATGTTGAAGCACAAGCGAAAGTTACCCCCAAATCCATTCAACCCGAAGGACTAGTTATTCAACAACAAAACGAGGTTGTGGTCATAACACATAATCACGATGGATGGCCAAATAAAGATAATCAAGTTTAATACATTAAAAAAATATTACTTTTAAGCTATTAACTCTACAACTTTTTAATTTTTCCTATGCATCGCACACATTGATAAGTGTGTAAAAAATGTTTTATAGTTGTCTGCTTTTGAATTTATTAATGATGAATTATGTTTTTTATGATTTTATCATTGTATCAGCCGAATGAGTTGTGGATTGTGGTGGTTCGAGACGTTGGGATCCCCAATCCAATGCACCCTAATACTCTACAAAGTGTGAAAAAACTCATATGTAGTACCTAGTGAAAGTCCTATGCTCTCAAGAAAGGTAAGTGTTTTTTATTTTTGATCACTCGAGCACCTGAAAGAGCAAAGGACAGAGTGATAAGTGCCCCTACTATATAGGACAACTCTTGAGACTTAAGAAAGCTTAGAGGAGCTCTGAGCCAGTAAATTCCCTGTTGACCATAGACAAAGTACTATCACATACAACCCAATCTTATAAAATTAAAAGATTCTATCCTAAGCTGAACAATGTCTTTTTACAGAAAGACAGTTTTGTACCACTTTGTGAAGTGATGGTTTTACTTGTTATTATAAAATAAAATATTTAATTTTCAAATTGTTTATTATGTGCTAACGATAGAGTTTAATAAGCATAGTTTAACTTAGTAATTTAAAAAAAACGTTTTTTAAAATATATCCAAACAATGTGGTAGTATGCTTTGCTAATTAGAAAACTAAAGCAAACTCAATTGAGAAAAGTGAGAGGCTTTGATCCTAACGATCGAATGTCTATAGTTGGGTGGACCTAATAAGTCGAATATCTTTTCAACACTAGATAGAGATAAATAATCATGACCCTCCCAATATCAGTAGGATTAGTTACCAAGTTTAACACCATTTTAGGGGACCCATACTAAGATTTTACCTTATGAGTAGAGAGCTGAAGCTGCTATAGTTACACTCTCTCCTGTCTCTCTCTCTTTGATGTTAACCTCACTTCTACCTTTGATTGATTACAAGATGGCCTTTCTTAGATTGGCATTAGATTGTTGTTAGAAGTAACTTGTCTACGCTTCCCCTACAAAGTAGAACTAAGATTTCCATGTTCAACTAAGTCCTAGGTTTCCCATGGAAAGACTAGATAGTGATGTGCATAGATATGAATTTCAATCTCAACTACTAAGAGGACTCCTCCGGATCTATTGGAGGAGACATCTCACAATGAAATGGCATGATAAAAATTGTTCTACTATTACCAATCCCCACACTGTTACACTGTCACCCCACACTTCTCATAAGCTTCAACTTTTGGATGTAAGTCATTAAAAACTCATATCCATAAAGAAACAATAATTTTGTAATACATAAAAAGCACTTAAGAAAGTAAGATTGACTTAGCTTCAACAATAGCAATGGCTTTCCAACTTTTATGCATACACAACTCTTATCTCCATAAAGAAATTGTATTTTAAGTCATTAAAAAACTCATCTCCATTAAAAATTTACAATTTTGCAGTACATAACAGCATTGAGAAAGTAAGATTGATTTTGCTTCAATTATTGGATGTAATTGTATTTAAGTTATTAAAAATTGATCTCCATAAAGAATTTGCAATTTTACAATACATAACAAGAATTACTCCAAAAAGTAAGATTAGCTTTGCTTCAATAGTATCCACAACTCTTCAGCTTTTATGCACACAGCAACATCATGGCTAGTTTTACAACCACGAAAATGTGGCCTCTTAATCCAAGAGCTATACAATTTGACGTAATAATGCCTCAACACGTAGGTATTATTATCAATCGTGAAGAGATGATAAAAGATGTTGCATCATAAGTTCCTAGCACTTCATTAAGAAAACATGCAAAAGGATAGCATGAAGACACATTAACATCATCAAGGATTCAAAAAGTATTTCCCAATCATTAAGAGTCTATTCAACCACAACAGTTCCAAGTCCTTCTAATGGTACCACAAGGACTTTAAACATATTATACTTGTCTCCAATAGAGGTTTAAAGTCCTTCTAATGGTACCACAAGGACTTTAAACATATTATACTTGTCTCCAATAGAGGTTTAAATCCACTGCACACCTACAAAGACATTTGAGGATTATAGCAATAACGTTTTTTTATACATTTGACCAATACATTGAGAGCATCAAGACAAAATATGCATAAAAATATAGAATTACCAAGACCAAGAAAAGGAGAGAGCACATTAGAAATAGAATTTTGCAACAACTTAAGTACAGAACATTAAAGAGAAGCACAATGACATGCAATGCTCACAGGAAGGGCATGGGAAGCTGAAGAGCAAGCAGCTGAGACACAACCTCGTGTAGTCCTATGGGAGGTTGCAAGACTATCATCCTTTTCCCTTGCTTATCAATAATACTTATCATTGAATGCCATAAATGGCGCATCTAGATAAGATGCAATGTTTCTTCCTTTCTTTTGTTCTCTTTTTTTTTCGTAAATTCTTTTGTTCTCTCTCTCTCTCTCTCTCTCTCTCTCTCTCTCCTTGGAAAGATGGCTTGTACTACCTTCTTGCAAAGCATGGCAAAAGCCACCAAGTTACTATTTGAACAAGATTCTCATTGTTACCTATCATCGACCACAACAACATCATATGCACCCACATTAAGCCCATCTGAAGATTGGCTTTCTCCCAGGAAGATGATAATGGAGTAGAGCAACACCCATCTCTGCCTCAACAAAATCATTGGCAAGAAACAATTGAAATCAAACTTTCAAATGCACTTAAATGATATATAAGTCATCCCCAAAAACAACCCCAAATTGCACTACATGACAATATGCCTGGATGATGCCGGCATTACTCCCCAACAGCTCCAGCATGAGCCCACGGAGATACTGAATCAAAGCACAACATTCATTGTACAGTAAACACACACAGGCTTTGAATATAGTGTGTGTCAAATATGGACTCTCTTGCTGAAGAGATGCTACCAATAAACGTGGATGTCCCGCTAAGTGACTCCTACATATTGCACCTGACAAGATCCCACTGCTATTGCCAGCAAAACTAGTGGCCGCATCTTTCACTACATCACCACTGAACTGGTTCGAGTCACTTTTGAACAAAGAATCAATATTACTACCTACCAAACTGGTAGCCAACTCTTGACCTTGAAGCACCACTGGATCATTCATGTGCCTCAACACCTCTGGAAAGATCCAATGCCACTCCGTCCCCTGGCGATGATATCCCCAATCACCTGCCATATACTTTACAATCTATGAGGATGCATGAACAACTGTGAGCAGTGAGATGTGGTCTACAAGGTTCAAGCTTGGCAGTGTATTGACTAACACTATGAGAATAACTACATATCCAGACTAGACCCTATCCAACAAGAGGTTCTATGCCATGCTCATCCACATAAGCTTCTTTTGGCACATGCAAATGAAAGTGATACTAGGAAAGAGGAAGAACGTCACGGGGAGAAGAGCAACGAAGGTTGCTTAAACTGTGTCTACTATGCATAGAATCAACAGAAGTAATTTCTCCCTAGTTAGTATGTGACCCTCTGCAATTTGAAGTGGCATATACACCATTTCTTCTTTCTTTCACGTATTGTATTGCCATTAGGTTGAGCTGGACGTCTTGATGCATTCATTTAAATAGACTGCCCAGTGCACTCAAATGCACCAGTTCCATCGCTAGGTGCATCAGGACCATCCCCAGTAGACCTCTCCCCTTGAGTTAAATATCTTGGTGCATTTGTCTGAATAGACTTCCTACTATCCTCAGTTGCATGAGTCTCATCACCACGTGTGTCAGGACCCTCCACAGAAAACCTCCCAAGTCTCCCTTCTGTCCAAGTTCAAAGGCACAGCACAATTGTCAAGTCATGTGCCACTAGATGAGGATCCACCCAAATGCTCTGAGGTTTTAATGCCTATAATTTGAGATCCCACATGGGCGAAATAGTCATGAAGAGCAACACTAGAATCCCAGAGCCTAATGCAGATGCCCAATGACTTCCACCCCAGTTTAATACATGTCCTCAAGATTGCCTTGCATGCATACCATATAACTGCTTGAATTACTGCTTGTATAGGGAATAAAGCCACTGGCTGAAGAGCTCCTTCACATAGCTTCTACAACAAACCCCAGTCCATGACTTCACTATGAATTCATTCATGCCAACCTGCTCTACTAGTTCAACAGCCAAATCAGATCCTGAATCATTAGTACTGCTAGACAAGCAGTGTGCTAGAATTAGAGTTTGGAACAAATGAGGCTTGTTCCTTTTTGAGCTTGAGCTCCCACTGTGTTTAGCATTTAAACCACGTGAGGGTCACAGATCTTTCAAAACCTCTTGAACTAAGCCTTACACCATTCAACTTGTCATCTATATGTATCCCCTTACTCCTCCTTCCCGTTGAGGCAAGGTGAATACTACGTATCTGTCTTTCTGTCTAGACCTCAATAAGTGGTTAATTGGAGCTCAACAAGGTAAGAATGGTGGGAGATCTGCTTGCCAGTTCAAAAGAATTGTTGCTGGAGGCCTTTATAAGCAGTTAATTGTAGCTCAACATGGTAAGAATCATGGTAGATTTGCTTGTCACTTGCACCTGCAGAATACCATACAGACACAGTAGTCATCGAAAGGAAAATGAAGCAGTTACTCATTTAAGTTGAACTATGACAAGAGTACTTGACAACTCTATGTATCTCTGAGGCTCAAATAAAAAAAGCCAACCTCTAGCTTCATGGCAGTTTATCAAATTAAACACAAGATTAGGAAGAGTGATCATCATCCCAAACCTGCCTTTGCCTATCCCCACTCTCAGTTCCTGCTTAGATTTAGCATCATCAATGGCCAAATCATTCCCCCCCAAAAAAATAACAATTAAAAACTGATTGAGATCTCCCCTCCAGTCCATTCTTTCTCAGGTCTAGCTCCTGTAGCCCTTCCAGTCTGCCCATTTCTGCCAGAGGGTAGCAAATCCTATACACAGAAGCTATGGCACCCTAGAGAGCAGGGTTGTAACTATCCAAGGAGAGAAATTTTGTTACCCTTCTCGAACATCCTATAGAGCTTGTAATTGATTCTCCCAGTGAATCTGACACTGATGCCAACAGGTCTGACTGCTAAATCACTAGCTTGTCAAAAAACTTTATTAAATTTGACATCATAAGCAAGTACACAACAGTTAGCTTCTCTACAAAAAGAGAGCCCAAGGCTCTGAAAGCACTCCTGAGAAGATGTGGCTCATATCCCTCTATTCTTATTAGCTAAGTCAATTGCGTTTCTAGCAGCACAAAAGGTCAGCTGAAACTCTCTCTGGCCATTTGATTGAAAGAAGATCGCAGCCATGGTGCTGCATGTCATGACCTCCTTGTCGATTAAAGCTCAAATTAAGAGCTTGCATCTCTCTCAGCAATGGCCATTCACAGGCAGGAAGAGATTCAAAGGGTGAAGTCCCTGGTCTTGACAACTATGGAGTTGTTGATACTCCAACTATGGCTGCCTACTTCTCCATGATTTGGAAAAAACCTCTAAGTTGGATATGCTATCCATCAGGTCTTGAGTTACTGCATTTTTGGTCTAACAGGGATTCCTTTCAGCTCCACAGATTTGCATCAACACACACTGAACGCTCCTCATGATATTTCATCATAATTTCTATCATGTAGCTACCTCAACTAGACACGATTTGCACCACCTACACATAACTAATGGAAGTGGTGTTTCAAGGTAGCTTTGAACCCCCCATGATGACCATTTTGCTAGTTTCCTTTACTGCCACTCTCTTGGCTATTTGGCAACAGAGATCTTCCCCCTCTCCATTCTAGCAAGTCGGCCGATTGCCCACCATGAATTGGTAGCCCTCACAAAATAAATGCTTCTATCATAACTGATGAAGATGACACTGTTTGAGCACATGGCAAAGACTTCAAGGATGAAATACAAATTGATGTGTATGATGCTGCTCTTCTGGCAAACAATCTCTTACCTTCTTCATGGCTTTGGAGGATGATCCAAAATCTACTGATCTATGTAAACAGGGATGGCAAGCGCTATTACCTTTCCATTCAGAACCCTGTTCGCTTCCAGATCATATCCGCCCCACTCAGCCCGCTGTGCTCCCGATTTATGGCGCTCCATTGATATCGCTTATGGGCCACATTCGCATCTTCTCTTCTGCAAGTATGACACTGTCGATAGTGACAGTCCATCGCCCCGAAACGCATTGTTCAGTCCAGGTCCCAAGCTAATGGTAAACATTTGATGTGCCCTTTGTTTGTTTGCGAGCTACTCCACAAACTTGCACAGCCGCCGTTAATCTCAGCTATCATAGAAGAAATTGCCTGATTGAGAAACTCTTGCCTATTTGTCTCTGGTTTCTGCTGAGATATGATTGAATTGGCAGTGATGAGAGAAGTATGGATTGGCTGCTGCTGGTCCATGGCTCCATGGATGTGGTAAGGAACTTGCTTGACATTGTCTTGATTACATGAAGGAACCAGTGACTAAAAGGCTAATTACGGAAGCTGTTTTTGCATGTCAAATTAAATGTGGTAGATAATTAGATAACTAAAGCAACCTTGAAGAAAGTGCGGTGGATGTAGCCATGGGTTTGTCCTACGGATGGGTGGTCCTAGTAAGTTATACTCCCCTTTTGCTGTTGGATGATGCCTTCCTTCAAAGCTTTTCAAACGGCTTTCCTCCAAGGACATTCAAATCTTTGCCAAATAACGTGAAGGGCTTGTTGGTTAACGTTAGCTCTATGTGCATTCATTTCTCGGCTATATCCAAGCCCCAAGGACAGCAAACCAATCCGTATGAAAAATATATAGCATTGTTTTAAACATTTTCAAATCCTTATAGTTATGTAGCATTCACTAATATATAATTGTAATTAATGCATATATCATTGAGTTAACATACAATCATATCATGTATATCATTATTATTACTATTATTTATACATATTAAATATAATATATATATATAATTATATTTATATATTATTATAAACCTAAATATATAAATATTAATAGTTATAATACATATATTAAAATTATAAATCATGATAGTTATACATAATAATTAAGTATCAATATGTAATATAAACATTAACTATGCATATACGTATTGATTATAGGTTAAGTATAATGCATATAGTAATATTTAAGTTAATGATTATTACATAATCAATGTATGTATATGTGTGCGTGCAAATGATACACACATTTTTTTCTTTTTCTCTCTTTTTGTTCCCTATGTGTCATGTGTGTATGTATGTGCATACGCACTCATATGTATACATGTGAGCGTGTATGTGTGCGTACATATATGTGTGTTTAATACATGTATGACTATTTCTATGGTCTCGTAAATGCATGTTCTCTCTCTCCCTCTCATCATTTTTATTTTTTCTCCTTTCTTTTTATATATCTTGTCTCTCATCTTCCTTCGCCTCATATATGTACATGTGTACATATGTATATATATGTGTGTATGCATTGGATGTATATGTACATGTATATATTTGTATGTGGATATATATGTCCATATATATGCATGTATACATGCTTATAAATATGTATTTTATAAGTGTGTATGCATTCTCTCTCTCTCTCTCTCTCTCTCTCTCTCTCTCTCTCTCTCTCTCTCCTAAATTTTTTCTCCACAATCATATATGTTTACATATATATGAGCATGTATGCATCTATACATACATGTGTATATATATATATACATGAGCATATACATTTGTACGCGTGTGTGTGTGTATATACGTACATGTATATATATGCACGTATTCTTATAGTCTATGTGTATTTTTGTGTGGTTTTAGAGTATATATACATTACATGAACATGTTCAACCATTAAAATTATTCTCCCAATAAATAAATTGAACTCCCTTTTTATAAAATGTATATGCCTTTGTGGATTTTTTAAGAGTATATACACATTGCATGCATATATTCAATAATTAAAATCTCATATCATTTCATATATCTAATTGAAAAAGAAATTCATTTCTCTTTCTTTAGGAAAAGGGAAGAGAGAGAGAGAGAGAGAGAGAGAGAGAGAGAGATACAATTTTTTTACGAAAAAAAACATACAATTTTTCAAAGACTCGTCTTTCCCCTTTTTATTATCATGCCTTATGTTTAATTGAGAGAGAGAGAGAGAGAGAGAGAGAGAATATAGAAAATAAACATAACCCCCACTCACCCTTCAAGAAAATGTCCTCTTTATTTCTTGAATACCAAACTCCTTCTCGTTGTGCACACATAGGCTTGGGAGCCTTCTAGTTGGTTCTGAATCCCTAAGGCAAAGCTCTAAGTAATATATAGAATAGATTAGTTTAAGTTTGGAAAGAACAAGATGCAAGTGGAAAGTTAAGGCCATTAACTAGGATTTATCGTCCCTTAGTTATTACCATTTAGTACTTTAGTGTGTCCCTACGGACATATAGAACCATCTGTTGGGAATAAAGGGCAATGTACCTAACCACTGGGCATGCCTGCCTGACATTGTACTCTATGTACTATATACCTATCCAAAAAACCAAAAGAGGTACACTATTGTACCCACAACTATGTCATTGTTTCTCCCTCTCACGCACCTACATAGCATCCACAATTGAAGCTTTGTTCTCTCTTTGATCCGCACACTTCAAACTGGTATCAGAGCTCGAGATTTGAGAGGAGGAGCTTATGCAGCAAGGGAGCAGTAGTCAACTTGAAAGCTTGTAGCTACGACAGCCATGGCAGCTCTTCATTGAGGTTTGGCTTGATCTCATTTACTTTGGCATCTATCAGGGCACCTCTAAACCTCATCAAAGGGCAGAGCTGGGGCATTATTGAGCTTGTCTTGAGCTCTTTTGGAAGTGCACTTCAAGTTGGAAAGAGGACAGCCATGTCTCTTTGCTTCTTGTGAAGCATAAGCATTACCATTGCCTCTGAGCTTCAAGAGGGAGCTTGGGAGGGTCATTTGGGATTCCCCCCCCCCCCCCCAGATAAGCATTGATTCATTGTAGCCTTCTAGCCCTCCCAACTAGCCAAGTGCCATCACATCAAGAGCCATGAGTCTGTCTCAATTCTGGACAAATTGACCACAAGTCACTATTTTACTCATAACTTGAGCTAGAAAACTCAAATTCAAAAACTTTTTTTATGAAAACGAAGCTCGCTTCAAGCTCTACGACTTTGTAGAAGAGGTTGTGAGTTGACTTGGAGTGCAGATATATCTAAAATTGAAAACATAGAGACTATTTTCTGAGGGCAGTGTATACAGATATTGGCTACATGTAGATCAGCCCACTATCTTAATCATCTCCTTCATCATTGAAACTCCAAGACCATCATTGGATACTTGAGAGCTCACTCTTGAGCATGGCATTTGATTCGAGCTTGGCATTGGCATTGGGAGTGTTTTACTCAATTTCTTGGACTGTTCATAACTTTTTACAAGGCAGCATTGATAACTCATGCATATGCTTGAATAGCATTGGTTGTTTGATACTTATACATGCCCAAATGGATGCCTACTTGTCATCGGATGTTATGCCTATCATTTGGTACTGCTTTGGAGTTGACTTTGGCACTATCATTGCTCATTTGGACAGTGAATTCACTGATGTAATAGCAGGGGTTGAATGCAATCTTGTTAGTGAATGGCATGCCTATTGGTTGTTTGCAGGCACTATCTCGAGTACTCAAAGTGATGTCTAGATGCTTATCTTGGATGTCATATACCTGAGGATAATTTTGGGGATGCTTTGAGCTTGGTTTTGAGCTTTGGAAATTTTGTCTTGACTGGAAAATTACAGTTTGCAAGTACCATAACAGAGAGAGTATTTTGGATAGTTGGATGGTTCCCATTGAGGTCCTTATGTACTGATTTGGTACTGATATTGTTGACATATGCTTGGACATTGGGTGCACATGCTTTATGCCTCATTTTTAGATTGAAGTAGATCAATCTATACATGCATTTTGGTGTTGTTTATAGTGAACAGTAGATCTTGCTCGTCAATTTGTATCTCTTCTTGGTCACTTGTTTTTTGACAAATTTGGCTTGTCTTCTTGTCATTCAAGCTACAATTATAGCTGGCAACAATTATAACAGTTATCTTATGCACATCAAGAAGCTTGAAGGGGCACATAACTTTGCAATTTGGCAAAGGCAGTACTACAATGTCTTGGTGCAAAAGAAAGAGGTGAAGCCTATCAAGTTGAAAGGAGCACAAACAGCGAACATAGAGGAAGAGGATTGGGATGAGCTGAATGAGCTGGCTCATTTGACCATTGACCTTTCAGTTTTCGATGCTTTATTGTTCAACATACAAAGGCTCGATTCTACCTATGCCATTTGGAAGTGACTGGAGGAATTGTATGCTTAGAATAATGTTGCAAGTAAAGTGTATTGGCTGAAGAAATTGATGGATTTACGCATGAAGGAGGGGATGGCCATGTCTATACACCTCAGTGAGTTTAATTCCATTTTTAGCAAGTTGGTTGCCTTGAAGTTCAATATCGATGATGAGTTCAAGGCTACTTTTCTCTTATGTACTCTACCTAAAAGGTTGGATACTTTCAGGACAGCCATGAGCAACTCAAATGCTATGCTATTGTACTTTGATGTAGAGAGTTCTCTACTTATGGGAGAGATGAATCAATAGAACAATGCATCTAACAAGTCGTCCCCAATGCTTTGTATACTAGAGGCAGGTCTCAGCAAGGGGGGAAAATTGAAAGCAAAGAATGCAGTAAATCATGTGGGAAAGATGTGGAGTGTCATTATTGTGGCAAGAAAGGACACTTTAAGCAGGAATTCTTTAAGTGGAAGAAAGAGAAAGGAAAGAGTAAGAAGATTGATGACAGCAAGGATGAGAAGAAGGATGGTCAGTTAGCTACGAAGAGCAGTGTTAAGATTGAAGAAGTGAATGTAGTTAGCCATGAGAACGATAGTGGTCATGTACTCCTTGTCTCTTCTTGCTTTAGTGCACATGCTTTGGTAGTAGATATGGATGATGACATGCATACCTGGATCTTGGATTCAAGTGCCTCATTTCATGTCACTCTTCATCATGAGTGGTTCTCAGACTACACTAGGGGTAGTCATGGTGTTGTCCACTTGGGGGACAACTATGCATGTGACATTGCAGGCATTGGTAGCATGCAGCTACAGTTTCAGCATGGATCTGTCTTTACTCTTCAGAATGTATGGCATGTACCCTAGCTCAAGAAGAGCTTGACCAGTACTGGTAGCTAGATGATGATGGTTTTCATACCACCTTTGGTGATGGGAAATGGAAGATATGTAAGGGATCTAGGTTTATTGCCAAAGGCTCAAAGAGTGATACTTTGTATCCGCTACATGTATCTAGTGTGCATGACCATGCTGTTTCCATAATTGAGCAGCCAAGTGTTTCCTTGTGGCATGGCCAGTTGGGACACATGAGTCTAACTGGAATGAAAGTACTTACTCATTTGGGTTATTTGCCTTGTATTCTATATGCTAATTTTGAGCATTGTGATCATTATGTTTATGGGAAACATGCACAAACTTCACATAAAAAGTCTTTTTCATTGAAATCTTTGCCTTTAGAGTTAGTACATTTAGATGTATGTCAAATGCTAGGGTTATCTCTAGGGGGAAAGAAATATGTTGTCACCTTTGTTGATGATGCTACACGGAAAGTATGGGTATACCCTATTGGTAGTAAGACTGAGGTTCTTGACAAATTTAAGAAATTCCTAGCATTGGTTGAGAACATGACTAGTAAGACACTTAAGTGTCTTCGATTTGAAAATGGTGGGGAATACGTGTCCAAATCCTTTCAAGACTTTTGTGATAGCAAAGGGATAAAGAGGGAGCTTACTACCCCTCATAATCCACCCTAGAATGGAGTTGCAGAGCATATGAACCAGACCATTCAGGATAAGGTTCGTACTATGTTGTCTCATGTTGTATTACCC
Source organism: Lygodium microphyllum (assembly GCF_053477565.2). Lineage (NCBI taxonomy): Eukaryota > Viridiplantae > Streptophyta > Polypodiopsida > Schizaeales > Lygodiaceae > Lygodium > Lygodium microphyllum. The sequence continues at coordinate 68,140,179 of NC_141146.1, forward strand.
CATGGTTTTTGGGCAGAGGCTGTTATGTCAACCATTCACTTGATTAATCAATCATCGAACATGTCTTTGAGGGGGAAAGTCCCTCAAAAAGAGTGGTCAGGAAAGCCACCTTCATATTCTCATACGAGAGTGTTTGGCCTATGAGACCCTTGTGCATAATAAGGAGGAACACAGCAAACTTCAGCCAAAGGCTTGTAAATGCATTTTTCTAGGATATGATGACGAGGGTGAAATGGGTTACAAGTTATGATATTCCAAGAAAAGGAAAATAATATGCACCAATGATGTAATCTTCTATGAAGATTGCATGCATAAGCAGCCCGAAAAAATAGAGGAGGTCAGAAGGGTTGTTTTTAGGGAAGATATACATGTTGATGTGCCTAGTAGACAGTAGTGAATACCTACTATAAATGACCCTAAAAATGCATGGAATGATGTTGAAAATGGTCGGCAAGGTATTGCCCATGATGCCCCCCAGTCTCAGCATGAAAACATGTAGTTTGGATAGCCAGATGTGGTAGGACAGCATGCTAAAATTTTAGAACAACAAGCTTTAAATGCAGGTTTGCAAGCCCCACACCCCACAAATGCTGAACCTTTACTTTGCAGGTCAACCTAACCTTCAAGACCACTTGATAGGTTTGTTCTTGGTGCTCAGTATACTACTGATTATGTCACAGTAACTAACTGTTGTGAGACATCATGCTTCAAGGAAGCAATGACTAGATAGGACAGCAAGAAGTGGCTCAAAACTATGTTGTCAAAGGAGATGGAATCTCTTGAAAAGGATGGTACTTGGGATTTGGTGTATTTACCTAATGGGGAGAAGATTCTTCCATGCAAGTGGGTTTATAAGATGAAAGTCACTTTTGTTCCTCGCCAAAGTACAAAGCACGACTAGATGCAAAGGGGGACAAGCAAGGACATGGAATTGACTTTGATGAGGTCTTCTCTCTTGTAGTCAAGATGACTACTTTGAGAACCATCTTGGGCTTGGTTGCAGCAACTAAGGATATGGAACTCATCCATATGGATGTAAAGACTACATTCTTATATGGTGATCTGCATGAGGACATATATATGCAGCAGCATGAGGGTTTTGTGCTGGCAAAGGGCAGAGAGAAGATGGCATGTAAACTCAAGAGAAGTTTGTATGGGCTGAAACAGGAACCTTGAGAATGGTATCACAAGTTTGATACATTCATGTAGTCTCAGGGCTTTCACAAGAGTCAAGTGGATTGTTGCTTATATACCAAGAATGCAGCAGATAGCAACTTGCTTATCTTGGTCTTGTATGTGAATGACATGCTGATTGCAGGTAGGGATGTTCATGCCTTGGACTCTCTGAAGCAAAGTATACATGGCAGCTTTGACATGACAGATCTTGGTGATGAAAATCATATTCTTGGGATGTGGATACTCAGGGATAGACCAAAGGGGCTTCTCTATCTGACCCAGTAGGAGTATGGATCCAAGGTTTTGTGGTGTTTCAATATGGAGGGGGGAAAGCAACTGGGGTTCCATTGCCTCCATATGTGAGACTCGGTGAAGAGGACAACCCTTCATATGATGATGAGAAGGTTGAAATGTCCAAGATTCCGTATGCTTCAACTGTTGGTAGTTTGATGTATGCTATGGTTACTACACATCCTGACATTGCCTTCGTAGTGTGGGAGTGGTTAGCAAGAACATGGCAAACCCTAGCAAGCAGCACTGGAAAGTAGTGAAAGATATTATGAGATAACTCAAAGGAAAAAAAGATTTTTGCATTTGCTTTGGTAAGCAGAAGGCATCTGTCATTGGCTTTACGGATGCAAACTATGCTAGACATGTGGGCTGTAGTAAGTCCACCTCAGGGTATGTATTTACCTTCATGGGGGTATTAGTCTCTTGGATATCCAGGTTGCAAAAGTGTGTTGCACTGTCTACGTATAGAGGCAGAGTATGTGGCTACCACTGAGGCATGCAAAGAGGCCTTATAGCTATCACATTTGATTTACCGAGCTTGGTATTATCGAGGTTCCTATCCTCCATTATGATAGTCAGAGTGCTATCATGTTAGCACAGAACCCTGTCTTTCATGCAAAGACAAAGCACATATAGGTGAAGTATCATTTCATCAAGGAGGTACTTCATAGCATCAAGAGCATTGAGTAGGTCAAGGTACACATTGATGATAACCCTGCAGACCTTCTCACAAAGGGTCTTCTAGTAGAGTAGTTTGGCCATTGTTGAAAGATGATGGCGATTGGATAGGTATAGTATCTTAAGCTTTGTACATACTTAGATTTAGCTCATTCTTTTCCTCTACATTTGGGCACATTGCCTTTAGGGGGGAGGTGGTTGGAAATAAAGGGCAATCTACCTAACCACTGGGCTTACCCACTTGGCATTGTACTCTATGTACTACATACCTAGTATGCACAAAACCAAAAGAGGTACACTATTGTACCCACACACTGTGTCATTCTCTCTCTCTCTCTCTCTCCTGCATAGCATCCACCATTGAAGCTCTGTTCTGTCTTTGATCCATGCACTTCACCATCTTCTCCTGCAGGCAACACTCTGCATGGATAGTAGTTGAGATGATTCTAAGTAGAGCTTGTGACAAAGATGAGTGCATGGAGGATAGCAAAGGAGAATCTAAAAATGTATTATTGAAGGAGGACTCAACATAAGGTTTGAAAGAAATCTTAGAGGCAACTAAAAGCAATGTGTAGCATCATTCTAAAGGTGAACAACTTGATAAGTAATTTATGGATTTCTCTAAAGATTATAAGCTTTGGTTGGAGGTCACTATCAAGGAGCTTTGGATATCTCTAAAGATTATAAGCTTTGGTTCGAGGTCACTATCAAGGAGCTTTAGATATCCTAGCTAAGACCCTTAGGTGCAACATGGAAGAGAAAATCAATGGAGTCACAAAAGAATCATTCTAGATTGTGAGAAGCCCTTTCATAATGTGCTTAGATTCAATGCTAAGGCTATGCTTCTCTTCTTCACTAGTAGGCCCCCAAAAGCGATGGATATCGCCACTTGGTTCAATGCTATATCAAAGGAGATGGATTAATGGAGCAGATCTACTATGGTGGGCATGCCTTTTTCAAAAAGGGGTTTGATAAGCAAGAGGCCACTCAAGTATTGTCACAATATCTATATTTATGGGACTTGGATCATATCTATATCATGCCTTGGCAACCCATCAAAAGTGGGCAGGGATTCTCCTAAGCAAGAGTTCCCAATTTGGGACAAAATATCTAACTTGCCAACCTACCTTGGAAAATTTTTCTACTTGATATTATTTTGAGCCTAGGCAAGACCTTATATGTGCTCCCTCTTGCTAGTCCCTTCTACAATCAAGTGTGTCTACTATGGAATACTTGGGACACAAAATTAGAGGTGGTGGAGTTAGACATTCCACATATTGGATAAGTTAAACTTAAATTAGTAAGCATGTTTTAGTTGTGGCCAATAGGGACAATATTACAAGGAGTGCCCCAACGTAGTTAGAGAGGAGACTAAAGTCAAGCAAAGTAAAAAAGGAAGTTCATGGATCCATGTGGTTGAGGCCAATCACAAAAAAGGTGGCAAGAAAGAAAAACTTATCAAGGTTCATGAAGATAAAGGAGATGGATGGAAAGTGGTTTATGAGCAGAAAGGCAAAGGGTAGCTCAACAAGACCAATGACAACACCTCATGCAATGCCTAAAGTAATACTCCCATGGTTAAAAACTTCTAGAATAAAGTTGTGATTTCCCACTCTAACAGAAATAATGTCATCTCCTCCATGTATCTTAATTGAGTCCCACTTGAGCACCTTGGTAAGTGGTTTCTTGGGATGGATGCAAAGGAGTTCCTTGTTCAAGGATGGATTGGGGCCTAGTAGTCAAGGATGGATTGGGCCTAGTAGTCAAGATTGGTTTACAACAAAGACTAATAATGACCTTGTAGTAAGAAATGTGACTATGAATAGATGGATGGAGAAGCATTTCTCTACAAGTCTAATGTACCTACCTAAATGAATATCAATAACACATATTTTAATATCCCATCAAGAAGTAATCAAGAGTACTATTGTCTAAGATTGGTTAGAATAGCTAGACATTCATAACCGTGAACTACTTGAGTCTACCTTGTAGGGGAATCTTTGTCTCAATCCCATAAGGATTGATATGAAAACAAGAGCCTAATTTAATTGCTATAGTCTCCTATTAGCTATCTACCATCAACTTCTAAGGCAATTGCATTGCTATCATCCCTCAAGCCAAAGCATACCATTGCCACACTTGGTTCAAAGTGAGTGAGGAACAAGAAGAAGCAACACACGTCAACCTCTCTACCTATAAGGTAAAATCTCAACTCCGACCCCCTAAAATAACACTGGTTAGGTTCTAATGATAACACACTAGGATAGTCAATATTCAGCCCTTCTTAGCCTTCTTTAATCCAACGTTTGAGTTATGATGGAAGTCTCTAACTGATAGGACCCTACCATTGGAAAGTCCCATTAGGGATTTAACCACCCACTTTCCTCAAGAGAGTTTTCTAATTAATTTAGCATAGTGTAATTAGATATATAGAAATTGACTTCATTAATTAGCCATTTTAAACATTGTTCATTCACATAAATTAAGCATGAACATGAATACAAAGAAAAAAATATTTTTGAAAAGAAAAAATTTTATTCAATTTTATTGTCCTTATTTCAATAATCATTCTAATATGTATTTAGACTCCTCTTAAAGGCCAAAATAAGCCACCAAGTCCCTATCCATAGCTAGCATTAAGGCCTTTCAGGAGATCCACTTGGGCTCACAAGGGATAGGGTAGTTCCTAGTATGCCCAAGGAATTACGGCTAGAGCCCCATTGTCTCCTTAGTGCCTCTAGCCTACAAACAGGTCCCTATGGAGAGACCTCTCGCAACATCGGTGCTGGTCCTAGTAATCTGGAGTGGTAAACTAGCTCTTTTGGTCTAGATCTTGTGTAACTATCATTGGGGGAGGCCTATTGTGCTCAAAACCTATATTTAAGTATTCCTTTTTTTAGAAATCATAAGCATTTTCAAACAGTCTTTTGATGCAACAAGCAATATGACAAACACTCTTGTACATAAGTATCCCTATAGGCCTTAAGTTTACAAATATAGGTTTTGTAGTTTCAAGTCATGATGTTCGCGTCTCTTGATACATTTACATGTATTTAGGCAATAATGATGCCTCTATTTGAGCATCAAGACTTATTCCTAGATTATCAATCCTTATGTTTTAGTCTTAGTAAAATACTTGTTAATATCTGCCCCACTGAAGTTAGGCTAATACCTTTCTTAATTTCCTTTTATGAGGCGGAAAGATTTAGATTTATATATCTCACAAAGAATTATCTAAACCCACAATTCATCACTAGCATTTAAAAATAGCATTCTATTCACTTAATGGTTTTCTATAGAGAAAACTCTAGGATACCTAGTCAGAAAACTCTAGGATACCTAGTCAAAATTCTCCCAAATTGCTCTTTCTTCTTCTTCTTCCCGTCTAGAGTGCCATTTGCTACTTGAAAACTGCGATCACGTTATGCAAATTCAGAAGCCTATTATTTTTGCATGATATCTCCCTAAATTGGTTGAAAAAAAACTTCATTTTTGCATGTCACCCTATTCTAGAAGTTTTCTATATCTTTTTAAGATATTTACAAGAAATAATATCCAAAATATCAAAAACAGATTAAAATTGTCTAAAAATTTGGTATTTCGAAACTATCCATATGATAGACACTAACACTAATAACTAATATGACATTGACTCTCTAGATTCATAAGAAAGACAGACAATGATACACTTCAAGTTTTTTCACACTATGTCTATGTAGCGGCATGGCATCCACCCCCTTGAACCTATACATCCTTTGATATGTGCCACAAATGTACCACATGGGTCAAATACCCATAGCCTCAACTTTTGCTCATCATGCACATAAGAAGGCATCCCCCTAGATCATAGATCAAAATGACTAGCATTTGCACAACTCTAACACCATACTAAACATCCACTTTAGGGTCATTAAGCCTTAGGTGCGCATCATATACTAAGGTTGTGTTGAATCTCCATATACAAGCTATCAATGCACCCATCAACAAATACATAGGAACCTACTCTTTCAAAGTCCAGTGCATAGAAATCTACTTATAGTGACAATTGTGTACCACATCAAACATAAACTGAGCCTCACTTGCATCCAACACATGCTGACCATCATTGAAAATAGTGAAGTAGTCCATAACTTGAAGTATCTTTGAATTGTCTATCAAGGCCTTTGACAAAGCATCTGAAACATTTTCCAGCTGTGGAGCATCATACACAAGATCCTTTATCTACATAGCCTCTAACTCATGAATTATCTCAAAGACATTGACTATTTTCTACAAATCATGTACATCCAATGAGTCACTAATCACTCTCTGAGTCCTTGCATAAAGCAAAACATGAGCTTTGTAAACCTCTTCAAATGCATTAAGAAAATCTATACATGCAATGATTGAATCTTCAATTATAAGATCTTTCGAGGCATTCATTGGCTATCTCAATATCAGACTGCAACCTATATCCTAGTTGTTTTCTCTTCGTTTTGCCCTCTTGTTTGCTATCATGTTTCTTCTCCTGCTTAACCTCTTCCATAACATGCTTGGGAGGTGACTAATTTGCAGCCTTAGACTGATTCTTGTCACTCTCTTAGATGTCCATGCATTATCTTCATCTCTCTTTCATTCTCTTCCACAAGTACATCCATATTTTGCACTTTTGTTAAATATGCATACACTGAATATGCATCTACGATGATTCCTAGCCGGTTGTGTTACGAATGTCTTGCCATGCATGAGACATTTCACTATTTGTAACTTTCCTCTTTTCATTTGCATACAAAGCATGTGTTCATATTGTAGCCTTCGGACCAATTGGCTAGGCATTATATCCAACTATAGACCAAAAGTAGCAGTATGTACAATTGCATAAGCATTTCGAATAGCCAAGTCTTCTAATAACTTTTGCATACCTCCCTTTCCAAAATTCAAAGCAAGAGGAAACCCCATTTCTTGTGCATGGATCTTGCCATCTTTCCAAAAGATGAGTTGTCGTGCCAAGGCCTCTTGATAAGTAGCACAATCTTTTCTTTCATGCTACAAACTATCACACCATATACATCTTTTCCTTGGTTTAGGAGCTGATGCCCATCCCCTTTCCTCTTGTTCTTTCTCATCCAATTTTGCGACCTTCAATTGAAGATCCCACATGCCTTTAACCAATTCATCTAATACATATTCCCTAATTGTGGGAATAGTAGGTGCATCCACCATAGGGTTAGCTACAAAAGTAAGTGGCTTATTGGATACATTAACTATTTTGCTCATAACATTGGGTAAGCTAAATATATGCAATCTTTCTCTTCTTTTATGCTTTTTTACTAGTGTAGTAACAACATTCTTAACATGTCTCCACTCTATTTTAAAACATGTCTCTATAGTCTTATCCTCTAACAAATCATCAAGCTTCTCTTGAAGCTTAAGATCTATCACTTGTAGAAACAATTCAAATTTTTGACTTGCAAGAGCTTGTTGTTTTGCAAGATCTAACTACTCAAATCAACTTTCAAATTCTCTTAATAACTCTGTAGCCATAAGACCCTTATTGGGTTGTAGAACCCACTCCTAGAAAGTCTTGTGGTGGGTAATCAAACTAGTGTCTTCAATGTTAAATTCTTCCTTGAGTGCTTTCTTGAAAGCTACCCACTCACATAGCATCCTACATGTACAATTCAATAACTCTGGCTTTCAATTCATGTATAGTGAATTGTACAAAATATTGGCTCCATGCAAGTTGAGCCACCCTAAAGAACTCCATCTTTTGAGCATAGGTATGCAAATATGCAGATACATTCATGCCATTAAACAACTTCATCTCATACTCTACTACCTACAGAGCATTCATTACAACAGTTTCTGTTTGAGTAGAAGCCTACATCACCTATTGTTATTATTGTATCTACATAAGCATGTTTATATTCTACACTAACTACTACAAAATAGGTTTTAGATGGAAGTTCTTATCCACAAGGGATAAAAGAGAGAAGGAAGTAGAGAATATAATATAGAAGAGAAGAAAAAGAATAGGCAAGGGATTCAAATATGCCAAAGACTTTACACAATATAAAGACAAAGCTCAATGATTCAAAGCAATAAGTATTGATAAAACTTGAGAAGATAAACAAAATCCTTGTATTGGACTACTTGGAAGCAATCTCCAACCATTAGATCTCCTAGAGCTCCCTGGTAGACCAAAAAATGTGCACCAAATACTATCTTCTTCTCTACTGCTCAAATGGCAAATTTGATGGTTCCGTTGGCTCAAAAAGGGGGGTAAAACCTCAGGACACCTACTCAAATTTCTCCTAGATCACTCTTTCTTCTTCTTCCCATCCGAAGTGTTGTTTGCTTCATGAAAACTACGATTGTGCATCGTCGCGCAAATTCAAAAGCCCTTTCTTTTTGCATGAGATCTCCTCAAATTGGTTGAAAAGCAACTTGGTTTTTGCATGTGATCCTATTCTAGAAGTTTTTTACACCTTTTTAGGATATTTACAAGAACTAATATAAAAAATAGGTTGAAATTATATAGAAACCTTCTATTTTGAAACTATCCATACTATGGACACTAACACTAGTGACTAATATGGCATTGACTCTCTAAATTCATAAGAAATCTGGCTGATGATACACTCTAGTTTCTTCACATTATGTCCACATAGCAGCATGACAACGGAGTAGTAATGCTAATTGAATTTTCTTTTAAGCATCTAGTGTTTTGTCCTTCTACTCGATAACTTGAGTATCCATAAGAATCCTAGATTGTCTAGTAGTTGTAGTTTGTTTAGGTCATTGATGTCATTACCTAGATTTTTCTACCACTATATAAATAAGATTGCTTTAGAATATGAATAAATAACCTAGATTTGAGATTGCAGAAAAGGGTGTCACTCGTGTGCGCTATCTCATAACTCCAATACTTCTCCACTTAGGGGCCATCTTATTGGTATGCTCTTTGCTTCCCTCTTCTTTGTTCTTTGTTGACAGACTTGTATATTGAGATGAAAAGCCCAACACATGCAAATATTGGTGATGGACCACCTAGTTAGATGGGTCTGCATGTCTACCTACAACTGGAATAGTTATAGCACCAGCAGCTGATTAGTATATTCAGTTATGTATTGTTTAGCTTAATAGGCCACTTTCTTTTATATTGTATATTATCTAAATTTTGTATACATTGTATTGTGTAAAAGAAAAAGAAGAAACTAGCAAGAAAATTTTTTGGCCTTCATCTCCCTTCTTGTGTTTTTGAGTGAGCTTTCTCTTATGTGTATGGTGTGTGTTTAATGCAACAACTCAAGCAAATCTCCCCACCATCCGATTCATGACCTGCTATTAGAGTAGCACCACTAAGAAAGGCTAGTTTTGAAGGTTAAAGTTAAAGAAAAGAAGTAAGGATTTGAGCAAGCAAGCAATATGTAAAAAGCTCTCCCATTCTTCCAATCTTTCTCTTGGGTAGTACCTATGGAGACACCATAAGCAAGGTAGAGCAAAAAGCTCAGATTGTTGTGAGATTTGGTATGTGAGCATACCACCACTAAGAGAGGCTAGTTTTGAAGGTTAAAGTTAAAGAAAAGAAGCAAGGATTTGAGCAAGCAAGAAATATGTAAAAAGCTCTCTCATTCTTCCAATCTTTCTCTTGGGTAGTACCTATGGAGACACCATAAGCAAGGCAGAGCAAAAAGCTTAGATTGTTGTGAGATTTGGTATGTGAGCATAGCACTGTGTATTCTAAGATATACCCCTTAGGAGTTGTCACTACTTTTTTGGCCATTTGAGGCCATTTAGGACCCTAATTTAGACCCATAAGTTTTGCAGAACAATAGTTTCAAGATATACTATGATTTCAGTTGTGTTGATCCAAAGTGGATACACATGTTACAAATTTCAAATCTGTTAGTTCTAGGGTGTTTTCCTGGAAGAATATATAAGTTTTATCTACTATTAGGTTGCAAATTACATGTATTGTTGAGTAGTCAATGAAAAAGTTGGCTTGGTGTATTGTTGTATACTTGTTGTGAAAGATTGTAGAAGACTTGCTTATTGTTTTGTATACAAATTTCAAATCTGTTAGTTCTAGGGTGTTTTCCTGGAAGAATATATAAGTTTTATCTACTATTAGGTTGAAAATTACATGTATTGTTGAGTAGTCAATGAAAAAGTTGGCTTGGTGTATTGTTGTATACTTGTTGTGAAAGATTGTAGAAGACTTACTTATTGTTTTGTATACAAATTTCAAATCTGTTAGTTCTAGGGTGTTTTCCTGGAAGAATATATAAGTTTTATCTACTATTAGGTTGCAAATTACATGTATTGTTGAGTAGTCAATGAAAAAGTTGGCTTGGTGTATTGTTGTATACTTGTTGTGAAAGATTGTAGAAGACTTGCTTGTTGTTTTGTATCAATTTTGTGACAATGGCAAAGAATAGTGAAAATTGCGTCATTGAGAAGTTGGACAAGAATGACTGCCCATTATGGAAGTTCCATGTATCTATTTCTCTTTATCTTTCTTTTTCCGTGCTTAGCAATGCAATAAAAAAATTTGGATTTTTCAAATACTCATGAGCCTCATAACTAAGGCTTTATATAGCCTTTGGTCTTCTAATAGTTTAACAACCTTTATGGAGCCATGTGCAATCTTTCTTTTGTGATTAGATTCATTGACATTTCTTTCGCCAGTGCAGCAAAGCATGGAGTACTAGGGATTGAGTTGATTGATTTGCTGTTGGTTTTTGAGGCTTCTTGTTAAAGGCATGATTAAGGCATAACCTAGGAGTTCCTTATTTAGTTTTGTAAGGGTATTTTAAACCTTTGTCTTGATCAAATGTGAAAAGTCATGAGTAGACTATGAATCTCTTTGGGGAAGTTAGAAGGACAAGTCGTGAGATCTGTCCATGTCTATTCACGTTGTCAGGAAAGACAAATGAGCCTGTAAATGATGTTGTGATTATGAAGAAATAGAATAGATTTCTCTGCATGTGTTCCTATCGGTATTCAAAGCTGTTATCTATTTCGTATGATTGATTATCTGAATTGCATAATGGAGTTTGTGTGGTCGGAAATGAGCCTGTTGATTGAAGGAATGATTCAAAATCAATGTTCAGAATAGATAGATTAGTTAGGATTGAAAACATATTGAATCTGTTTGATATGGTGAAGTTATTTGTTTTAAGTTAAATTCGGGGAAGCTTTTTGACCCCTAACACTTGGCAATCCTGCAAATTAGTCTTTGGGCATCATGTGGAATGGTTCAGAATGGAATATGTGCAGAAGATTCATGAGTTAAAGGATACATTTAGAAATGGATTCATGGCTTGAGGAATTTCAGTATTGGACTACTGAAGAGGAGGAATGGGAATCCTTTGCACAGGCTTTGTTACACGAGTTTCAGAATCGGACAATAGAAGAGGAGGAGTTTGAGGTATATAGTCAGGTATTTCTGAACACACTGTTTCATGATTTACCTTTGGACATTATTGGAAAGGTCAGGGAGGTAGTGTGGAAAGAGCAAATAAAACAGGTTGCTCCTTTTGGCTTGAAGAATACAGGTACTGTGTTCAAGAAAATTTGGCATAATCAGTATCTTTGGCAATTCGTCAACCATATGAAACGAGTTATAAACCTAAATTGGTCAGGGGAAGAAGGAAAAATCAACATGGCTATGCCAATCATCACTGTGAACATTGTGCACCTGGGTCTCGGCGCAGTAGAATAATCTGATGAGACAGAATTGGTGTATGGTGTATGTCTGATGAAAAATACAGGGGTGAAGGTTTTGGAACCTATTATACTAGGCTACATGTAAAATTAGAACATGAAGAGAAACAGAAGAAGAAGGAATACCAGAGGTCCAACAGTGGAAATCAGGTGGATATCCTGGATTTAGAGTATCTGAATGATCAGGAAAGTATAGATTGAAGAAGTAGGTCCTAGTTATGCAACAGGAGATGTTGTTATTGATCAGCAATTATAGGTTACACCAGGTAAGGAGGAGAGAAACAGAAACAGATTTGTGGGACTGTTAACATGGTCACAAATACAAAGACAGGCAAGGAGAAAACTAAGGCTCAACCATTTCCTAAAACACCAGCAAGAAGAAAGGTTCTAGCAACACAATAGCCAGGATCAATGGCACAACCCCCTAATCTAGCAAATCTCAAAGTCAAATTTGCAAACTTCAAGGGTGAGTCCAAAAAGGAAGACCGTGATGCCCATATAGCCCAATTAAGCACACAATGGGAAGCAAGTGGACTAGGAGTATTGTATGGAGACGATATGAAAAAGTAGCAATTTGTTGTCACATTGGAGGGTAAGGCTATGAACTGGTTTACACATTATGGTGCATCCCATTTTGTTGATACACAAGCATTACAAACAACAATTCTGGCAAGATTCAGAAGGTGGAAAACGACCATTGATATTTTGAAGAAGCTTAAAACAATGACATAGAAGAGACTTCTTGTGGAGGATTATGCACAACATTTTTTAGATTTGAATGGAAGACTTGCACCCAATGAAAGGCCAACCAATGAGATGCTGGGGGAATATCTCTGTAATGGGTTGAGGGAATCCCTGAGAACTGCAGTAGCCAGTACAGATATTCTTGGAGGAGCAAGAGGATTTAATCAGTTGGTAGCAGTTGCCAGAAGAGCAGAGAAAAGGTTGGGAACCATCAAACAGAAGAAGAAGAAGAAGTATAGTAGTGATTTAGATTTAGATTCAGACTCGAATTCAGAGTCTGAGAAAGTCTCAAAACCTGAATAAAAAAATTATTGCAACTCTAAAGTGTATGGGAATTTCAACATCTCAGAAGAAGGACAAACCATATTGTAACACATGCTAGAAGCATGGGCACCCAGATGCTACTTGTTGATATAGTCCTAACAATAGGGCAAACCCAAGATAGCAAGTGCCAAGGGCAAATGCACCAGTTGCAAATGCAGTAGAACTAGATAAAAATAGAGCAATGGAAGGTCCACCTAGAAGATTTCACGGGAGAAATAACTAGGGACCACCTAATCCTCAAGGAAATGGTAATTTGAATGATGACCCATGCACATATTGTGGAGAAATGAATCACAAGCAGGGTCCTAATTGCTCATTGTGGTGTAAACACAAAGAGGAGAGAGGTATTCCTATTATCAGATATAACAATTAGAGAGCACCTCCACAAGCACAACAAAATGGGCCACCACAGGCTAATGTAGTTATTGTGGAAGAAGCCAAACAAGTTCATGAAGCTGTGGTACAGAGACAACATAATGATTATCTTGATGTGTTGCATGTCCAGTGTGATTGTTCAAATTGCATGTAGATGGAGGAGATTCCTGAAAAATTAGCATAAGTTCTGGTTATTACAAGATCGGGTCGAAAGTATGTGGTTGATCCTATTATATCCCATAAGGAGATGAAACATCCTCAGTATAGGGAGAATCAAAGACAAGTCAGATAGGGATGTTTGGAGGAAATTTAGAAGAGTCAAAAAATTGACCATGGTAAACATAAATTGCAGCAGTAAACACCTAATATACAATTACGTATTCATGAGGAGATTCAACAGTAGGAAACAAGGGAGGCTCAGGTCGATAGCTGAAGTCTTGAGGAATACCACTGTTACAATGGATCAAATTTTAAGTTTGGTCCCCGAGTTTAAAAGACAGGTACTCAAAAATTTGAGCGAGGAGGAAGAATAGGTGGATGAACCTAAAGCCTGTTAGATTGAAGTTGAAGGTGTGGATTAAAAAGTACCCAAAATCATTGTTAATTATCAAGAACATGAAATACAGGGAGCATTGCTAGATGGAGGTTCAGATGTGAATATTCTACCTAAATTCATGTATACTAGATTAAAGTTACTTGAGTTAGAAGAAGCTCCTTTTCAATTGAAGATGGCAGATCAGAGGAGGATTTAGCCTCTAGGAATTCTTCGAAATTAGCAAAAAACTGTTTCAAGACTTACCTTTCTAGTGAATTTTGTGGTTCTGAAAATGGATGAAGGAGACAACCCATATCCACTTCTGTTGGGAAAGGCCTTGGTTTAAGCAATCTAAGGTTAAACAGGATTGGGGAGCTGCAAAAATAACAATCAAGAAGGGAAAGAAGAAAGCTCACATGAGTATGGTATCTAGTGCAACCTTGCCCAGAGAGGCCAAAGCCTTATATGCATAGGGTATTAACATGGTGAAGGAAGTTGATGCCCAGGGGGTTCACTATAGATGTTGTATGGTACCATGTGAGTGTAAGGGAGGGGGGTTTTCGGAAGGGGACAAGCGTATACATTAGAGGTAGAGCCCTCTTAATTTCCTATATTGAACTTAAATTTAAGGAGGGGATAGAGGGAAAAAAGAAGGGGGGGATGCATTTGATCACCTCTCTCCATAGATTGGTTTCTCCATGGCATACAAGAGACATTGACAAGTAAGGTTAAAACCCTAAACCCTCACATAGTAGGGTTATTGAAACTAAGGTTTCTAACAAAAAAAAAATTAGCAAACTGTGATATGACCATTTTGATACTTTTAGTTGCTTAGGATAATTCCAACCTAAAAAAAAAGCTAGTATATGTTCTATGAAGACATACATTTAAGAAAGGGGATATATAAAAAGACATACATGTATATATCTTATAAGCTTAAATATTAGTCTTACAAGCTTCATAAATAGGGATTTTTTTAGAAGTCCTTGCATGCAGGTGACATGTCTTCTTTACTATGCGTGAACCCCCTTGATGGAACCTAGAATGGGCCGGCACTGGTTCGTGCACTAGCCGGACCTCTATCTCACGCGCTCAACAACCCCACGGCCTCGCGGCCAGGAGCGCTGATGACACATACATTGCCTTCCTAAATGTCTTGCGTTTGTATTACGTCGTTTGTAGTCCACTCTTCTCTCACCCACTACTCCTCAGAGGGAGTCCCTTACACATTGCCTAATGGCACGAAGCACAAACATAGGGGGTCCTCCAATGGCTGAGTGCCGCCACCCCTCTGCGACTCCCCTACACCTTCGGGATTGGCCCCTCGATGCGTCGCTCAACATATAAACATGTCGCACAAAATCCACTCAAGGTACCAATTAATCGTATACAGGAATGTACCCTTGTCCTTACTTCTCTTTTCCTAGACCCCACGACTAACCTATGGCTTAGGGTGTCCTGTCTCTCACTCAACGTGGGTCAAGGTCCTAATGAAAGCAATTGCTGTGCATCCAGGATTTCTGATACCTTCAAATATTTTCATGATTTATGCATAGTGTGGATGCCAAGTGCTCAAACAATTATAAAATCAATATTGTGCACATGTGGAAAACATCCTTTCAATGATTTTCAACTATCGTTCTTATGCGGCGTTGCACAAACCTAGCACCAAGGAAACCCTCGTGCTACTAGGCCCTTATTTTATAATTATTCACCGACCTATATAGCATGCAAACAAAAATAACAATATTTTCATAATCTTACTTCACATTTAGACACATTCTAACCACTCTACCCTCCCATCGATCAAATGTTGCATTGTTGTATAGATTTATAAGGCATTTTGCCATCATTTTATGTGTAAAAAGTAGAAAAAAGACGCACTAGAACAAGAAGGTGGGGTTGAACTGAGGCAAATCCTCATGCTTCAGTCCCCACAAACATTCACAAACATTGTTCTTAATTATCACTAATTTTACGCACCCAAAATGCATTTTTCCCCTATTTTTAGTGATTTTCATCCATTTTCCTTGTATTTTCCCTTATTTTCCTCATTATTTAATTACTGAAAATTCAAAATAGGTCATGGGCTGTGACCTTTAGTTCCTTCTTGCAGCAAAAATGAAAATTTAGTTGGTGTTCCTATTCATTTTTTCATTTTTATGCCCAAAAACATCATTTTCCCTTGATTTTCCATATTTTACGTGTTTTAGTGTATTATTTTGAGCCACAAGACGCATATTTTTCTGATTTTCTGATTATAAACATCAAGTACTCATGGAAAACAGCAACTTAAACAATTTTTAGCCCACATGAACAACATTTTATCAATCAAAAGCCATGAAATCTCAAATTTCCTTTGAAAAAATTGTATTACCGCTTATTTGCGTGTTTCGGGTTTCATGTCCATGGCTGCAAATCTGAAAATCAGCAGCACTATTCCTTTCTCTTCCCACATGAATTTACCCTTAGAAGAGAGAGAGGGAGGAGAGAGAAAGACTAGATTTCCATCTCAGCATTCAGGCCATCAATTGAGGAGCGAAGGGCGGCGATAGAGTCAGCATTCAGGAGGGAATGAAGCCCCATAATCCATTGGGGGGGTTGTTTGCAGCAGGCAAGTTGCCTCTCCATCCTCCATGGCGCATTTTTCGGGCGCCATCTTCCTCCACGTTTTTTCATCCCTCTTCATTCTCTCTCCACGTTTTTTGCTTCATAAGGTGCATAATTTTTTTTTTTTTGGGGGGGGGGGGGGGGGGGGTCCAAACTCAAAAGGCATGCTCAAATTTAGCCTCCGAAGTGTCCATCTTTTCATATCTTGACCATTTTGTAGCCATTTCCCCGTCCGGACTCCGAATTGAGCTTTGAAAAATCCTGGGCGTTCAGCTTGGCATCCTGCATTGACCGGTAGCTCGTGTCAACCCACACGACTGTCTGAAAAATTATGAAAAATCAAAAAATTTCGCTCGGGCACATTTAAAGCACTTTGTTGCTTAAAATCGTCCCGAGCCGCCGCCTTTGACAGTGAATATTTTTCCCTTGATATTCATAAATTTTAGCTATTTTTAAGCACTTCCCGGCACCTAGATTCCGCTCTCATTGGCGACCACGGGATAGGATGACTCAGCCCATCGAATCCACGAACATATCTGCACATAAACAACCAAAGAAGCATCAAGCTGATACAAAACAAATATATAATAAAACTCAGCACAATGCTCCCCCTCCCCCCTGGACAAAACCAAGGCATGACATCCACAAGGAGTAGGCCTAGCATCATTTAATAGACGATCCAAAGTGAGGCACTAACCAGCTGCTCCAACACAGCCAAACTAAAAAACCTATCAAAGAGGTCGCCCTAGTGGTAGTCTGAACTACTTACCAACTAAAGACAACACAACTAGGAGCTCCTACAAGGCGAGGACTCCTATAGCCTGGTCAAGGAGTATTTTCTTTTAGTACATTTTTTCTTTTAGGGTTTGTATTGTAGTAACATAATTGGGCATGTAAAAAGGAGGGAGCTGAGTGTAGTGACCCAAGGAGAACAGGGCATCGGCCTCAGGACCTGTCTCGGCACCCAAGAACCTACCAAGCCCTCGCAAGGCGACACTTAATCCTTTTCTAACGCTCACTTTTATTTTCGTTCCAACCTTCCTTGTTTTGTTATCATTTTTTTTTTCCAGCAAGAAGCCACCCCTAGGAAGACAAGGTATCGGCCCCAGGTTTGACTCGTTCCCATGAACCTACCAGGCCTTCGCAAGGCAATGATCAACTGCTTATATATTTTCATTCCTTTTCTTTTCTTTGATAGGGTTTAGAACCCCTTTTTACACACCTTCGTATTTATATTCATCTTACAGGATGTTCAGGGTTTCTTGGCATCATCATTATTATCTTCTGGCAGGCTTCTCTAACTGCCTCACTACTAACAAGAACTCCTAGAACGGCTGCCTAGTAGGCTAGCAAAACATGACCACTAGGACTCCCTTCTAAAACAGGTCTTTCGATGCCTGACAATGTCTTTACAGGAGGCAATGACTACTCCGACCTCCCTCAAACATACTTAGCCTAAACCTGGGACTTCATGCCTTGGTTACTGGTCCCCAACAAAAATGTATCCCCTTGACAAGTACAAATACACATATAATATGAAAGAAAGGTACTCATAAAGGAGAGGTATCACCTGGATTGGCCACAAGAAGCTTCCATCACAGCAAAGGCTCCTCCAAGCTTCACCAAATTCCACGAACCACGAAATCTGTCCAGCACAGCACTTAAAACAAAAACCCAATCAAAGGCATCTGCACTAGATAGGAAAATGGCCCTCTTGGCCTAATGAAATCAAACATGATTTTGCTACAAAACTAAATCGGCCCTCTTGGCCTAATGAAATCAAACAATACTACGCATAACATCCTCCTGGAAGCAACTATGATAGACATCAAAGCATACCATTCCCAGGGGAACAGAGGCTCGTAGCCCTAAACTAGATGCATTAAATTATGACCCATCCCTCCTGCGTATATCGCAAGAGGTGTTCGCATCACATGTCATCTAATCAGTCTATGAGTCCAAGATAATAAAGGCAGATGAGTGTCGCTTACCCTCTGCATCACCTAGATCAACCATCGTCTGCCAAAGAGGGCATGTTCAGAAAGCATACCCCACAAACAACCAGGTCCTGTCTCACCATCAACAGATATATCGGGACAAGGGCCACAATTAAAGAAGAGGTCTTTTTCATATGCAAGGTTAGCCAATGAATCGGCAAATTGATTCCAATTTCGTGGAATCAGCTGAAAAGACACTCTATCAAATTCGTCTAGCAGGGCTATGGCAATATGATGGTACATGCAAAGGATGGGGTTTCGTACCATGTACGTCCCATTGAGTTGATTTAAAACCAACTGAGAGTCCCCTTTCACCAATAACTGGCAGATACCACCCTTCTTTGCAATATTCAAACCCATAATCAGGGCTTTGTATTCGGCCATATTATTGGTAAAATTCACCCCGAGATAAGCAGCTAACTTCATGACAATGCGTCGTCGGGGGTCTCGGATGACAACTCCTACACTTCCTTTTTTGCATGCACCCCTGGACGCCCCATCAAAATACAAGGTGTACGTCCATAAAGGGTTTAAATATCCCGCCATCCTGAACTCTACTCGTAATTATGGTAATCGAAATTCAGCATATTCAACGGGTGGACTGTAGGCTCCATCCCTCCATCATCATTGAATTCAACAGGGATGCTCGTCAAAATTTGTAGGTAGTGATGGCAGAAGACCTTGATCTCCCAAATAAATGTCCCGCCTTCTTGCTCAATCACCTTATATCCTTTGCTCCACCAAATGAGCTTTCCCTGATGATACCTCTGTTTCTAAATATGGGTGTTCTAAATAAGGGATCAGACGACCCATCAACCTCTATCACAATTTCCTTGCAGATGTTTGATTGATCTCGCCTAGACCTGCAAGGCAGTCATAGTATTAGTGCAATCAGAAATAATAAGGTTTAATCTTGTTAAGATTAACCTTATTTTTAAATTCTACCCCCTCAAGGTCAGCTAACAAGACTGTGGACTTATTCTTTCCTATTCGAACGATCCTATAGGGCCCGTCCCATTTGGGCTCTAGCTTGCCTGGAAATAATTCACGTCGTGCGTCATAATATAGAACAAGCTGTCCTTTCTTGAAGGTGTATTTCTTGGCTTTGTGGTCGTGTAGCTGCTTTATTTGGCGCTTCGCCACTTCTTGGTGCAATAAGCTCTGTAGCTTAAGCTCATCTAAATGTGCCAGTGTCGTCAAGCGCTCAAAAAGTGCGTCTTCATCACTCAAAGAATGATTGATGGCAAATCGAATAGTCGGCAGCTCAATCTCTAAAGGCAAGACACACTCCTCCCCATATACTAACGTGAACGGGGTATGGCCAGTGGCTCGTTTGAAGGTCGTATTATAGGCCCACACTGCCACGTATAACTTTTTATCCCAATCCCATTTCTTTTCCGAACAATTTTGGACAGAATGCCCACAAGCTGCTTGTTGGTGCTTTCAACTTGCCCATTGGCTTGCGGGTTATATAGGGTTGTCTTGTTATGCTTGATTTGCCAAGTCTCTGTCAAGCTTTTGATCACCTTATTCAGGAAATGGGTTCCGCAGTCCGACACTAATTCTTTCGGCGGACCAAAACGGCATATTATCTGCTCTAAAAGGAAACTAGCAGTTTCTTTAGCATCATCTTTCCTTGTTGCAGGTGCTTCTGACCACTTTGTGAAGTAGTCAGTTGCTACAATGATGTACCTCTTTTGTGCAGTCGACGAAGGAGTAATAGGACCCACAAAGTCTATTCCCCACTTCTCAAATGGAAGTATCGCCATAATAGGGGTAAGTGGTCGCTTCCTATTTTCTCGACTATCATGTCGTTGACAAATATCGCATCTCTTAACATACGCAAACGCATCCTGGAAGATGCAGGCCACCAATAACCTGCTCTTAAAGCCTTTTGTGCTGTAAGCCGTCCAGCAAAATGGCCACCGCAAGCAAAATCATGGCACTCTTCCAAAATGAATGGCACCTCATCAGGCATCACACATCGGCGATAGATGTCATCAACCCCTTGTTGCCGATATAATGTACCTGCAATCAAGGCAAACTTTAACGCTTGCTGCTTAATTTTCATTCTCTCAGTTTTAGATAATTCAGATCCCGCCTCTCCCGTCGATAAATAATGCGTTATTGCAGCATACCAGGAGGGAATAGATGCCGTATCTATTTTAAATAACAACTCCATGTCACTACCTTCAGCCACAGATTCTTTCGGCTCCCCAAAGTCCACAAGACATTCCACGATGCCTTGCAACCTTGGTGGCTTTCTACGGATTTCATAATCAAATTCCTGCAAAGTGATCAACCACTTCGCTAGACGATCAGGCGGCTGTAGCTTATTCATCAATAATCGAAGTCCCTCCGCCTTCGTATAAAGCACGACTTTCTCATAGAGAATATAATTCTTGAATTTCTTGGTCCCAAAGACCATCGCTAAACACAACTTCTCCATGTAGGTATAGTTGATTTCGGATATCCCTAGCTTCCGGCTAGCAAAAGCAATCAGGTGGTACCACTTCTCTTCCCAAATTTGGGCTAAACAGCAGTTGATACTATACATGGTGGCTGCTGAGAATATATAGAACACCTCACCTCTTTTAGGTGCTTATAAAACAGGAGCTCTTGCTAGCTCTTGTTTCACATCCTCAAATGCTACCTTACAAGGGTCACCCCATACAAACGAACAGCTAAAAGACAATAAATTTGTAAGCGGCAACGTCCTCTCTGCCAAGGCGTTTATGAATCTATGGTAATAACCAACTGAAGACAGAAAGCTATGAACTTCTTTCGGAGTGCGTGGTGGACCCATGGCAACTATAACTTTGACCTTCTCGTGGTCGCAATTCCTACCGAACTGACCACATGACCCAGCAA
Organism: Lygodium microphyllum; assembly: GCF_053477565.2. NCBI lineage: Eukaryota > Viridiplantae > Streptophyta > Polypodiopsida > Schizaeales > Lygodiaceae > Lygodium > Lygodium microphyllum. The sequence goes on from NC_141146.1 coordinate 68,161,488, forward strand.
TAGCCCATAAGGTACTCCAAAAACACACTTCCGTGGGTTTAGGGCGATGCAAAACTGTCTACAACGCTCAAAGCATTTTCTTAAAATGATCAACTACCTTCCTCTCACGGTGGCAGCCCCTAAGTCATCAATAAACACCTTCAACTCTTCAGGGGATATGTCACCGAATGTCTTATCTGCTGTTCGTTGCCACGAACCAGGTGCATTGCATAAACCAAAGGCCATCACATGGTACGCAAAAGTACCAAATACAGTAATAAAAGTTATTTTCAATTTGTCCTCTTCTGCAATTGCCATCTGGTTATATCTTGCAAAGCAATCCATAAACGAATATATTTCCCTACCCGCTAATTGATCCAAAATTTGGTCAATAAATGGCAATGGGTAGTAGTCCTTGACTGTCTGCTTATTCAGCTCTCTAAAGTCTATACATAATCGGATCTGATTATTCTTCTTCTTTCTGATCACAACTGGCGAACACCATTCTGTGTGTTGCATAGGAAAAATCAAACCCGCTTTTCGAAGCTTCTGTAACTCTTCAAACAGACCGTCCCTGAGTTCGAAAGGCATACGCCTTACTTTCTATCGTATAGGATGACTGCCCTCTTTCAACGGAATTGTACGAACAGCAAGACTAGGAGGAATGCCTCTCAGCTCATCATAACTCCAGGCAAAGATATCACGGAATTCCTGAATCAAGGCCACATAGTCCTCCCTTTCTGTTGTGCTGAGCATAAAACCTAATTTGATTGGCCGTGAATCATCAGGCATACCAAGGTCTAGCTCGATAACATTTGCATCTCTTATACGATCTTGGCCCTCTATTGGCTCCGTTCAAAGTAATCTGATAGATGTCTTCTGTGGTGGATCCCTCTTTGGACTCATCACTCGATGATGTCTCACCGGCAGATAAATCTTCTAATGTCTCCAATTCTGTAGAAGATAGAGGAGTTCTCTCACTCTGCAGAGACTCAGGATAAGCATCAACCACCACACGCTGGGCACCTCTGCCGAATATTAGTCGACCGGCGGGTATATCTACTTGGCAGTCCACTTGCAAGATCCAAGGTCGTCCGAGTAATACTTGATAACTTGGACGGCCTGCAAAACGAATCACCCTAAAGTCCAACAGGCATTCTACATTTGCAACAGTGACATGGACCTTAGTAATGCAGCCTTCCGGTTGTCTCAAACTATCATCTGCTATTTTGAGAATTGTGGAGGTATCTTTCTAGATCGCAAGACCCAACCTTTCCATCAGTTCATAACTCATAATGTTAACAGATGATCCCGTGTCGAGAATGACATAATCTACTAATATCCCATCGACATAGGCTGCAACCCTTGGGCAATGCTTCTCAGTATGCTCGAACCAGTCATCACCAACTCGCGCAATACCCAAAGGTTCTACGATATACCCGGTACGTAGGATCTTCCTAAATTCCTTGCGTACTCCTAGGGAAAGCTTAATAAGCTGCAGAAGATTCACATCCAGCTTGACTTCACAAAGAGAGCTTGCCAAATTGAATTCATGATAGTTCGATAGAGCTCGCTTTTCACGCCAAACCATCCGCTCTTTAGGTCACTGAACCGGCTTTATTGCCTCTTTCTTAACTTTCACCTTCTTCTTTGGTGGTTCCTTATCGGCTTTACTTTCCATGAGCTTCAAAGGTCCCCCTTCCATGGCAGGATTCAAAACTTGCGTTCCTTTGTCGCCTTGTTTAGGGTTTCTGTCGATAGGCTTATCCTTGTCGGCTTCTCTACCCTTTTGACCTCTTGTAAGAACAGCTCGCAGATGAGAGGTTTCAGTGTCATTAACGCGTACAGCCTCAATCAAACTAACCCCACTACCACTAGGTAGCTCCTCCACTGTAGTCTTTGGTCGTTGAAGTATTTGTTTAGGCCTGTCTTCTCGCTGGGAATCATTTCCTTAGGCACGATGATTAACAGGCCCTGGTTGCCGACTACCTCGCTGGAGGGAACTAATCTTACTCCAGCAAGTAGCTGCTAAATGGCCGGATTTTCCACAGATGTCGCACTTAACATTTGGGCAATTTCTTGGATAGTGCTGCCCACCACACCATTTGCAACTAAACCTCGAAGGTGCACCCTCATCTAGGTATCTACTTCCTATCAAATTTTGTTGTTTTTTAAGGAAGTTGACATCAACGGCTATTTGCCAATACTGCTCCGTAATCATGTCGGTATAATGCTTCATCATGTCCTTAACCTCGCCAAGAACATTGGAAGCACTCGACTCATAGCCTTGGTCATTACCATGTCGTTCCATCGGCCTAACAATTCGATTAGGCACTGGTTGTTGGGCCACAGGCATGATGCTAGAATTAACCGCCTGGTCTCCACCATTTGGAGCCATTTGACTGCCCGTAGGAAACGACATGCTAGGGGGAGTTGGTAATAAAGGGACATTCTACATCATGTTCCCTCTCCCATTAGGGTTAGCCATCGCTATCCCTTGGCCACTACTGCCATTGGCCATCGCCACATTGTTTCCCAATACTAAACTCATATTCGAATTATCTCGAGAAGCATAGATTGCTTGTAGTCGGGATTCCACCTCTTGTGCTCGTGTAATGGCAGTATCTATATCTCCCAAGGGGACACTACTCAACTGCAATTGGATATTAAAGTCCAAACCATGTAGGAAATATTGCAATTGGGCAACTGCGGGGATAGGAATAGAGGTGTCCAACTTACGGAAAACCTCTTTTATTTTCTTCGCATAAGAACGAATATCCTCGTGTGGTTCTTGGCGGGTCACGTTAAGTACACGCAACCAATATTGCCCACCCCTTTCAGGGGCAAACTCCCTTCGAAAAGCTCCATAAAATGCATCAATATTTAATATGGTCCCGGCTTTTAAACCATGATACCATATGGCAGCTCTTCCTTTGAGAGTCATATTGAAGAACATCATTAAATGTCCTTCTTCTTGGATGCGATAGTTAAACATCAGCTTTTGAAACTCCCTAATATGGAGTTCCGCATCTTCCTCAACTAATCCATTAAAAATGGGTAGCGGGTAACCTAGAGCCGGAAAATCCGTCGTTCCTGCTGGAATTGCAATAGGCTGCGCCATGACGAGGATTGGATTTGCACTAGGAATAGGGGACGGTGGGGTTACACCTCCCGCACTTGATGTAGACTGGCTTATGGAAGGAAGGGGAGCACTAAGGCTTCCACCTTCTCCTAACTTACTGCTTGTGGCACCAAGACCACTAGATCCACTTCCTCGTAAGGCTTCAGCACCCTTACGCTTAGGGGAATATCTCCTAAAAATTTCAACACGTCGCCTAGCTCTTTCGTCTCTCTCTTGCTTTTGGATTTCTGCTAGACGATGCTTATCAATAAATAACGGATCAATCACACTGTCCTGTGGCATAAACTGCTAGTTGGTTCCTAGACAACTAGGATTCGAGGACCGCCACTTTTAAGCGGCTCCCGGACAGACGCACCATTGATGGAACCTAGAACGGGCCGGCACTGGCTCATGCACTAGCCAGACCTCTATCTCACGCGCTTAACAACCCCACGGCCTTGCGGCCAGGAGCGCTGATGACACATACATTGCCTTCCTAAATGTCTTGCGTTTGTATTACGTCGTTTGTAGTCCACTCTTTTCTCACCCACTACTCCTCAGAGGGAGTCCCTTACACATTGCCTAATGGCACGAAGCACAAACATAGGGGGTCCTCCAACGGCTGAGTGCCGCCACCCCTCTGCGACTCCCCTACACCTTCGGGATTGGCCCCTCGATGCGTCGCTCAACATATAAACATTTCGCACAAAATCCACTCAAGGTATCATTTAATCGTATACAAGAATGTACCCTTGTCCTTACTTCTCTTTTCCCTAGACCCCATGACTAGCCTATGGCTTAGGGTGTCCTGTCTCTCACTCAATGTGGGTCAAGGTCCTAATGAAAGCAATTGCTGTGTATCCAGGATTTTTGATACCTTCAAATATTTTCATGATTTATGCATAGTGTGGATGCCAAGTGCTCAAACAATTATAAAATCAATATTGTGCACATGTGGAAAACATCCTTTCAATGATTTTCAACTACCGTTCTTATGCGGCATTGCACGAACCTAGCACCAAGGAAACCCTCGTGCTAATAGGCCCTTATTTTATAATTATTCACCGACCTATATGGCATGCAAACAAAAACAGCAATCTTTTCATCATCTTACTTCACATTTAGACACATTCTAACCACTCTACCCTCCCATCGATCAAATGTTGCATTGTTGTATAGATTTATAAGGCATTTTGCCATCATTTTATGTGTAAAAAGTAGGAAAAAGATGCACTAGAACAAGAAGGTGGGGTTGAACTGAGGAAAATCCTCATGCTTCAGTCCCCACAAACATTCACAAACATTGTTCTTAATTATCACCAATTTTTCGCACCCAAAATGCATTTTCCCCCTATTTTTAGTGATTTTCCTCTATTTTCCTTGTATTTTTCCCTATTTTCTGCATTATTTAATTATTAAAATTCAAAATAGGTCATGGGCTATGGCCTTTAGTTCCTTCTTGCAGCAAAAATGAAAATTTAGTTGGTGTTCCTATTCATTTTTCCATTTTTATGTCCAAAAACATCATTTTCCCTTGATTTTTCATATTTTACGTGTTTTAGTGTATTATTTTGAGCGACAAGATGCATATTTTTCTGATTTTCTGATTATGAACATCAAGTACTCATAGAAAACAGCAACATAAACAATTTTTAGGCCACATGAACAACATCTTATCAATCAAAAGCCATGAAATCTCAAATTTCCTTTGAAAAATTTGTATTACCGCTTATTTGCGTGTTTCGGGTTTCATGTCCATGGCTGCAAATCTGAAAATCAGCAGCACTTCATGCTCAACATGATCACAAATCACCATTTCCAGCCCGTGGAGCAATCCGGACAAGCCTCCATCATTCTTTCTTCTTCCTTTCTCTTCCCACATGAATTTACCCTTAGAAGAGAGAGAGGGAGGAGAGAGAAAGACTAGATTTCCATCTCAGCATTCAGGCCATCAATTGAGGAGCGAAGGGCGGCGATAGAGTCAGCATTCAGGAGGGAATGAAGCCCCATAATCCATTGGGGGGGTTGTTTGCAGCAGGCAAGTTGCCTCTCCATCCTCCATGGCGCATTTTTCGGGCGCCATCTTCCTCCACGTTTTTTCATCCCTCTTCATTCTCTCTCCACGTTTTTTGCTTCATAAGGTGCATAATTTTTTTTTTTGGGGGGGGGGGGGGGGGAGTGGTCCAAACTCAAAAGGCATGCTCAAATTTGGCCTCCTAAGTGTCCACCTTTTCATATCTTGACCATTTTGTGGCCATTTCCCCGTCCGGACTCCGAATTGAGCTCTGAAAAATCCTGGGCGTCTGACTTGGCATCCCGCATTGACCGGTAGCTCATGTCAACTTGCACGACTTTTTGAAAAATTATAAAAAATCAAAAAATGTCGCTCGGGCACCTTTAAAGCACTTTGTTGCTTAAAATCGTCCCGAGCCGCCGCCTTTGACAGCGAATATTTTTCCCTTGATATTCATAATTTTTAGCTATTTTTAAGCACTTCTCAGCACCTAGATTCCGCTCTCACCCCCCATGAGTTGATGATGATGAAGAAGATGCTTTCCTTAAAGTTAATGAATCAGCTGTACCTATTTTTGATATAAATGTGGTCAGAATTCTGGAACAATTCAAGGAGCAGAAGGAATCTATAACCTCCCAACAACAGAATGAGAGTAAACCTGAAGATTTAGAAGAGGAAGACATAAACAAGAAGTTTTTTGAATAGGAAGAAATATGCATATTGAAAAGGCTTTTGAGCAACAAATGGCTAAAACAGTCAGAGTCCAAGAAGACGATTTACATGATCTTAATTTAGGTTTTGAAAAGGAGCCTCAGATGGTCAAAGTCACTGTTCATGTGGAAGGCCAGTTCAAAACATATCTGAGTTAGCTATTAGAGGAATTTAAAGATATTTTTGCATGGACTTATACTGATATGAAAGGAGTGGATCCTAGGTTTTGTATGCACAGGATTAACCTAAAAAAAGATGTACTCCCTATTATTTCACAGAGATACATGATGAATCCAAATTATGCAAAGGCTGTCAAGGAGGAGTTGGATAAACTTCTGAAAGTGGGATTTATTTATCCTTTGGAGAAGGTGACATGGTTATCACCTATAGTGGTAGTGTCAAAGAAGAATGGCAAACTCAGAATCTGTGTTGACTATTTTCCATTACCATTTCACGATACTTTGTTGGATGCAGTTGTAGGTCATTAGATGTACAGTTTCTTGGATGGATTCAGTGGTTATAATCAGATATTGATGGTGGCAGAAGACACCAGAGAGAAGATTGCTTTTGTTATAGAGTGGAGAGTATATGCTAGTAATGTAATGGTATTTGGCTTGAAAAATGCTCCACCTACATTTTAAAAATGGGTGCATGAAGTCTTTGCTCCATACTTGACAACATTCATGAGAGTTTTTCTAGATGATTTTAATGTGTTTGGGAAGGTAGTGAATCACCTTAATCAACTCAGATTGTGCTTTGAAAGATGCAGAATGGCTAGGTTGAGTCTTAATCCAACCAAATGTGCTTTTGTTGTTAAAATAGGGATTTTACTGGGGCATATCATTTCAGAGGAAGGAATGCAGGTTAATCCTTGGAAAGTGGCAGCTATTCAAAAGGCCAAGGCACCGGTAAACTTGAAGGAATTGAGTAGATTTGTTGGACAAATCAAGTGGCATAATAGATTTCTGAAATATTTATCTCATGTCTGTGTTCCATTGACCAAGTTGACCAAGAAGGATGTGAAGTATGTTTGGATAGAAGAATAGGAAAAATCATTCAAATTACTGAAGAAGATGTTACAAGTAGCACCAATAATGCAGCCTCTTGATTGGAGTTTACCATTCCATGTGTTTGGAGATGCCTCTAATATTGTAGTGGGAGCTTTGTTAATGTAGGAAAAATAGAAAGGCTGGTTTAGACTAGTTTATTATGCAAGCAAGGTCATGAAAAGAGTAGAAAGAAATTATTCTATTACTAAAAGGGAGTGCTTAGGAGTTATTTTTGCATTAAAAAAGTTCATACATTATTTGTTGGAAAATTCAATCATAATTCATGTGGATCATCAGGCATTGATTTATATGGTGAACAAACCACAACCAATAGGAAGATTGGCTAGATGGATTTTGCTATTACAAGAATTTGATTATTCCATTGTGCATAGACCTGGAAGAGAACACTTGATTGTTGATTATCTAAGCAGATTGGAGTTAGGAGAACCTCCTGTTGAAGGGATACCAGATGATTTACCTGATACAAATTTATTTCAGATTCAGGCAACCAAGTCAGATGATTGGTATGAATAGATGCTTAATTACCTTACTGAGGGGTATTCCCTGAGGGAATGACAAAAGACCATAGGAGGAAGTTGGTATTAAGAAGTGTAACCTATTCAGTAATTGGAGGATATTTGTACAAGAGAGGAGTGGATCAGATTATTAGGAGATGTGTTCCCGACAGTCAACAGTTAGTAGTATTAATTGAAGCTCATACAAAAAGTTCTGAAGGTCACTTTTTAGGTGATATAACAAGTAGAAAAATATTTTAGAGTGGTTATGGTGGCCAACAATAATCAGAGATTCACATCAGTATGCAAAGGCTTGTGATAAATGTCAAAGGGATGGATATCAAAGGAATCAGGAGAGAATGAGGCAACATCCAGTTTTGCCATTGGGTCCTTTTGAGAAGTGGGGAATGGATTTTATGGGTCCATTCAAGCCAGCAACAGAACTTTCACGAAACATATATATTTTGGTTGCTATAGATTATTGTACCAAATGGGTAGAAGCCATTGCATTAAAGGATAATAAGGCAAGGAGTGTGGCCTATTTCCTGTACAATAACATAATGACCAGATTTGGCTACCCAATGGAACTTGAATCAGTCCAGGGAGTCCATTTTCTTAACAAGGTGATTAAAGTTTTGATTGAAACTCATATGATTAGCTATAAGATGCCATCAATATATCATCCACAAGAAATGGATTAGCTCAGAGCAATAACAAGATTTTGGTTAAAATTCTTAAAAAGACTGTTTCAGAAAATAGGAAGGATTGGGATCTGAAATTGAATTCAGCACTGTGGGCATTTAGAACAGCCTTTAAGGTCAGTACAAGACTCACACCATTCAGATTGGTCTATGGCATGGAAGTTGTGGTGCCAATGGAGTTCATAGTACCATGTTTTAAGTTAAATATGGGGAAGCTTTTTGACCCCTAACACTTCTAAGCATGACTTTCAATTGTTGAAAATTGCTATGATGATGATGCTCATAACTTATATGAAAATGATGATAGAGGTGACGACTATCTTGATGGCTACCCTTTTTTTGCTTTAAAAAATTAGATTAGGGTCATTACAAGGGGTAACAAGTTGAAAGGGCTTGAGAGAGGAAAATTTCAAGATACCAACCAAATTCATCATGTGGGTGAATGATAGAGCTAAAATTGCAATACTAAATGAAAAAGGCCTTAATGTAAATGTCAAGAGGAGTCTCTTTTGGAAAAGGGCTAAAAAGTAGGACTTAGATGCTATTCTAGACCGAAAGCATTAGCTCTACAAATTGAGTGGATCCACAATACTATACAAGGAGTACACATGCTTATTTGGAGGAGAAAGAGAGGATGAGTCTTTGCTTTACTACCATAAAATGTAATTGTAACCTTCTATGTGTGTTCAACCAATTGGGAGGAAGAATTTTAAATGTTTCCTTGGATTGTTGGAAAGGATCCAGAATTACACTCGCTGACATTTATGGGCATAACTTTAGCCCAACAAAGAAGCAACTGATGGGTCAGTGTGGGCAATATCCCACTAGGCAATAATTTGCTAGGGGAGATCTTAATTTGTAACAACCCCTTGGGATGCATCCTCTTCTCCCCCTTAATGATTAGAGAAGAGCTTGAGTCTTGGCATTGAACCTACAACAAACCTCCAACAAACTAAAATTCTTAGTTGAGTCATCAAGGCTATTGGGCTAGACTTGATACATGGTATTGCATAGGAGATGGAGAGTGGTCGACAACAATGATCAAAATGAAGGTAGACTTTGATTACCTACTATTATTTAATCATATCTTGGTGGTGGCAATGGAGCTTATGAGTATGAAACCATGCATTATTGAAGGGGAGCACAAGGGATTAGTGTTTGATAACATGCACTATAAGCAAAATACCTTCACATACATGATGAGGGGAGCTATTACAAAATTGAAATATGACATAGCTCCTAGCATTTCTAACCCCTAGAAGGGGTTCATCTTCACATCATAGCACTACATGTTGCTTAAAGGTTCCTAGCTTTACAATTTGGAAAGAACCAATTGCAAATGGGCCAATGAAACTTTTGAAGAGCTAGCACTCAAAGTGGCTAATCACCAATCAAGGGATGAAGATATTTCTTTATTAAACTCAACCCATATGATAAGATGCGCTACATGGGTCAAGGAGCTCCAAAAAATCACCTTCCTTTATAATAAGAGATTGGTTTTCTGGATGTAAATTGTGCTTCACCCCACTGTCATTGAGAGAATGAAGCTCATACAATTTTGGAAAAGGATGATGGAAAATGGGTTGTTGATCAAAGAGAGATCACCAATGAATCCAAATCACACTTTAAAGACCTTTAGAACAAGGATGGGGGGACCTTGATTGGCAGCCAACTCACTCCTAATCCAAGTAGATAGAGTTATCAATGAGGGAGGCAACACATAAGTCTAATCAAACCCTTTGATTAGGAGGAGTTACTTCTAACACTCAAGAGTCTTGGTAGGAAAAATCCCTTGGACTTAATGGCATTACGATGCAATGTCTTCTTCATTTTTGGAAAGATTTGGGCCCACAAATAGGCAAGCTCATCAATTGCCGTTGGGACTCAATTTGACTTCCTTCTTTTCTAATCGAAAGTATAATTAGTTTTATCCCAAAACCAAAACAATGTTAAAAATTTTCCCACTAGAGACTGAGTGCACTCATGAGTATACTCTACAAAGTATTTAGTAAATCCACATTAGGGAAAATATAAACTCAAAAAAATGCCCTTTAGCTTAAGAGTTAATGACTCTCCTTAATGACAAGAGATTTGAGGTGGACCAATGGGAGAGGGGGTGGTGTGCACATTTGATCCACTCCCTTTTTCCCCATTGGGCCCACCAAAAGTAGGCTTGTCCCCCTACCTCCAGTCCCCCCCCTCCCACTTTTACCTATGACAACCTTATGCTCATCTTAGGTGGGCCCCATTAGGCATCCAAAAGTGGGAAGCAAAAATTGAGAAAATTCCCTCTTCTCCGAGAATGTCCCTTTTCTCTCAAAAAACTCATTTCATGTTGTATATAGTCCAAAAAAAGTTTTTTTGGTGTATTTAGCTAAGAATTACTACTTTTGGCATTCTTTCTCTCCATTCCACTAATCTATCCATCAAATCTTTCTACTACCTCCTTCCTTCCACAACCATAGCCATAGCCACAAAGGACACCATTATCAGTTGTTGGTACTCAAGAGCCACCATTTCTCCCTTTCTTGTGATCATCTCCCTGCCTTCCTCATAAGAACTACAAGTTTCTTCTTGTTGAATAATTCTAATGGAATCTACAAGTCATCAATGATGTCCTCGAGATTCTATCAAGGTTGTCTATGTTCATAATACAAAGGATGAGCATGGACAATGGATAGGAGCAACATTCAAGAAAGACTCATGGGTGTACATACAACCAAGAGCAACATGCTCTCATCGAGTAAGATGTTGTGATTTATTAAATAATAACTAGAAATGTAGATTACTTAGATTTAAGGAGGTTTGAGAGGGAGGTTTAGTTTTGATAGTACAACATGTTTACATTATAAAGGATTTGAAACTTGACCCCCCTAATTCACATGATATCTTCCCATCTACTTGTAAGTCTCCATGGTAATACCCTTTTTATTAGTTTAGTTGCTTTGTAGTTATGAATTTCATCTATGTACATGCAAACTCTATCCTTGTAGATATTTTTCCATAAAATTTAATAGAGGAATAAACTTTGAGGAGCCTAATCGGAGCCTATGAAACTTTGCATATTGATGTAAGAAAAATCTTGATGGTTGGGAAGTCTTTGTAGAGCCTTCTCTACTCACATAATTTCTTTTATGAGTATAAATATTTGATGCCTACATCTCCTAATCCATATGGTGCTCTTGAACTTCTTCTTCCTTGCACATCATTCAACTCGATTGAGTGGCCGATCCCTAATCAATGGTTCATGTAGCTACTGGCAACAAAAATGTTAAATGATGTTCATAACTCCATGAAGTTTCTAAAGCTTCAAGATTTGTGGGACTCTCTTAGTTTGTGCCAATTCATGTTTTTGTGCATATTTTCAAGGCTACTAATCTGTATTGTTGTCCTTGTATGTACATTTGCAAAGGTATAGGTGAAACATTCCTTACATCTATTTTCAGAAAAGGTTGGGATCAAGTGGACAATGTGTATAGAGGTGATGTATACTCATGTCAGGTGCTAGCAGTAGCATTACGTTTTGGTATTTGATTACATGTTCTTCCTTGTATATGCGATTCCATTATCAACAATGGTGGATGAAAAAAGTAGGCAACTGGATCCCTCTAGAGTCCAATGAAGATGGTGGACCAACCTTTGATGTTGAAATTCATATGCCAAAAAATTTGGTGGAGAAAGCTTTAGTGAACGAGTATTGGAGCTTATTTAATGTCCGTGAACATTTAACTCTAATGGGGAGTGTGAATATGTAGCTTTTGAGTTGGACGTAGGAAGGGGCATTTGTTTGAGTTTATATATGATCTTCTACATTTTGATGTGTGCATAAGAGTTTTAAATTTTTTTGCATGTGGAAAAGAGAATAGAAAAATCTTTCAAGTTATCTACAACTTTGAATGTAGTTGAGATCCATGTACAATTTGATGATGGAAATGAAAATAAAGAATGATATATTATGCTTGTTTGTTACATTGGTTTTGCTTTACTTGTAAATCTTTCTCTTCTCTAGATTTTTTTTCTTAAATCTCATGTTTTAAAAATTTTAAAGAATTTTTTAATGGTCTTATCTTCGACCCTATATATATGAGTTTGTTGGGCTCTCATTCTCACTTTTCACAGCTTGCTTTTTGCCTCTCTTTCACCCAAGCACTCCTACCCTGAATCCCTTCCCATCCATTATGTGCAAGTATGGACTCCCAAGAAAATTCACAGCCTTCTTGGAGAAGACAAAATTCAGAGGCCATGAAGATCTATTTCAAATTTTCAACCCTTCCATCTCTTACTATGACATAGTGCTTGGTATGGGTCCACTCTCAAAGGGCCCACCAAATACATGAACACCCACTTTGGTGAGTTCGTGGTATCATTGGAGTGATTTCAAGAGGATTGGGTTCCCATTGATCTTTTGAAGTACATCAATGCAAATGATGCCTTCAAAAAGTGCCTCACTAGGTTTGTGAAGAAGCCACCCCTACCTTTTACAGAAACATTACTAGTTAAGAGGCCAAGGCACTTGGGATTGTGCCATTTGGTCGTCAATTCCTCTCCTAAACTGTGACATTTGTCCTCTTGCTAAATGAGCAAGACAATCCCCCTACTATGCCAATCAACGTGGATAAAATCAAAGGGTTGTTGAAAGATGCCAAGGACCCTAAGCTCGAGCCACTCACTAGAGCATAGGTAGGAAGCAAAAGCTGCAGCGGAAGAGCTTGCCATTGTGGTTACCCACCATGAGGATTCACGTGCAAAGGCCATTGGCAATGGTAGTGATAGAAAGGGAGCCTTTGGGGATCTGCCCTTGTAATAGTGCCCCAAGTCCACTCCAATGTCCATGAGGATGTGGATGAAGCAAGGATGAGGATGCAAATGTGTCCCACATGGTCAAGGTTTTTGTTAGCCTCAGAGAGTTTGTCTTCCTCCACAATGTGGAGAAGATGTTTGGCTTGTGGGAGGATGATGCACTCTCCATGCTTGTGGTAGCATGTGACTTCCCTTTGGACACCATGCCGTACTTTCCAACTCTTGTCTCATCCCCCAAGCTTGAAGAGATCGAGGGTGCAGTTGATGCCCTTGTGGCTATAATTGACACCGCTATGCAAGCCACTATTAGTACTGAAGAATTTGAGGCAACCCATGCTAGGGTGGATACCATGAGATGCCTAACGTCTCCAACTGAGGTGTCAACCCCCCATCAATGATGAAACAATATCTAGCTTGGACCTAACAAAGGAGGCCAAGGTCAAGGCATTTGAGCTTTATCTTTTTTAATGTATCTATCTAATGAATTTTCTTATGGTTCCAAGTTATGGTATACATCAATGAAACAATATCTAGCTTGGATGTAACAAAGGAGGCCAAGGCCAATGCATTTGGACTTTATTTTGCTTAGTGTATTTATCTAATGAATTTCTTATGGTTCCAAGCTATGATATAGATTGATGAGTACTGAGACACGTGTTTGACACATGCTTACATGGGATGATGATCATGTTAGTTGCATTGGGGAGCACATTCAAGGCTACAAATGTGGAGTGGTGGCTGATGTGGTGGAGGGGCGATTGCTTGTAGCTAAGAGATGCCACAAACAAGTGGTTGAAGCCATAAAAAAGTTGCCTCTTTAAAGCAACTAATGCATTAAAAATTATTACATTGGTTCCTAGAATGGTGGATCTAGTGTAGGTGGGGCCTGTAGCTCAGTGGATGAGAGCATGTGGATACATGTGGTTATATACTAGTTTCTAACTTAGAAACTACTCATTGTATAACTTAGAAACAAGTTAGAAACCACTCATTAATATATAACTTAGAAAGAAGTTATATATTAATACATTTTCCTTTTCATATGACTTGTGTTGAAAACATGGTGTCCTATTATCATTCTAATTCAATCGTGTACATGTCAAAAATTATATGATGTTGTCAGCTAGATCATAGTCATGGATGTCTAACATTGAACCAAGGATCAAATTTAGGCCGAGGTATACAATATGGTAGAAATTTGTTGCCAGACTCACTATGTAGCATTGGGAGAGCACAAATAGAAATGTTGAGGGGTTAGCAAGGGGTCCAAGGATTGCAAGGTTGAAAACCTTGCCACAACACATGAAATGGCCAAACGGTGGTTTTTTGGCCATTTCACACTATGGCAGGATTTTTTGCCCCATTTCATGCACCATGGTGGAATTTTTTTGGCACTTCACATGCCATGGTGGGGTTTTTTGCCCTAATGTCTAGCCATTTCATGCATCATGATGGCAAGGTTTTTCTATGTTGTAGCCTCGGGATCCTCCAATAATCCCTCAACATTGCTATTTGTGCTCTCCGAGTGCTGGGTAGTGAGTTCAATAACAAATTTCTATTGTATTGCATGTCTTAGTCTAAATTCAATCTTGTGGCATACCCAACACACCTTGATGGATCTGTTTTGGCAATCCCTCGACATCATAATTCGTACCCTTTGAGTGGAAAGCAGTAGTCTAATCATGAAAGTAAAAGTATTTATTTGTACGCACCTTTGTAGTGATTAGCATGGGAGAAGTATGCCAAGCATTAAGTACATTCAATCAGTGGAAGTAAATACACACATTACTAAAGACTCACTAACAAATGCAAAAGAATATGTACAATAAAAAAGAATTACATTTCATTGAAGTAAAAAGAAAAGGCTCCATACATGGATTATAAGTTGGGTTTATCACAAAAAAATTACAACAGTGAGGGCTCTAGTCTCGTTCCTGTCTAATCCTCCTAGTTAATTACATATCTCTATGCACAAGGATCACACGCTTTGCATGTGTCATGTATAAGAAGGCATCTTTAAACAAGATTACCAAGTGAGCCTTTGCCACATCTTGTAGAGTCTCTAGGGTTGCACCTTGCATCTGCTTGTCATCTCCATAGCTCCATAAAATTTCCTTTATAGTGTTGAAAAATGGTGCTTTGTAAATTCGAATATCTGTGCTCTTCTGATATCTCCTTATCTCTCTAAGTGCCTTTACGATGTAGTTCCTCCTCCCTCTCTGTTGCCTTGGCATTCATGTTGCCAAAGATTGTCTTTGACATCCTTGGGGAGGTGATGGTCTTGGTGGAGCCATAAGGGCTAGCTGTTGCTAAGGGGTTGCTACTATGGTTTGGGAAGTCTTGCCATTTCTTTCACAAGAGCGTGGCCTTCACCACTGAGGATTCCCTCCATAAGACCTTTGCCATGACCATGGTGCAATTTTTCATCTCCTTGATTTTGATCAATGTGTGTCTCCTTGCTCGTGGAACCCTCCTCTTGATCTTGTTAATGCTCATATTCAAGCTCTTCATATTCTTCTTGTTGATCTCAATGCTCGTCATCCCCACTCTCATTAGATGGGTTATATGTTTCATCCTCAGTGGAGATGCCATTCTTGTCATCCTTCTGTGGCCTTTTCCCTTATACTTTTCAGGCACGATCTTCCCTACCGTTGATGTATGATTATAACGAGGGGATGAGGATGAGTCTTATTGGTAGGAGAAGTTTAGAGATTCTTATCCATGCCACAATGGTAGCTTTTGGTTTTTCCCAAGAAGTGGATGGCATCACATGGTTTGCTTTGTACGACCCATTCCTAGGGAGAAAGGAAGTTCAAAGGCCTACAAGTGAACATGTAAGAGAGGGGGATTTAATAATGGGGAAATACTAGCTACATTGACTGGTATATAAGGTATTAGGGGCTTGAATTTTGACCATCACATAATAATACAAGTCTCCTTTCATCTTCACCTCTCTCTCCATGGCTTCCTTCTCTCCCTTCCTGTCTTTCTCTCTCCTTTCCTAGTTACTCTGGCTTTTACTCAGCTATTTGCAGGGGGCACCCCTATGGTGGGTGCTACATCGATAGATACTACCCCGATCGGTACACCAGATGTACAGGGGTCTCTTGGATATGCCCATGAGCGTGGTCGCAGGTGGGAGAGGACCCATCTTAGGCATACCTCAGAGGGGTATACCTATCTTGTCGATGATAGGTCAAGAGCCATCATCATGAATGATGAGGGGAGGAGGGTGATGACTCTCATGAGAGAGTTGTGCCAACAAGTCTTTTGGCACAACATCTTAGATCATTGAAAAAACATACGGGAGGACTCCCCACAATTCCCTTTTTACTTGTGCATACCTTCTTTGATGTTCATTGAGAACATTTGCTCCAAAACGAATTGCATATGTGTTACCTTCAAGGTCTTCTTGGCCAACAACCCATCCTATCCCAATGGGACTTGTATCCAGAGTAAGGATGATGGGTTGACCATTTGAATAATCATCCCTTTTGAGAGTGGGGGTTGAAATTAACAACTCCTTTAGTTTGCGTACAGTGAGATTATGCTCTTCCCCCCAAGAGAATCTTTGGCCTTTTCTTAATAATTGATAAATATTTTCAGCGACATGAGCAAAATGTGGTATCCATATGAGATAGAATATACATGCGCCATGAAATCTTCTCACCTCTGAAATATTTGTGCATTTCTTCTCTCTCTCCTATCCTCTTCTTGACAAGTGGTATCAGAGCCATAGGTTCTTGATCTAGTTGGCCAACATTCCATTCAGTTATCTTTTTTTTTAGTTACATAGATCTAAGAGCCACAGGTACACAGGTACATACATGACATGGAGCAACAATGGAGTTACTAAGGACTTTTGGACCACAACAAGGACTGTAGGTCTGCATTAATGAAGTCATGGACCAAGTTTGGTGGTAGGAAGGCTGAAGTTAGCAATTCATTGGTCATTTTGGGCCATTTTTTGAAGGTATTTTTCTAAAAATAGTGGTAATAGGAGTAGAGGGGGGAGTAGTTACTGTTACTTTTTAGGGAGAGTCTTTCTCTCTCTTTCTTTTCAAGCTCCTCTCAAGCTTCCATGGAGGAAAACCACCCTAGATCTTTTCTCTCCCACCTCCATTGAGAGAAAATGGCTTGTACCAGAGCTTCCCAGGGATCTTGAGCTTCATTCTAAGTAGTCATTTGGTCATTTTCACCTTGCATGGGACTAGCAGTAACCAGAGGAGGAGCGCCTACTATAGAGGAACTGCAATTAGCTCGCTGATTCTCAAGCATACTACTAGGAACCCTCATGTTTTTGTAAGGAACACTACCTTCCTGTAGAACACTTGCTTTCTAACTTGAACGATTACATAGTTTTTGTTCAATGCAGGCCGTTGACTGTAGCAACCTTCCTGACCTCGAAACCTGCAAGCTACAACAGAAATAAGGGGTCTCAAGAATCTGACATAAAGGATCTCTCAGGACTGAGGCAGAAACAGACGGTGTATCTTGATTGGATTCTCCAAAAGCATCTTCTTGGACAGCTTCAAGGAGACCTCCCTAGTAATATGGAACTCTTGGAATCACCACATCATGCCTCTCACAATTTTTCTTCGACTAGTCTTTTGAAGGCGGAGTCTCTTCTTCGAGCTCAAACACATCAACTTCTGCAAAGAACTTGTTGTGCTCTTTAATAAATTCTAATGGGGCTTCCACACTTTTCTTTTAAAAGACATTCGAAGATGAAAATGACCGATCAACACTGCTGCTGTTAGATTGTCCCATGTTGATTGTGTAGTTGGATGAGAAGGCATATGCATCAAGGGCATTGATGCTAAATCTGGATGAAAGGGAGCTGTTGATCCAGTTAAGGCGACTCTTGCATCTAGAGGTGGATAGCTTTGGGGCACTACTTTTCACTTAGGTGGAGGGCCCGGGCAAAGACACGACGCAGTGCTGTTGAACAGAAGGTAGTCTAGATTACTAGAGCCACTCAAGGCATTGGAGAGGCTCTAGCAAAGGACTTTTCAACTCTTCTTCTTGTAAACATCTGATTCTCCACAAGTTCTTCTTTGCAAATTAGGCGAATGATCCTTGACAAACCATTGAGGCGCATGCTCAATGGCAAAAGGCTCCAATCTCAAAGGCCGTCAACTTTGGGCTATCTGATTTCATCAGACCAGACGAGAGGCTGAATGGTATCCTGAAAAGTGACAACTATGTTGCTCCAGAAGTTCTTCATACATAACATACATCTTACATTGTGGAAGTTGACCATTTTGGGTTCATACAGAATCAGAAATGTTTTGGTCCATTCTAAAGTCAGAACCTAGCTTTGATGAGGCCCCATGGCCTTCAGCTGTGCATTCTCATCCTTTGCTGTAAACAAGAAATTCTCTTGTTTCATATCTCGATGAACAACCCCTTACAGATGACAAAAGGCCACTATACTCAGAATCTGAACCATCACTGCCTTTGCATCCTCCTCATAGTACTTTCCACCCCTTGAAAGTGTTCGATCCAGCAGCTCACCTCCCTCACACAACTCCATCACTATGTACACATTCATGTCATCCTTGCACACATCATAAAACTTGACTAGGTTGTGATGCCGAGTCAAATATTTGAGGATCTTAACTCATCCTCAGTTGCTATAACTGTTGTCATCTCAACCCCTCCTTCTCCCATTGAAGAATCAAGCTTGAAGACTCAATTTTTGGCTAAATCTTTGTCATCATGAAGCTAATTGGAGCATTGGAGAGCAACCTGGGGACATTGGCCATTGATTCTCAGCCCTTCTTCACTAATCAAAGAGGTTATTGACTCTTGAACTCTCTTTTATTTCCATCCTCTTGCTGAGCCAAAAAGCCTATTGTTGGGAAAGATTCAAGTAGTCAATCATGCATTTTATTAAAGGTTTCAATGCTTACATGCTGCCAATTTAATCTCAGTCCTCTCTTAGGCTTTCTTGTATTGAAAATGGTACATTCTATGCTGAAAATTTTCACTACTGTTTAGTGATTCCCCACCCTAATCTCTTGACTTGTGATGATTGTTTGAGCATAAAATAATCTTTGAAATCCATTGTAAATGAGGTGAGATAGGAGTGAGTCATTGCTTGGTAAGCCCCTACCCTTAGCCCCAATTTTCCATTCCATGCATTTCATGAAAAGGTTCAATTCCTACTTCCAAATGCATCTTATGCTGGGTGTTTAATTAATAAATGTCTGCCATGTATATTCTGGGTGAGGAAAAAGCCTGATGCTAGCCAAGGTGGCAAGAAAAAAGAGGGGTGACCCCCCCTTTCCATCAAAGACCCTGAAGGGGTGTACAACCCAGTCCGAGGGGCACTTTGCCCACCTCCTGATGATCCAGAGCCCGAACTTGTTTGCAGGTGGTGCAGAGATATTTTGGGGATAGTGAGAATTGGCGTGTCATGATGATGTCATTGATATCTATGACATATTGATGTACTTGGGATTATGCCACTAATGTATATGGCATATGGATGTACTACTGATGTATGACTGAGAATCAATGCTAAAATGTATCTTTGATACACATGCAGTCATGTATGCAATTATGACAGTGAATGCAACAAACAATGCATGTATGATGCTCATATGTGAGTGTCACGATAATGGGAATGCTCATTTTCGTGCTCAAAAGTGATGTTATGGTGTAAAACCATGTGTATGTATGCTGAAGCAATGTATGGTGCCATGGGAGAGTGGTTGTAGACATACAATAGACGGGGGACCATATTTCAACTCTCTTGAATTCCTATAGGGTGTTGTAGACATTTTCAGTCAGTTATAGAGGCAAAGAGTGAGTATCAATACTGAAGAGCAGGCCCCAAAGAGTGTTTGTAGACCTCAGTAACCCCCTATCAATTGGGCACTTTAGTTGGCACTACCATCCCTTATAGGCCAAAATAGTCCACTACTACTCTCAAACAGGGTGCAAGGTTGCATACAACAGCTGCAGATTTCCTATTATAGAATTTTATGTACTAAAACTATAGTAGTGTCCTTATGCTTTATTTGAAGAGGACATCCTTGGCTTCGGCTTGAACAAAAAATTAGGTCAATCGGATCTCCCTTGCTCAAGCTACAAGCAAAATAGTGAGCAGGGGTCTAACGGGACTGCACTTAGCCATGGCAGGGAACATGGGAAAAACTAAAGCAAATGATGACCTCCAGCAACAAATAAGGGATGCATGCACCCCGAGGGTTGAAACTAACCCTGAGGTGGAAGATGAATATTACTCTCATGATGTGGGGAGCCTCAGCGCGCTCACTAACACCCTCAGTTCACATGAGACAAGGCATGATGAGAGGCATAGAGAATTGATGGAAGGCATTGGTCAAATGAAGACCACTATGGACACCCTTGCTGCCCAGCTCACTAAGTGGATGGAATTCCAAATGAAAGGGAAGGAACATGAAGATATGTCGGGTATGCATGTTGAAAGATGTTAGAAGATAGGCATAGGAACCCACTGTAAGCAAGGGTGTATGAGGGCAGATGGGTGTGAATAGCCTTAGGGGCAGTGGAAACCCTAACCATAGCTTGGCAGAGGCTATATAAACAACCTATGGGTCACTATCATGTGTGGGAGAGTGTACCCAAGTTGTACTTGTAAGAAAATTAGTAAACAAGATATTATTCTTGTACTTTGAGCTCTCTTCTCCCTCTTGTGCACACATTCCAATGCTGCAACTCTGCTTTTTCACATGGTATCAGAGCCTCCTCTGATCCCCTCATCTTCCTAAAATCTCAGCTCTAGTAAGTGCACAAAAAGAACTCCATCTTTCATTCATCTTCTTCACCTCCATAGCCTATTTTTTAAATCCCTGACCTTGGTGGACTTGCTGCAAGCAAAGGAGGGCATTTTAGCTCCTGCAATCTTCTACAAACCTTCTCTCCCCCTGAGGGCGTAGCTACATGGCACTTCAAAATGTGACATTGGGCATCAACAAGCATGGCATTGCGTTCTATGTCAGAATGATGCAATTCTGGGTAGGCAAGCAATTCATATTGTAGCGCGGGCTGTGGGAGACACAATGATGGTTACCACCATAGGGCTTTTATAGCCCCCTTAGTGGGCCATCTCCCCCTAAGAGGGATCTAGGAAATTTGACCTTTATTGGCTACTATAAGCCAAACCCTGACTAATAATTTCCTGACAGCCATAGCCAAGAAGCTTCAAGCTTCTTCAACTTTCAAATTTCTCAATATTTGGTCATTGACAGTGATTTTAATCACTGAGTTAACTCCTTCTGAGAGTCAGTTACTAATATGGGAACCTAATCTCAAAGGTTAATGCACTTGAAAAGTCGTCATCAAGCTTATCAAGTTCGACATTTACCATCTCTAGAAACATGAGCTACAGATGAGTGCTTGTAAGCACTAAGGCACATTGCTTAATCATCATTGCTACTAATACTTACATAATCTGAATGTTTTCATCAAAAAATTAAAATAACTAAGTACCTTGCTTCAAGTTATAAGGCTATGTGTACAACTATAAACACATAGACCATCATACACTAGAAATGTATTGCATATCTTAAGTGATTTTTTCTTAAGTACATTGATCAATGAAATTAGAGGGATGAGTGTAATTGTACTCTCCTCGGAATCATCAGTAACAAGCATTGAAATCATATATTATCCTTGTCCAACACAAGCGTCATCCACCGAGCCATACCACAAGGAGGAGCTGGAAGTCCTCAAATCATTGAAGCCTAAAAAGACAATTAAACCTTGGAAGAAGATTGCTCATAAGAAAGGACCACCAAAGTTATATTTTGAAATATTACATATGTATGATTTTCAACCTTTCTTCTCATTACAACTTTGGTTTGCTTCCGCATTTAGTGGCAAGCTTGTAAGGGACTAGACACTGCCCTTGTTCTATCAAGTGGTAAGATCTTCCCAATGGCCACAACATATGCTGATGTCCATCCTCAAATTTGAAAATTTGGTGGCAAAGATTTCCACCCATGGCAGGTACATATCAAGTACAAGATGATGGAGAGAGGGTATTGGCCTCTCATTCAAGGCACTAGAGCTGTAAACTCTGCAAATCTAGTTGATATAGAGGATTACCAAAGTGCCTAGGAAATCATCATGCTACACTTAGATGAGTCATTGATTCATCATGTTGATCAACTAAATAGTGCTAAAGAAAAATGGGACGAGCTTAAAAAGCTCTATGGAGCCACTTATAAAAATACTAAAATTTTCCTTAAAATTGAATTCTTTAGCTTGGAATATCAATCAGGAGAAGACTTGGGAAAATTCATCTCTCACATGAAGGGACTTATGGCACAACTTACCTCAATACAAGCTCTAATACATGAAGAAGATGCTATCGCTATTCTCCTAAAAGCTATAAAAAAGGTGTTTCCTACCCTTGTAACCACTCTTACCAACATTCTAGATCCTACATTGGCAAGTACCATCCAATCCTATTTGGATGAAGAAAAGAGGAGCCACAAAGAAGGTAGCATCAGTCAGGCATCTTCAACTTTCCGTGATCAAGTATTGGTACATACAGTTCTCATTAGATGTTCTTTCTGTAAGAAAAAAGGACATCTTGTAAACAACTATTGGAAGAAGTATCCTGAGAAAATGAAATGTAACAAATGTAAGAAGACATGGCATATCACTAGTAAATGCCCCAACACTCTTGATGTAACCAAAGAACTTGATGGGACCTAAAATGGGCCGGCATTGGCTATGGCACTAGCCGAACCTCATGCATACGACAGACAACCCCACCACACGGCCTCGTGGGCCAGGAGTGTCTAGAACTCACTTTGCACTAAATGCTTATGACGATTTTGCGTTTGTATCCAATATGTAGTCCAATGTTCACATTCCCTTCTCCTCAGAGGGAGATCCCATAACATATAGACATAATGCCTCGTAATACACACATAGGGAAGCACCTCTCGGCTAATTGCTGTGGCTCCACTGCAACTCTCCTACACCTCGGAGATTGCATCGCTCCAACATATCAAACATAACACACAAACTCCACTCTTTCATAATTCAGTGTTCCAGGAGATTTTTTATTTTTCTCACAAAAATTTCCCCAACGGAAGCACTCGTCTAAACCTACAGCTTGGGTTTCTTGTCCTTTCAGTGTTGGTCAAAGTTTTCAATCAATTACAATGCATTCCAAGAGATACCACGTGACATGCTTGATGCAATGTGTATGATGATTGTGCACAACCATTTTATGATAAAAAAACTAGCCATGTGAGGTGCAAAAAACAACCCTTTCATAATTTTAACTAAGCATTACGTGCTGTGTTGCTTTAGGGACTAGCACCGGAACTTTCGTGCTACTAGTCACTTATATTTAATTATGGAAAGATCCCTAAATGCTATGCACAAAGAGGAAAATTAGAATTTGTATCTTTTCAACAATTAGATCGTCGCACAAACTTCATCCCCCCCCACCGTTTAGGTGTTGCTGCGGTGCATATGTGTAAATGGTTATTTTGTATTATTTTTGCAGGAAAAAAACAATAAACACCTACTATAACACAAAGGATGAGGCCAAACTGAGGCTTGACCTCATGCTTTAACCTCACTAAAAATTCACGCACATAAATCTTATTTTTTTATACTTTTTGAGCGCAAAAATCCCAATTTCCTCTATTTTTCACTATTTTTTCCTATTTATTATTCATAAAAAATAAGTATTTAATGATTTATTTATATTGGCTTATTATTTTGAATGAAACTTAATATTTTCTCTGATTTTATCCCATTTTCACTCCTTTTTCCCAACTCAAAATTGAAAAAACCACTAATTTTTATTAAAAATGACATTTACGGGTTTTAAAGAATTAATAATGGCTCTAAATCATTACGGGTTCTGTATTTCTGTAGTTACAACCCTCAAACATGATGCAAACAAGGTTCAAACAAAAATTTATTGCATATGAACAACATTTGGACCATGAAACAACAAAAACAAGCAAATTTCTTCATAAAATTGGAGTATATCGCGCGTCTTGCGTGTTGCGGGTTTTTTAATAATTATTCTGGGCAGCCCACAGACCAACCAGCAACCATTCTTCAATGCTGAACCTCTTTCCTCAGCCTCCACTTCATCTTGAAGCAATCCTTTCACAGCCAGACAAGCATTTTTCAGCTCCTCTTCTTCTTGATTTCTTGCACATGAATTGCCTCTATGCAGGAGAGAGAGGGAGAAGAGAGAAAGACTGGGTTTTTATCTCTTTGTTCAGTGCATCATTTCTTGATTCGTTTGTGGCGATGGAGGGCGAATGATAGAAGCATCTTAGGGCCAAGAGGATTCCTCCTGTCTCCACCGATCAGAAAATCCATAAAGAATGGGGAAAAATGGGGCGCAAAAAACTGAAACCCCCCACCCCCCCACAATGTTTCATTTCATGGCTTCTTGGTCGTTAAGCTCATTGTTAAGAGCTTTTAAGCTCCTAATCAAATTATCTAGTTCATGCCTTTTGCTTTCACACTTCCGACAAAGTGGTTTTTTCGCTTTTGGAGGGGCAAACGACATCGAATTCGAGATCCGTCTGGACGGGCGGTTCCGTGGCATCGAAATATACAAAGTTGGGCCTGTTACGCTCTTCTCGGCTTCTAGATCTAGTAGCCGCTTCATAACCCCGAACCTTGTAGGGATTAAATGGGGGATCAAACGACCTCGGAATGGAGATCCGAGACTTGCGTTGGATTCTTGACGTCGTTTTGCATGTAGATAAACTCTAGCTCGACCATCCACCATCATTTGATTTTCCATGAAAATTAGCACTAGCTCATTAGGGACTTGATACTTAAAATCGTACTGATTGCCACCACCGACTTCAACGAAGTCTATTTTTTTCCCTGATATTCGTAATTTTTTGCTATTTTTAATCACTTCTCGGCATAAAAAATCATCTGTCACATTGGCGACCACGGGATAGGGCGACTCAGCTCGTCGAATCCCACGAATAGATCTGCACATAAACAACAAAAGGGAGCATCAAGCTGATGCAAAAAATACACAACACAACACATCACAGCTCATACCCTACCCCCTGTCAAAACCAAGGCATGAAATCCACGAGGAGTAGCCCAGCATAATCTGATAGAAGGCCCAAAACTAGTCACTAACCAACTGCTGCAACACGGCCAAGCTAAAAAGAACTATCAAAGAGGTCGCCCTAAGTGGTGGTCTGAACTACCTACCTAACTAAGGACAACTCAATCGGGAGCTCCTACTAGGCGAGGACTCCTATAGCCTGATCAATAAATATTTTCTTTTAGCATCTGATTATCCATACTCAGGCATGTAAAAAGGAGGGAGCTGATCATAGTGACCCAAGGAGAATAGGGCATCGGCCTCAGGTCCTGTCTTGGTACCCAAGAACCTACCAAGCCCTCGCAAGGAGACACTTAATCCTTTTCTAATGCTCACTTTTATTTTCGCTCCAACCTTCTTTTATTTTCTTTGCTTTTCAGTTAGTTGCCACCCCTAGGAAGACAAGGCATCGGCCCTGGATCTTGTCTCATCCCCAAGAACCTACCAGGCCTTCGCAAGGTGATAAACAATAACTCAAGGATTTTTCTTTCTTTCCTTTTCTATTTTTATAGGGGTTAAAACCCCTTTTTACACACCTCCATATATTCATATATTGTCTTCTAGATCTTTAGGGTTTTGTCTCTTTCCATCATTATGTTAGTAGGCTTCTCTAACTGCCCCACAACTAACAGAAACTCCTAGAACGGCCGCCTAGCAGGTCAGCAGAATAGGGTCACTAGAAGTCCCATCTAAAACAGATCTTTCAATGCCTGGCAATGCCTTGTAGGAGGCAATGACTACTCAGACCTCCCCCAGACATACCTAACCTAAACCTGGGACTTCATGCCTTGATTTCCGGTCCCCAACAAGAAAGAAAACCCTCATCTGTACATATATCATTAATTGCTTAAGGGAAAAACTCAAAAAGGGGACAAAACCACCTGGAATGGCCACGAGAAGCTTCTTCGCAGCAAAGGCTGCCTCCAGCGACTTCGTCAACCTGTATGGCGCAATCACTAAAACAACAAAGCATTAAACGTACCTACACCAAATAGAGATACGGCCCTCTTGGCCTAAAGAAATAGCACATTTCACTATAAACTAACTGGCCCTCTTGGCCTAAAGAGATAGATTATTAAACCTGAAAACAACTAGCCCTCTTGGCCTAAAGAAATCAGACATTAACTACTTAAAGCAACTGGCCCTCTTGACCTAAAGAAACAAACAACTAGCTCATAGAGATCCCTCCTTGGAAAAAGGCAAATATATGCAAATACACTCCATTCCAAGGGGAAAAATAGGGCTCGCCACCCTAAGCTAAATGCATCAAATTATGGCTCATATCTCCTACATATATAGCAAGAGACGGACGCATAACATGTCGTCTGATCAACCTAGGGGTCCAAGATAATAGTGGTAGATGGGTCTCGACTACTCTTTGCATCACCCATATCAACCATCACCTGCTGGGAATCAGTTTGAGTTGGGAATCCCCTTTTATTAACAACCCTACTTTAAGATCAGCTAGGAATCCCCTTTTATTAACAACCGCCTAATACCACCTTTCTTAGCAATATTCAATCCCATAATCAAAGCTTTATACTCCGCCATGTTGTTAGTGAATCCTACCCCAAGATAAGTAGGTAATTTCATTGTAACTCTACGTCGGGGATATCGAATAACTACTCCAATACTTTCTTTTCTATTAGGGCCCGTGGATGCTCCATCAAAGTATAATGTATACGTCCATAATGGGTTTACACAGCCAGCCATCAAGAACTCCCCTATTCATAATTATGATAGTCAAAGTTCAACATATTTAGAGGATGAACTGACGGCTCCATCGCACCTTCTTCATTAAACTCAACAGGGATGCTTGTCAAGATTTGTAAGCAGTGATGGTAGAAAACTTTAATTTCCCACACAAAGGTACCGTCTTCTTGCTCAATCACTTTATATCCCTTGCTCCAATAGATAAGCCTTCCCTGATGATATCTTTACTTGAGATATGGGTGCTCCAAATAAGGGATTAACCGCCCCATCAACCAATTTAAGCTCTCTTGCAGGTCTCAAATCAGCCCCAGCATGGACCTACAATGCATTTAGCGCATTAGCATACTTAGAAAGAATAAGATTTAATCTTATTAAGATTAACCTTATTCTTAAAGTCCACCCCCTGTGTGTAGATTAGCTAATAGAACTATGGACTTATTTTTACCTATCCGAACTATCTTGTAAGGGCCATCCCCCTATGCGCATCGTAATATAAAACTAACTGCCCCTTTTTAAAAGTATATTTCTTCACTTTCAAATCATGCAACCGTTTCATCCGACGTTTAGCTACCTCCTGGTGCAACAAACTCTACAATTTGAGCTCGTCCAAGTAGGCTATAGTCATAAACCGCTCAAATAGGGCATCTTCATCACCCAAAGAATGATTGATTGTGAATCTAATGGTTGGTAACTCAATTTCTAAGGGCAAGACACACTCCTTCCCGTAAAATAATTTGAATGGGGTGTGGCTAAAGGCTCGTTTAAACGTCTTAATATATGCCCAAACTGCCATATATAATTTCGTATCCCGGTCCCGCTTCTTTTCGGAGACTATCTTGGATAGGATACCCACAAACTGCTTATTGGTACTTTCGACTTGCCCATTTTCTTGTGGATTATATGGGGTCATCTTGTTATGCTTGATTTTCCAAGCTCAGTCAAACTTTTAATCACTTTATTTAAAAAGTGAGTTCCACAGTCCGATACTATTTTCTTTGGCGGACCAAATCGACAGATGATTTGCTCAAGTAGGAAATTGGTAGTCTCTTTTGCATTGTCCTGCCTCGTTGCCCGTGCTTCTGACCACTTTGTAAAGTAATCAGTTGCTACTATAATATACCTTTTCTGAGTAGTAGACGTCGGGGTGATAGGATCCACAAATTCAATGCCCTACTTCTCAAATGGAAGGATAGCCATGATAGGCGTAAGTGGACATTTCCTATTCTCTCTGTTGTCATGCCTTTGATAGATATCACATCTCTTAACGTACTCAAAGGAATCTTGGAAGATGGACGACCACCAATATCCAGCTCTTAAAGCTTTCTGTGCTGTTAACCACCCAGCAAAGTGCCCTCCGCAAGCGGAGTCATGGCAATCTTTCAAAATAAAGGGAACCTCGTCAGCAGGCATCACACATCGATGATAGATATCATCAACACCCTGCTGACATAATGTGCCTGCGATTAAGGAAAATTTCAATGCTTGCTGTTTAATTTTTCTCTTCTCTGATTTTGATAAAGTAACTCCAATCTCTCCTGTAGAAAGATAGTGCGTTATAGTAGCATACCATGAGGGAATAGAGACGCCGTATCAATCTTGAACAAAGTCTCCATGTCACTTCCTTCAACCATGACCTCTTTTGGCTCTCCAAAATCTACAAGACACTCTACAATGCCCTAAATTTTCGGCGGCTTGCTCTAAATCTCATAATCAAATTCCTACAAAGTGATTAACCACTTTGCTAAACGGTCAGGCGGTTGTAAATTATTCAACAACAATCAAAGCCCTTCTGTCTTCATATAAAAAACCACCCTCTCATAAATAATGTAGTGCCTGAATTTTTTGGTCATAAAAACCATTGCAAGGCACAACTTCTCCATATAGGTGTAGTTAATTTTTGATATGCCTAACTTTCAACTAGCAAAAGCTATCAGATGGTACCACTTTTCCTCCCAAATTTGGGCCAAACAGCAGCAGCTGATACTATACATGGTTGTTGCTGAAAATACATAGAACATTTCACCCATTTTTGTGCTTTTTAAACAGGTGCTTTGGCAAGCTCCCGCTTCACATCATCAAAAGACACTTTGCAAGCATCACTCCATGTAAACTAACAGTTAAAGGACAATAGGTTTGTCAGCGGCAACATTCTTTCTGCCAAGGCATTGATAAACCTCTAATAATACCCTACTGATGACAGAATGCTATGCACTTGCTTTGGAGTACGTGGCAGACTCATGGTGACTATGACCTTGATCTTTTCAGGATCAGTCGCAATCCCTATGGAACTAACCAAATGGCCTAACAAGAGCCCACAAGGGACTCCAAAAATGCACTTCCATGGGTTAAGAGCTATGCAAAATTGTCTAAGTTCAGCTCCTCTGGGGAGATGTCACCAAAGGTGCATTACACAACCCAAATGCCATCACATGGTACAAAAAGGTACCGAAGGCTGTAATAAATGTTGTTTTTAGCTTGACTTGCTCAGCAATTGCCATTTGGTTATAACCTGCAAAGCAGTCCATAAACGAATATATTTCCCTACCCACTAGTTGATCCAAAATTTGGTCAATAAAGGGAAATGGGTAGTAATCTTTAACAATCTACTTATTTAGCTCTCTAAAGTCTACACAAAGACAGATTTGATTATTCTTCTTCTTCATGATCACAACTGGTGAGCACCATTCAGTATGCTGAACAGGGAAGATCAAACCCACTTTCCGCAACTTCTGTAGTTCCTCGTACAACCCGTCCCTTAATTCAAAAGGCATACGCCTTACTTTTTGACGTACAGGGTGGGTACCTTCCTTTACAGGAATAGTATGCACAGCTAGATTGGGAGGAATACCCTGAAGTTCTCGTCATAGATCCAAGCAAGATATCGTGGAACTCTCGAATTAAGGACACATAATCCTCTCTTTCTTTCGAACTGAGCATGGACCCTAATTTAATTGGCCACGAATCATTCAGTGTACCAAGGTCTAGCTCAATAACGTCTACGTCTCTTATTCGATCATGAGGCTCTATCGGCTCATTCAAGTTATCTGATAAATATCCTCTGTAGTGGACCCTTCCTTAGATCCATCACTCGATGATGTCTCATTACTAGATGGATCATCTACTATTTCTAGTTCAGTGGAGGATAGTGGATCTCTCTCACTCTGAGGAGACTCAGGGTAAGCATCCACTATTACATGATGGGCACCTCAACCTAGAATCACTCGACCAGTAGGTATATTGACTTGACAGTCTATTAGTAGAATCCATGGCCTGCCTAGCAAAACTCGATAGCTAGGACATCCTGCAAACCTTATCACCCTAAAGTCCAGATAGCATTCCATGCTCACAACTGTAATGTGGACCTTAGTAATGCAACCTTCTAGTTGTCTTAGACTACCATCAGTCATCCTAAGAAGGGTGGAGCCGTCTTTTTCGATCTCTAGACCTAACCTCTCCATCAAGTCTGAACTTATGATATTGACGGAGAGGATCTAGTGTCCACGATAGCGTGTTCCATTAATATTCCATCCACATATGCTAGAACCCTATGGCAATGCTTTTCAACATGATTGAACCAATCTTTTCCCACTCTAGCTATGCCCAAAGGTTCTACTATATACCCTATACGCAGGATTTTCTTGAATTCCTTGTGTACTCTTGGAGAAAGTTTAATCAATTGTAGGAGATTCACGTCTAGTTTGACTTCGCAAAGGGAACTTGCGAAGTCACTTCTAGTTGAATCAATTGCAGGAGATTCACGTCTAGTTTAATCAATTGTAGGAGATTCATGTCTAGTTTAATCAATTGCAGGAGATTCACGTCTAGTTTGACTTCGCAAAGGGAACTTGCTAGATCAAAGTCATGGTAATTAGCCAAAGTTCTCTTCTCATGCCAAACCATTCTCTCCTTTGGTCTTTCTATTGGCTTTGGTGCCTCTTTTTTAGCCTTTACCTTCTTTCTTGGCAATCCTTTATCCTCCTCGGGATCGACTTTACTACCAACACGTCTCAACGGTCCACCTTCCTTATCAGGATTTAGGACTCACTTTTCCCTAGCATCTTGCTTAGGGCTTCCCTCGCTAGGTTTTACAATTCCTTTGTCACCCTCTTTAATCTTTTGACCTCTTGTTACGGCTCATAGATTAGAATTTTCAGCATCATTGACACGTGCAGCCTCAATAAGGCTGACTCCATTGCCATGAGGCAACTCCTCTACAATAGCCTTTCCTCTTTGCAGTATTTGCCTTGGTCCATCGTCTTGCTGGAGATTATTCCCTTGTGCGTGATGGTTAACTGGACTTGGTTGTTTACTCCCTTGTTGGAGAGGACTGATCTTACTCCAACAAGTAGCGGCTAAGTGGCTAGACTTCTCGCAAATATCATATTTGACATTCGGGCAATTCCTAGGGAAATGTTGACCCCCGCACCACTTACAGCTAAATCTTGAGGGGCCACCCTCTTCAGGGCGTTGGATCCCTATCAAATTCTGTTGCTTCTTAAGAAAGTTGACATCCACAACTATTTGTCGATACTGTTTAGAAATCATATCAGTGTAGTTCTTCATAATGTCCTTAACTTCACCAAGGACATTAGAAGCACTCGATTCATAGCCATGATCGTCAGTCTATCGCCCCATGGGCCTAACCACTTGATTAGGAATTAGCCGCTGACCAACTGGGACAACATTAGGATTCATTATTTGGTTTCCACCACTATTTAGTGAGGCCGCTTGACAGCCATAGGCATAGTCATGTTATGAGGAGCTGGTAACATAGGCAAATTTGACATAATACTCCTTCTGCCACTCGTATTTAACATGGGGTCCCCTTGACTCCCATTGGTCAAGGCCAAATTATTACCATTCCAATTTATCCTTGCTGCATAAGCTGCTTGCAAGTGCGGCTCTACTCCTTCTGCTTGGGTAATGGTAGTGTCAATATCGGCCAAAGCAACACTACTCAGCTGCACCTAGATATTAAAATCCAATCCATGTAGGAAATATTGCAACTGTGCAGCCGCGTTGGAATAGGAATATAAGCGTTAAGTTTGCGAAGCACTTGCTTTAGTTTCTTGGCATATGCCTAGACATTCTCATCTTGGCGTGTTACATTCACAACACACAACCAATATTGCCCACCCTTCTCAGGGGGCAAACTCTCTACGGAAAGCCATAAAGAATTGGGCACTGCTAGTTATGGTTCCGACTTCAAGACCATGATAAAACCACTAATTTCCATTAAAAGTGATATTTTGTGGGTTTTAAAGAATTAATAATTGCTCTAAATCATTACGGGCTCTATATTTCTGTAATTACAGCCCTCAAACATGATGCAAACAAGGTTCAAACAAAAATTCATTGCATATGAACAACATTTGGACCATGAAACAACAAAAACAAGAAAAAATCTTCATAAAATTGGAGCATACCGCGTGTCTTGCGTGTTGCGGGTTTTTTAATAATTATTTTGGGCAGCCACCAACAACCATTCTTCAGTGCCGAATCTCTTTCCTCAGACTCCTCTTCATCTTGAAGCAATCCGATCACATCCAGACAAGCATTCTTCAGCCCCTCTTCTTCTTGATTTCTTGCACATGAATTGCCTCTATGCAGGAGAGAGAGGGAGGAGAGAGAAATACTATTTTTTATCTCTTTGCTCAGTGCATCATTCCTTGATCCATTTTTGGTGATGGAGGGCGAAGGATAGAAGCATCTCAGGGCCAAGAGGATTCCTTCTGCCTCCACCGGATCAGAAAATCCATAAAGAATGGAAAAAAATGGGGCGCAAAAAACTGATGCCTCCCCCCCCCCCCCCCCCCCCCAAATAATGTTTCATTTCATGGCTTCTCGGTTATTAAGCTCTTTGTTAAGAGCTTTTACTCTCTTAATCAAATTATCTAGTTCGTGCCTTTCGCTTTCATACTTCTGGCAAGTGGTTTTTTCACTTTTGGAGGGGCAAACGACATTGGATTCGAGATCCGTCTGGACGGCGGGTGGTTCTGTGGCATTGAAATCTACAAATATTGGCCCCGTCATGCTCTTCTCAGCTTCCAAATCCAGTAGCCACTTCACAACCCCAAACCTTGCAGGGATTAAATGGGGGATCAAACGACCTCGGAATGGAGATTCGAGACTTGCGTTGGATTCCTGACATCGTTTTTCATATAGGAAAACTCCATGGCCATCCACCATCATTTGATTTTCCATGAAAATTAGTACTAGCGCTTTAGGGACTTGCTGCTTAAAATCGTACTGATTGCCACTGCCGCCTTCGAGGAAGTCTATTTTTCCCCTAATATTTGTAATTTTTGCTATTTTTAAGCACTTCTCGACATAAAAAATCATCTGTCAGAATTGGTGGTGGCCAATTATGCCTCCAATCCATCCGAAGATTGACTTTTTTGAGTCTTTAAACCATCTACCTAAAAACACTCTTGTAGCTTGATTTATAAAGGCATCCCGGTTGTTTAAGGGGGGAGGGAGCATCTTACATGCTTTGTAATTCAATGCCACCCTGGCATTGAGGGGGGGTGTTAGAAGATAAGCATAGGAACCCACTATAAGCAAGGGTGTATGAGGGCAGATGGGTGTGAATAGCCTTAGGGGGAGGGGAAACCCTAACCCTAGCTTGGCAGAGGCTATATAAACAGCCTATGGGTCACTATCATGTGTGGGAGAGTGTACCCAAGTTGTAATTGTAAGCAACTTAGTAAACAAGATATTGTTCTTGTACTTTGAGCTCTCTTCTCTCTCTTGTGCACACATTCCAATGCTGCAACTCTTCTTTTTCACAAAAGAGTGATTGGCCCATCAGTGAATGTAACAAATATGAACTCCCAAGGTATTTTGGGGAGAGTGGGCATCCCTAATAGGACTTTTGAATAGGGAGAGCCTTCACATAGGCAAGAGGAGCCCATGAACAATGCAATGAGGGGTAATTTCCAACCATCGTAAGGGCCCATGCCATCTATGCGAGTTCAGCCATCTTTTGGAAGAAATTACTAGAACAATGGATCATTTTTGGGCAACCACATGGATCAGCCTCAGTTTGGATATATGGGACAGCCACCTAATCATGAAAGAGAGCTGAGAGATAAGATTATTTTCTCAAAATTCAATGGTCAATCGTCATCTCTAGCTGAACTCGAAGAGTGGATTTCCAAGCTTGAGGAATATTTTGACATCTTGCCTCGTAGTGATGAGCAAAAGATCCATTTTGCAACCATCCACTTGGAAGGATTTGCACATACATGGTGGAGGTATATTAAAAGAGAAAATCAACAAGTAGACTCGTGGAAAGCGTTCAAGGCACTCATGGTGAAAGTATTTATCTCACCGGTGGAGAAAGAAAAGCTTGCCTGCCAATGGTATGGCCTTGAATAGTGTGGTCTTGCTGTTAGAGAATACACCAAATCAGTTCCTCAACCTTACCATATATGTTGAGTCGATTAGTGATGATGCCAAGTTACACAAGTATGTGTATGGGCTGGATCCCCAACTCTTGGCTGATGTTTTAGCTCAAAATCCATCGAATTTGTTCAAAGCTATTGAGTTGGCTGAGAGGTAGTCTCGTAAGTATCGCTGGGATGCTTCATTTTAGCATGGACATCAAAGAGGGTCTTCTCAGCCAGTGTTTGGGCAACAAAGAGAACGTATGCAGTCACATTTCGGGCAGTAAAGAGGTGTTGTAAGGCCGAGATAGTTTGGGACAAGTTATGGTGGTGGTAACATGACACTCAACACTCCTAAGATTCCCACATACCCCACTTTTAATGCCTCAAGACCACAAAGTAATTTCAGGATAGCAAACAACCCGAGAATGGATAATAGGCAAGGGGACAGCAAGAATAAAAATGCTAGCCTTTGGCAATCCAAAGTCCATTCCCATGGATTTGTATAAATAAAGAAAGGAAAAAGGGCTTTATTTCAAGTGTGGTGAGAAGTATACAGCTGAACATGCCTCAAAATGTACTTTTAGAAATGCTAAGGCATGGGTTCACAGCATGTTGGTATTTGAGGACTCAGAGGAGGACCCTGAGGATGCACATGCTTTTATGATGACTGCTGAAACGGATGATGCTGATGAAGAGTTTGGTCAAGAAGAGTTCTTTGACCCTGTTGACTCTTTTCCTTTTGACCTTGGTGGTCGTGTATCATGGGATATGGGTGGAAAGAATGAACCACATGCTGAAATACATGTTGCCGCTGTTTATACCATATCTATGGATGCTTGGATAGGATCCAAAAGCCCTAATACATTGTGTATTAAGGGCACAACTCATAGGAAGGATGTGTTTATACTTGTAGACAGTGGTAGCACTCATAGTTTCATTAATAGAGTAGTCATGGACAAGCTGAAGTGTTTTTCCACTGATTTACAACAGCCATTGAAGGTGCAAGTTGCCAATGGGGATGAATAAATTAGCACTCAAGTATGCCCTGCTGTTCATATTCAGCTTGCTGAAAATTTTGGACATCAAATGGATTTAATTGCATTGGAAATGGGGCCTATAGATATTGTCTTGGGTTGTGATTGGCTGAAAACTTTGGGCACTATAACCATGGATTTTTCCTTGCTATATGTGGAGTTTGTCAGTGCAGGACAACTCATTCACTTGCAGGGAATTCAAAATAACAGTGAATTTCAGCTCATTACCAGCAAATAACTCAAGAAAGAGTTCAAGAGATGGTCCCAAATCTTTGTATTGCAGTTAAATAAAGAAAATTCAGATTAGTCCACTAAAACAGTAAAGAATTCAGCATTGAGAGCTCATTTAGAAGAGTACAAGTACCTCTTCCAAGTACCTACAACACTACCCCCTAATAGGGGGGTTGATCATCCCATAGACTGGAGCCTCAATCAAAGCCTACGAACAAGCCACCTTACAGATTGTCTAGGTGTGAAAGAGAAGAAGTTGCCAAAGAAGTCAAAGAATTACTGGACATGGGATTTATTGAGCCTAGTTCTTCACCATATGCTTCCCCTGTGTTATTGGTCAAAAAGAAGGATGGATCTTTCAGGATGTGCATAGACTACATGGATCTTAATAAGGTCATTATGAACAAGTACCCCATTCCACACATAGATGACTTGCTAGATGAGCTCAAGGGGGCTAAGTACTTTACAAAGATAGATTTGAGGTTAGACTATCACCAGATCTGCATGAGGGCAAGGGATGAGGTCAAAACAACATTTCAGACTGATTGAGGTCTTTATCATTTCTTGGTTATGCCTTTTGGGTTAACTAATACACTGGCCACCTTTCAGAGCTTAATGAACAAAATACTTCAGCCCTTTCTTTTCAAATTTGTGTTGGCTTTCTTTGATAACATCCTCATCTATAGTAGATCACTAAAGGATCACCTTTGGCATATGAGGTAGGCGTTTGATGTATTGAGGCATCATAGACTCTTTGCCAAGGAGACAAAATGTTCTTTCATGCAGACAGAAGTGGAATACTTGGGGCACATTGTTACTGATGATGGAATTAGGGCTGATCCTAAGAAAGTGCAGTGTATAAAAGTGTGGCCCACACCTGCAAATACCGCTTCACTTAGAGGATTTCTTGGTCTCTCATCATTCTATTGCAGATTCAGTAGGCATTATGCCACTGTTGCAGCTCCCTTGTCTGATAGGCTTAAGAAAGAGGCCTTTTTCTGGGATTCCATAGCTGATAAGAGCTTTAATTAGCTCAAGGAATTGCTTACCTCAGCTTCCATCTTGGTATGCCCAGATTTTTTGAAAGAATTCACCATTTAGTGTGATGCTAGTGGTAGAGGCATAGGGGATGTATTGTTACAGGAGCATGGGGTTATAGCATTTGAGAGTTGCAAACTTGCTGAAAATGAGATGATCATGAATGTTTATGACCAAGAGATGCTGAAAATGAGATGACCATGAATGTATATGACCTAGAGATGCTAGCCATTCTTCATGCCATTAAGAAATGGCACCACTACTTGTATGGCAATAGATTTAGGGTCAAGAGCGACCATAGGGTCCTCAAGTATTTCCTCTCTTAGTCTAATCTTACCCCCAAACAACGTAGATGGGTAGCTACATTGCAAAACTATGACTTTGACATTACACATATGTGGGGAAAAGACAATGTAGTTGCTGATTCCTTATCTAGAATGTGGGTCTATAAATTTTCAGCCATCTCATGGAACTTCATAATGATTGGATAGAAGAGCTTCAGGAGGCCTATTTGTTAGATGTTGATTTTAGCCACGTTTTCTAAAAATTACAGCAAGGGCATGTGGAAGAAAACTCTCCATATCAGCTTAAGAATAGTCTCTTATGGTTTCAGGGCAGGATTGCCATCCCATACACTACTCCATTCAAGCAAAAGATCATGCAAGAGATGCATTCCTTGCCTACAGCTAGTCATTTGGGCATATTTAAAACCTATGACAAGATTGCTAAGAGCTTTCACTAGAAGGGCTTATGGAAGGATGTAAAAACTTTTGTCTTGAGTTGCATGCCATGTCAACAAAACAAGGACAACACCTTAAAACTAGTTGATTTACTTCAGCCATTGCCTATGCCCAAAGGCAAATGGACAAACATTACTATGGACTTCATTACCGGCCTACCGGTGACCAAAAAAGGATGGAAAAATATTTATGTAGTTGTGGACAGACTCACCAAGGCAGCCCATTTCATTCCTAAAAAGACTCAATTTA
Organism: Lygodium microphyllum; assembly: GCF_053477565.2. Classification (NCBI taxonomy): domain Eukaryota; kingdom Viridiplantae; phylum Streptophyta; class Polypodiopsida; order Schizaeales; family Lygodiaceae; genus Lygodium; species Lygodium microphyllum. The sequence continues at coordinate 68,198,886 of NC_141146.1, forward strand.
ATGCTTCTCAAGTAGCCAGCCAATTCATGGAACATGTTTTCAGATTACATGGCTTACCACAGGTCATTGTGCATGATCGGGATGCTAAGCTCATGAGTAACTTTTGGCAGGTAGTTTTCAGCTCTATAGGCACTCAATTAGCCCCTTCCACTGCTTACCATCCACAGATTGATGGCCAGATAGAGAGGGTTAACAAGTGGCTGGAAACTTACTTGAGGCATTTCTGTCATGATGTACAACATGCTTGGGACTCATGGTTTCATTTGGCTAAGTTTTCCTATAATAACCCTACACACTCTAGCATTGGAGTTTCACCTTTTGAGGCATTGTACGGCTATAAGGTGCCCCTTCCCATGATTATCTTCAATGATAAAATAAACCCACAAAACAAGGAGGAGTTGGATAGAATGCAGGCCTTAGTTCAGTAATGTAAAGTCAACTTGAAGAAAGCTCAGGATCAAATGAAGCTTTATGCTGATGACAAAAGAAGGGATGTTGAGTTCCAAGAAGGGGAGTTGGTGCTTTTGAAGGTGCCCAAGTTCAGATATGCCACCCTTAAGGATGGGTCCTTAGCTCACAGATTCTATGGGCCATAATGAATTGTCAAAAGAGTGGGAGACTTGGCATATTGGTTTGCATTGCCCCCATCCACGAAGATTCATAATGTCTTCCATGTGAGTCAATTGAAGCCCCTCATTAGATCATCAGTGGATTATGTTGAGGAGCTACCACTGATAGATGAAGAAGGCATCATTCAATACATACCCGAGCAAGTCATAGGACAAAGGGAAAAGAAGCTTCACTCTCACTCCATCATGGAATACTTGATTAAGTAGCAAGGTTTACCACTTGAGGAAGCTTCTTGGAGGTCAGCTTCAATGTTGGAAGAGTTTCCATACCTACTAGAAGTAGATTTGGCTGAAATCTAGCTAACTATGGCCCTGTTTTCTCTCAGATTGACTACAGATAGCTCTTTTTTTCAAAGCAGATTTTATTTTGTACCATGCACAGCAATGGAAATCATACATGGGTTGAAAGTACTCCTCGAGAGCTCCATTTTGACATATGGCACACCCTGATCAGAGTCTCCTACAGAAAGATTTACTACATTAGGGCCCTGTAGTAAACAACTTGCTATCCATTGGCTGTAGCTTGCATTTACTTAAGATATTTGGGTCAAAAATTCATTTTTATAATTCCCTAATAAGGCCCATGTATCATATGTACCCCAATGACCCATCATACGCAATAATACCTCTTCATTCATTGGTATACCCCTCTAATAATGGAGCAGAGTAGTACTCTGATCTGCTCCTGCCTAGTTATCGTAAGCACCCAAATTGTTTTTGAGGGCAAAAACCTTCAAGTGGGGATGGAATGTAAGAGAGGGGGATTTAATAATGGGGAAATACTAGCTACATTGGCTAGTATATAAGGTGTCAGGGACTTGAATTTTAACCATCAGATAATAATACAAGTCTCCTTTCATCTTCACCTCTCTCTCCAAGCTTTCATGGCTTCCTTCTTTCCCTTCCTATTTTTATCTCTCCTTTCCTAGTATTTATCTCTTTTCATCACTCTCTTTCTCTCTTCTTGCAGTTTTTCTCTCTCTTCTGCACACACTCTCTCCTCTTCTTCTCTCTCTCTTGTCCTTTTCTTGACAGAACAAGAGTAAAGTATAAGAATAAAATTTATACTCTCTATTTAAAGGGAAAGTTAGTTGGGGGGTTCACATACATAGGGGGGTTCGAGGATGGTAATACATGGGGTTTGGGGGGGGGGTTCACATGCACCCCAAGAGGGGAGGGGAGGCAGGGATGGGGTAATATGTGGGGTTTAGGAATAAGCCCATCTAGAGCCATTGTGCCATCTTCTGTTGCGCTATGTGGATGTGTACTTATTGCATTACTAGTATGCCATCTTATATTATTACGAACCCATATTTCATTTCTAATAGATTTTTCTAGAGCAATGGCCCATGCATCTTTTAATGTGATTGAATGACTGAATGTATACCTATAGAAGTAGTTGAATATTTCAACAAGGTAGCTAGTTTTCTGGTGATGTTCTCCACGACAAGTATTCTCAAAATATGTGCCATGAGCATGATAATGTGACTTCTCCCTTCTTTGTATGCTCCACATTTCCAAGAATCCATATGCGTCCAAATAATATGATCAGTGGGTGTGAAATATATGCTACAAAAATATGGGCTATTAACATTAGATTTACAACTTCAAATTATACTCATAAAATAAAGTACAACGAGGGAGGCCAATTGGATACCATGTAATGGGTGATGTTTGTTCTTCCCCATGCATTGACAATAGATTTTGTGAAATCATCAGTTACTTGATGGAATTTTGATTGTGTTGAAGGATTTGTTAAGGGTTTCAACATGATGGACACAAGTTTATCAAAGAAATGCTAGACTTTTTCTTGAGCATTCCTAATGTTGGGATTTCTTTCTAAGTCTATACTACATTGACATAGATATTTCCAAAGCTCCTAGTTTAACATTAATGACTTTCTGGTCATGTTACTTAGGAACCTTTTGGCCTTTGCCCTACTCATAGATATCTTTTGGGCTACATCATGAGTTAGCCTTGATGCCTTTTGATGCTTTTGGATCTTAACCTTACCTCCATGCATGCCTATGGAGTTTAGTAACTCCTCAATTTTCTCCATAGCTACTTGGGGCCTGGGTGGAGGTTTCATTGTGTACACATAATTAATGGGCAACTTTAAGGGCTTGTTGAATATGCACATGAGGTAATGTAAAGTGTAAAAATGAATGTTTTTTATGTCAAAATGGAATATGGGTTTCCAATTCTTGTCCAAGCATGACCTATTGGGTAGTACATTTTTATTGCATGCCAATGCTTCATCATTCCATGTAACATGTTCCAAGGACTTAGAACAATTGTTTATTTTCATGCAGTATGGACACGGTAGTGATGCCATTGCCTTAGTGTCACAATTCCATATATACTTGAGTGTTTTGAGATCAGCACCTAAGTGCCAATTTTGGCATTAAATTCTTCATTTCCTTCCATACAAAGCTTCTCACCATTTGTTTGCATGGAAATTATGTCAAGATAAGGGGTTCACAAAAAAATCCATGATAGCACATTGTGTGCCTCAGGCACCTTAGCTACTGCTGCTAGCCACCAAATTTTCTTTTCAGATTGCACACTAAATGGAGGAACAAGTGTTTCATATTTAGCATATGCCATTGCATAATTCATATAAGTAAGGCCTCCTCTTTCCTACTTGTGTCTCTTTACGATTTGGCATTCATCCAGCTTCACAATAAACTCCAAATTTGTACCATTGCATGTGATAACCATACTAAATCATAATCATATTACAATATAAGTGCATTGGATTATATTGTTAATATTATATCACAAGTTAATACATTTTTCTATTGCACCTTGTAAAAACAAGCCATTATGCACTGCAACTTAATTAGGTCAATGAAAATATTGTCAAATTCATACTCAAAGGAAATAAAATTTTCAAGTTTTGCTACCTTCTACTTGCATTTGCTCCATGATAAAAGAGTATTGTTTGATTGACTCTCCAATTGATGCATTTGATATTGCATGGATCTAAGTGGAAATGGACAAGGCAAGACAATATGTTTTATCTTGTTTTGCGAGGTAGTGCATTTGCTATCATGTTATATCTGGCCTTGTAACCTCGATGGCTAACCCTATTTGTATCACATGCAATTTGAACTTTTTCCACTGATAAGCTATTAAGAACATCCTTAAGAACCTCATTCAAAGCAATAAGGTAGAGGGTTTAATGTCACGGGTCTCTCAAGATTGTAATCAGATGCTTACATTTTAAGAACGCCTTTAGAACTCCAACTATTGACCCTCACCTTGACCTCCGATATCATAAAAAAAAATTTCCTTTGAAAAAGACACACATAATTGGTCAAAATTTGAGGGTGAGTACACATCAAAGCAAGGAACTATGGATCAAAGAAAAGAACTCCAAAATAATGTTGTGTAAAGGTTTTTAGGAGCCTATGAATGGAAAAAATCCAAAAAGGCTCCATAAGCCCCTAGAAGTGGCTACCCACCATGGTGCATGAGCAAGCAAGATGATGCATCATGAATAATACTATCCTTCTTGCTCATGTGGCATGGTGAGCATGCAATTTTGGAGGCTCTTAGAGTCCCTTTTCTTTAAAAAAAATTGTTTGTCATAAAATTTTAAAAATGAGGCACCCAATTTTTCAAATGATTTAGTTGAAAGCAGACAATTAGAAGCTAACACAGAAAATCTATTAAATGAGCTCACAATCAAGTACACTACAGTAGAAGCAAAGAATATGCAATAGAAATGACTAGACATACTCAAGAAGATAATGTATTGATTCAATATAAGTATTACAATGAATACAAAGATAAATATGCTCCACTCACACTCCTCACTCTCATACAATGCTCATGCAATCCCTCATTCAATCCCCCTATGTATAATTATTGAGACTTGCTCTTTATATAAGAGTGGATGTCATAGGATATTTTTTTGTTTTGAAGTTTGCATATCAATATATGTAGATTTTGTATTATGTGGAGTAAAGTTTGGTCAATCCAAGTAGTAAAGATGTAGATCATATGTAGAGGAAAAATTCTTATAAGAGATCAATTTTTCCAATGTCTAGATTATTCTAGATCTTCCTTGGAATTTAGGTGTATCTTGTAGCATGAAATATAGAAAAGGTAGATAGTCAAGTTGTTGAAAAAGTTAGGCCTAGAATATTGGAGTTCTTGACTATAAAAATGTAAAATGGTAAATCCAAGATGGAAAATCTTTAAGCCATGGCATCATATGACGATTTTATCTCTAGTTGTAAGTCATGATACTTTTTTATCTTTTTTGTCCAAAAGTACCTATTTTGCCCAAAATTACCTATATAGGTACTTTGTTCATGTTACATAGGCACTTTGTTCCTTGCATGGGCACTTTCTTTTTGTCAAAAATTATCTAGAAATGCCTTACATAAGTACTTATTTCATGTTAATCATTATCCACCATCTAGAAATGCCTTGCATAGGTACTTATTCATTTATCTAGTATAATGATTGTATCTTCAAGCCCCCCCCGGTGCCCCCACCCCCAAGTACAAAACTATACTTGCATAGATCAAGCTTGTTCCTAAAAATGGTGAACTTATTTGGTCCAAGTGGCTTTGTGAAGATATCTACAATTTGATCATATGTGGACCTGTGTATCAAATCAATTTCTTGATTCTAGATTTTATCTGAAGTGAAGTGTCAATGCCTCTCAATATGATTAGTCCTAGCTTGCAAGATATGATTATTGTTAGCAAGGTAGATACTGAGAGATTATTGTAGAATAATTCAATTTATCCTTCAATTAGAATACCAATATTTGCAAGCATTCTTCTCAACCATACAATGTCTTTAAGTGGCATTAGCTACTCCTCTATATTCACCTTTAGTATGTTGATGCAATTGTGGATTGACCAATTGATTATACCACTTTTCAACAAGTAGCAATATCCTAAAGTAAACCATCTATCCTCAATATTTCTAGCTTGACTAGACACATCAACATTTTCATGAGTTGAAGTAGAGACTACATTTTCCAAAATATGGTTTTCATATGGGCCATCTTTGTGATAGGAACTAGGTGGAACGAATACCACTTGTCATCTTTATCAAAAGAAACATCTCTCATGATAAAATACTTCTTAGATTCAGGATCATATAGCCTATAACATTTGGATTGAGAAGGGTAACCATTAAAAAATGCATCTCTAAGATTTATGATCAATTTTCCTTCTCAACCCATCATCAATATACATGTATGGAATACAACCAAACTCTATAAATGAGATATTTTTGGTTTATTGCCTCTATATGCCTCTTCTAGAATAAAAGTTTTGTGTGATACTCCTATTCATAAGATACACTAAAGTATTTACATCTTCAACAACCTAATAAGCATTTGAAAGAATGGGATCATTTAATATATACCTAGCATGCCCAACAATGACTCTATTCTTCCTCTCCTCACAACCCCATTTTTCTTAGGGATATATTTGCAAGTGTATTGACTTATTATGATATTTTTGAAGAAAATTCTTCAAATTCATTTGAGATAAATTCCCCCACCCTATCTAATCTTAAAACCTTGATATATACATTAGATTCATTCTCTACCATTACCTTGAACTCTTGAAATTTGGAAAATCCTTTTGATTTCAACTTGATAGGATAAATCCATACCTTTCTTGATAAGTCATCAACAAAAATCTTAAAGTACTTACAACTTCCAAAATTTGTTGTTTGGGTTGGCCTCCATATGTCCATATGGACGATTTTAAGTCTTTACTCTATAAACACTTTTCTTGAACCTTGTTCTTTGTTGTTCCCAAAGTAGCATGGGACATATGTATGGTTATTCTCATTGAATTGGAGTAGAAAACACTTCAACTAACTTCTCTCTCTTCAAATGTATGACACTTTTGTAGTTCATATGTCCAAATCTACTATAACATAATGTCATTAAGATAGAGGGAGGCTTGCTAGAGTGGTTTACTTGATATAAAGGATAAATGTTTTCATTTTGAACATTTTTTCAATATTCTCTCATTGTTCAAGTAGTTTTCCATTCTATTTAAACTCTTGTACAAAACATCCATTTGGATTGAATCTAACCTCATGTCCTTGCTCAACAATCTTGATTGAGGACATTTGAATAGGAATAGTGCCTTCTTCTTCAATACGTTGTGAATCACTCCTATGCTAATCATTTGTGTTGTATTTAGGGATTGAATTGAATCAAGCCATTTCAAGTGATGAGTCATGTGATCAAACACTCCAAAGTCCATGTACCATTCATCTTGAAGTTATGATTTGAGTAGCTTATGCAAGTGGATATGAATACTTGCTCACACCATTATTGGGCTGATTTGAGGTGGATGCCATATAGTTGGTATTTGAAATTCTTTTATCAAATGAATGGTCCATTTTGAAGTAGGAGCCTTCTCTCTTGTTGTTGTTGATTAGTCAACTTCTTTCTACAATCTCTTTTCCAATGGCCTTCATATAGCCACAACAGTTGTGTTGGCCTTGTCTTCTTGGTGGATATACTCTTCCTCTTGGTCGTATATGGCCACCTCTTCCTCTTTGTAGGCAAATTGTTGTAAATATGTATTTTTTGCCAAGGGTTGATCCTTGCAATGGAAGTGAGAAAGTGCTTGTATTCTTTATTCACACCTTGAGAAGAGCCTAAAATATCTATTTCTCTTTGATAGTATCACCCAATGGAGTTAGCTCATCCTCAATGTCTTTAGTTTTTAGAAAGCAATCATTGTACACTTTTATTTGAGTTTCTACTTATATCATTTAGCTTAGACTTCAAATGCATTATTCTAATGGAGCTTTTATTCTCCAACATCTTTACTAAGATGTCCATGCGCTTTTGTACTACTTGTTGCATTCTCAATGTATGCTATCACTTACATTGATATGAATGATGCCTTAAGCTTGGGTTGTTTTTCTTTCCCAATTGTTTCTTTGTTCACCTCCATGACTTGCTCTACCTTCTTTACTTTTTGAGAGCTATAAAAGTGGTGGTTTTGGAAAAAAATGTATCGGTCATCATAGATCGAGGAGTTAGCATTTTTCTATGTGGATGTTGACTTTGGGATTCCAATGAGTGTTTGTTCATTGATTGGAGCCCGTTTGACGCTTCTAATGGACACATGGTTTGGCATTATAAAGTAGCTACTTGATCTAGCAGTCCAAAAGCAAGTGACTGAGGCTAGGGTAATAGTTTTTCATGCCATGAAGTTGCGTGTCCAATTGGATTGCGAATTTGAGGCCGTTTGCCCCTGCCTTTGGCCCAAAAATACTTGCCGATAGTACAAATGTGAAGGAGATGAACCAGATAATTTGAAAGTTAATGTTTAATGAAGATTAAGAAGGCAGAAAACTCAAAAACTCAATGAGACCGAGGGGGGGGATGCATTTTTTGGTGCATCCCTTCATGGGAGAGATTGGCAATTAACAATTGGTAAAATCAGGAGGAACAACATTGGCCATGGATTCACGCAATTCTTTGCCTCAAATTGCTACAACAAGAAAGAGAAATGATGCACTGAATGAAATATCAAAATCTAATCTTTCTCTCTCCTCTTTCTCTCTTGCCATAATTATTGTTTGTATGGGCTGAGAGGATGAGGGAGAATGGGTACCGAATCGTGGCAAGATGTAAGAAATGAAGTGAGGAAGCATGAAGGTGGTCAGTAGTGTTTGTGTAAGATGTAAGAAATGAAGTGAGGAAGCATGAAGGTGGTCAGTAGTGTTTGTGTGATGACATAAATGGCTCCATTTTTCAAAATACGATGTGTCACATGTTCATAATTTAGTGTAAGTGCCGGTTTATTGCATATTATGTCTTGTGTCTATTGTGAAAATTGGGTGAAAATTCTATCATAGAAACCTTAGTCACTTTTAGTCATTTATATAAAAAATATTAAAACCACAAAATGTGAGATGCGGGATTTAATGTGAAAGTGGAGATCTTATTGGGTTTTGAGGGTTCAATGTTATTTGCATGGAATAATAATTGATTTGCTAATGGATCCCCGAGGAGATCAATCATAAATATATGTATGTATCACATGAGTTCAACATAACGGATTTTTAAAATACCATTTTTATACATTTTTTACATATAGAACGGTTCCATATAAAGGGTTTACTTACAGATTGAATAGAAAAGGGTTATGTTTTATTAAGAAAAAATTCATAGATAAGGATACTTATAAATAGGCCTTGAATGCACGTGATATAGAGGGTATATATATAGTGAACTACTCGAGAATGGATCACAGTCCATACTAGTCACATAAATAAAAAAATTAGAAAAAATTAGTAATTTATTTTTAAATAAATGAAAAAACCATTGAAAAATAGTCTATTTAAAGGAGAAAAACAAAAAATGTATAATGAGAGTAAGGCATGAGGAAAAGTGCATATTTACCTTCATTTATATGTGAAAAGTACATATTTATTGCTTATTCATACAAAAATGATGATAAAATCCGTTTACACTTATGCAAAAAGCAAAACATAAGAGGTAGGGAAAAAATGACTGAAAAGATATAATATTTGAATAAGTTTTGATTTCATTGTATATTGTGTCATATAGGCTTTGGTTTATTTAAGTTTGAAGAGAAATAATAGCATATGTTAGCCCAGTACTATCCCTTTGTAACACAATATAATATTAGACAAAAAAAATCTTGAAAAGACTATTTTTGGATAATAGTTGGCTAATTTATGGTTAAAATTTTTGAGCACAATGAGTCATACACCTTGCATTCACATTGAAGCACTGTATAAAAAGGAAAACTCTTGGATGCATAACACATGTATGCCTAGTTGTGACTAACATTGAGTGTGTGAGGTTCCTTTGTTGTAGGGTAGCATGGTGTTTTTTTGGGAGATCTTATGTGAGGCTAAAATATTTTTGGATCGTTATATATATCATGAGAGGATATTGTCATGTTTGTTCTTTATGTTTGAGACGGCGCATCCTAGGGCCAATCCTTGGGGTGTAAGAGAGTCATAGGAGCGACAACAAAATCAGCTAGGGGTGCTCTCTTTGAGTGTACAACAAGGTGTTAGTCACCTATATGTATGGGATACTCCCTCTGCTTCTTAGAATCGGGATGGGTAGTACCTTGGACTACAATTCAAAACTCATATCTACAAATGCATTCATTAGATAAATCATTTCATAACATCTAGATGCTCTTGGCCATGAGGCCATGGGGGGTTGTACTACCCATCCCCCGACTCCAAGCAAAGGGAGTATCCCATACATATAGGTTACTAACACCTCGTTTAACATACATATAGGTGACTAACACCTCGTTATCACAGTGCTATTCTACAAACAGAGGAACCTCACACACTTGGCGTTGGTCACAACTAGGCATATAGATGCTATGCATTAACCTAAACTTGGGGACTTCATGCCTTGATTTTTCTAGTCCCCAAAAGAAGAAAATCCCCCATGTATACACACATATATATAGCACAAGGGTAAAGGACTCATAAAGGAAGGACATCACCTGAACTTGGCCACAAGAAGCTTTTGCGTAGCAAGAGGCTCACTCCAAGTACTTCATTGAAATTTTTTAGTGCAGCACTAGAACAAGAAACCATTAATTGCACTTATGCCAAATAAATACATGATCCTCTTGGCCTTATTAAATAAGCTAATACACTACAAAAGGAAGGGCCCTCTTGGCCTTACGAAAACAAAACCATAAAGCACACTAGACAACATCCAATGGCTTAAAACAAACCCTTGGTCCCCCAAAAAACCATACTGAAAGACAGCACAAACCCAAGGGATGGGCCAGTTAGGCCCTATACTAAATGCATTAGATTATTAGCTAGGCCCCCTACATAAATAATAAGGGGTGTTAATGAACCTATGCATCTATAAAAGCATAGGAATATGGTCAATTGCAACCTAATTCATTACCTATACTAACCATCGGCAGAGCTATAGCAAGACATGTCAGCAAAGAAGTCCCCACAGTAGTCTTGGGATAATAAGATCAGGCAATTATAGCAACCCCTTAGGACCACAATTGAGAAATATGTCCTAAAAAAAGGCATAATTTACCTATGAATCTACAAAGTGGTTTCACCAGCAAGGAACTAGCTGACAAGTCACTGTCTCAAACATTTCAATATATCCAAAGATGCATGATGATACATCAGCAAAATGGGATCGATCCCTCACACTATAAGTCCCATTTAATTGATTGATCATTAACTCCAAGTCGCCTTTCACTAATAAATGATGGATACCACCATGTCAAACCTTATTTAGCCCCATGATTAAGGCCTTGTATTCTACCATATTATTAGGAAAAGTGGTGCCTAAATAAACTCCCATTTTCATAGTGACTCCATGTCGGGGGTCTTTAATAACCATACCAATAATCATATGCTTAGTGGGCCCTCGTGGAGCTCAGTCAAAATACAAAGTATAGACCCATGCTTCATTGATAGACCATGCCATACTGATCATCCTACTTGTACTTATGATAGTCAATGTTGAGTTGAGAGAGAGGATGCATGATAGGTACAATCCCTCTTTCCTCACCAAACTCAATAGGAACGATGGTAAAAAGATTGTGATAATGGTGGTAGTAGACCTTAATATCCCAAAAAATGATCCGTCATGCCACTTAGTAATACGATAACCCTTTCTCCACCACATCACTCAACCTTGGTGATAATGCTACTCTAAATATGGATGTTCAAGATAAGGAATGATTCTGCCCATTCGATTGCCTTAGTAGACTACAAGCTTAAACTGGATTTTGGAAGACCTTCAAAGGTACCAAGTTTGACGTTAGCCCCTATACATAATAGGGCTTCAACTTATTAAATTTTACTTTAGTTTCAAACTCTACCCCCTGCAAATCTAATAAAAGAGTTGTAGAGCCATTATTTCCTATACAACAACCTCTTAAGGACCATCCCATTTGTATTCCAACTTACTAGGAAATAACGTGCAATGTGCACCATAATATAGAATCAATTGACCCTTCATAAATTTATATCTTTTAGTGCAAAGGTCATGAAGTGATTTCATCCTCTTTTTCTCTATCTCTTGATGTAACAAAGCCTGCAATCAGATTTCATCAAGATGTTCTAGGGAGGTCAACCTCTCATGCAATGATTCCTCCTCACCTAAAGAATGGTTCAACGCAAATCTCACAGTATAGGTAACTCGATTTTCATGTTCCCCGTATACCAACTTAAATGGGGTGTGGCATTTTGCTTCTTGAATGTCGTATTATAAGTCCAAATAGCCACATGTAATTTTTTGTCCCAATATCACTTTCCCTTAGATATAGTTTTAGATAAAATCCCTACAAGCTATTTATTGATACTCTCTACTTGTCCATTCACTTGTGGATTATATGGGGTGGCTTTATAATGTTTAATTTTCAAAGCTTCAATAATATTATTCAAAAAATGTATCCCATGAAAGGACACTAGTTCTTTAGGTGGATCAAAACAACAAACTATTTGTTCCATAATAAACTAGTTGTCTTCTTGGCATTATCCTTCACTGTAGCTCGAGCTTCCGACCATTTTGTAAAATGGTTCATCACCACAATGATATAGCACTTCCACATAGTAGATAAAGGATGCATATGTCCAACAAAATCAATGCCCCACTTCTCAAAGGAAAAAGTCACAAGAATAGGATTAAGTGGTCGCTTACTATTTTCCCTAGCATTGTGTCTTTGACAAACATCACAATGGTTAAAATATGCAAAAGCATCCTAAAAAACTGTTGGCCACCAATAACTAGCATGTAAAGCTTTTTAGGCAGTAAGTCATCCAAAAAAATGACCTCCACATGCTAAATCATGACATTCCTCTAAAATAAAGGGTATCTCATTAGGCAGCACATAACGAAAATAAATCTCATCCACACATTTCCTATATAAGATACCCACTATTATTGAAAAGCAAAGTGCTTTGCTACTTAATCTTCCTCTTCTCAGATTTAGAAAGAGTTTATGTTGGGTTGCATGTTGATAAATAATGTGTAATAGACACATACCATGATGGAATGGAGGCTATATCAATCTTGTATAAATCCTTACAATCACATATTCCCTCTGCCAAGACAATGAAGTTCAACTTTCTCAAGAAGAAACAAAACAATGTAGCACAAAACAATGTAGTGGGTTTTTGCACCATAGCATCAGATATGGTTCTAAACCAACATATACTTGTGGAGTTTAGCTTCATCAATGCTTTATATATACATGATAAGATTGAGAAAATTGTTTGTATAATATCATACACTCATGCATCTATGTGTGCCAATTTCTCTTTTCCAAGAGGAGAGATAAAGAATTTAGCCATAAGTGTCTTGAATTCATCCCAACTCTCTACTAGTATGTTCTCTTTCTTGATGTGTCTCCACCAAGTATGCGCAGATCCTTCCAAATGTAATGATGCAAAATGAATTTTCATATCATTAGCTGTAGGGAATATATCAAAATAGGATTCTAATTTTGAAATCCATTCCTCTAGACCAGATGGTGAAGATGATAGCCCATTGTACTTTGCCAAAATGATTTTATCCTTCAACTCTCTTTCAAGAAAATGTTGTTGTCCCAAAATAGAATGCTCATGATTAGTAGGAATTGAACCTCCAAAATGAAATGATACTCTTCCAAAAGGTGGCTGAGAAGTAGTACAAAACCTTCCTAATGGTAGAGAACTTCTAGAGGGTTGAGGGTTTAGCCCATAAGCTTGGGAATTAGCACCATTCATATTACCCAAATAGTCACCATGCCTTTGTGAAGTCTCTCCCACTTCATATTGACTATTGGAAATGCCCATTTGTCGAGTGATTCCTTGGCTTTGGTTCCCATTTGCATTTTCATCCATTGGAAGAATTAATCCATTATTTGAGCATTGGATTCTACTAATTTGTCAATCAAAGCCTTCATTTGGGTAGTGGAATCCATCAAATTCTCAAGGGAAGACTTCGTTTGATTAGTAGACAATAGTATCTTTTCAACTTTAGATAATAGCTCCATATGCCTTTGAGCATACTTACTCTCATGTTCACACATCGTATTATTAAATACACTAATTTCTCCTTACATTTGAAGCTCTTTAGGAGTTTTTTGAGGTATATTTTCCACCATGGGATCTTTGATTTGTGTAATGAATGAAACTGAGAAGAGATATGAAAATGAGCTAAAGAGAGAGAAAGAGAGCAAGAAGGAGAGAAAGGACAAGAAGAGGAGAGAGAAAGACAGAAAAGAGGGGAGAAAGAAGGAGAAAGCCATGGAATTTGAAGATGAAGGTGGAGAGTGAGTTCTTGAAACACACTACTTGCCCTAAACTGGGACTCTTATACCTTATATACCCAGGTTAGTGTGAGTGGGTGTCTAACCCCTAGTTCTTATGTATCTTGCTTGTTACAATCCATCCCCACCCTAAAGGTTATTGCCCTAAAAAATGAACACAACTGGAGGGAAGTGATATGTGGGCTTATGGAGTGGGATGTAGAGTACTACTTTGAGCCACATTACAATGAAAATGGATGGGTAAAGACTAGGGAGAGCATGTTGTCCATGATAGGCTTAGTGAGGTAAAACTATCATAACTTTTGATAGGTTTCTCCAAATGGGGTATGCTGCATGTTGAAACAAAGCTTATGATGATTAATTTTAGCCTAGATAGGAGGCACATTCCTAAGATTTGGTCAAGTATAAAACTGTTCTAAAATAATGTGCAATCTACAGGTAGGGGGTAGTCAAACAGGGGCATAACTAGCTAGTTTTCATCCTGAGTTTTCAGCCCATTGGGCATCTTGGAGGTGAGGAAATTCATTGAAAATAGTGGCTAGGAACCAAGAGGCTTCCAAGGGTAGGCATTTCCATTTGATGAGGTACTCCTTGATGGATCGAGATCTTAAGTGCTTATCTTGTTGCCCAATGATTTCCTCACAACTATACTGAATGATACCTTCTTCATCTATGGGGGGGAGTTCTTCCACATAGTCCACTGAGGTGCCAATGGAGAGTTTCAATTGGCTAATATGAAACACCTTGTGGATCTTGGTAGTATAGGGAAGCTCTAATCGGTAGGCCAAGTCACCAACTCTCTTCAGGATCCAGTAGTAGGTGCCAACTTGTTATTGTTTCCCTCTTTGAGAGTGGAGTGATGGGACTTAGGCACTTTCAAGAGGAAAAGTTCCCCTTCTTGGAATTTCAAATGCCTTCTTTTCTCATCAACATAGAGTTTCATGTGTGTGGGAGCTCTTGCTCAACCGCTAAGACCCACGGACTGCTTATTGCTTCAAGTGTTCCAAGGAGCTCTAATGGCTATCTCTCACATAGCTGACATGCCTTCGAACCTACGAATGTAGTGAGCTTACCTCAATGCCGAAATGAGTTGCCTCCTCCTTCACGCATACCGGTAGCTCCACGATCCTTGATGCTAGCTCAAGCACTCTCAAGCCTCCTCCATCAAGCTCCATCCACCATGGCCATGCTCGCACGATCAAGGAGAAGAGAGGAGAAGAAGAGAAGTGGAGATGGTTAAGAGGTTCACCCTCTTGATCCCTCACTCCCTCACACTCTCACACTCCCTCCCTCAAGAGTACACACACAAGCAAAGAGAAGGGAAGAAAGGAAGAAGAGAGGTCTCTTGTTAGCCACACACCAAAGAATGAGCTTCCATTCACTTTTTGAACTTTATATATACAAGCCCTAAAATTACATGGGCGCCCATCCTTTTTACACCCCTTTTCTCATCTCATGCCTTAAATCTACACCAGTCTATTCCTTTTCAAATGGGACAAGAGGGAGCTTGGCGCTCTTTTACAAGAGTTTTTAGAGTTTTTTGAGGCACCTTCTCTTTAAAATTGTGCTTTTGTCTCAGCTTAGTCTTTTAAGGGCCGCCTTTGCGCCCTTGCTCTTTTTCTATTCTTTTTCTGCTTTTTGCTTCATTTTTTTGTCATCTTGAACTGAGGTTAACATTACCCCCTTTCGAGACAGGTGCTAGTCCCATGGCACTTCAAGGTCTCTCTTGTGGAAGGGTGGATTCTGGGCCAGGACTGGGGGACTTGTGCGATTGGGAAGCTTCAAAACAATTGGGGTGGAGAATTAAGGGGTGTAGAGTGGATGATGGGGCCCTCCAAAGTTGGTGGGTCTCAGAATCCTGTTGTACCTGGAAAGAGAAGGTGCTCGACCTAATGGGGGTGTCTACCTCGCCATGCAATGTTTGGTGCTCGTGCTAGTGGAATAGGGAATTGGGTCTAACCCTAGGTAATCGTGGGTGATGTCCCACACTTGAGAACCCCTTTCATGTAAGGGGAGGTGCGGTGCATGTAGCTTAGGGTGACAAGTCTAACTTGAGGTTGGTGTCAGCTCCTTAGGTGTGTGATGCCCTTGGGGTGCCCTAAGCATGAAGTGGGGAGGCAAAAAGGGCTAGGGGGAGGAATGGGGCCGGCCGAGGTCACTAGACGTGCCTAACTTAAGTACCCCTAGGTGTAGTGACTATGAGCCATGTGCCGTGACTTGCGTGCGGATACGTTTTTTTTTTTTTGGTGGGGTTGAGTAGTAGGGAATTGTTAGTCCTCTTCCTCAAGAGGGGTTGGTGAAGGAGATTTAAAGGAGTGGCTCAAAATCTCTAGCTCTGCATAAAATTATTGAGGTTCAAGCGAACCTGGAGGGGGGTGGTGGAGAGGAATGGATGGCTGTAGAGCGGGTGAACTGACTGTCACTCATATATTCAAGAACAACAAAGCAGAAAGAAGGGAGGAGGCTGGTTTGCATCATCAGGCAGGTCATCGTGCAGTTATCAATTGCATTAGGATAAAAAAAGAGTGGGGGGAGGCTGCGTTCGGCCAGGGTGGGGTCATGCTTAAGTAGGATTTTTAGGAGCCTAAGATAGTTGCAAGTGGTAATGAAGGTGGGATCCGAGTAGGAGGAGAAATCAACAATAAAGCGTATCATAGTGGCATCGAAGCTGTCAGAGATGAAGGTGAGGGCTTGGGCTAAGATGGTAGTATAGGGGTTATATATGATAGGGAAGTCATAACGGCCATGGGTGTTTGCATCGAAGTCTACTCCTATTCTACAAGGGTACGCCATGTAGGTAGGGTTGTTCCTCTCCAAAGGGAGAGTGCTACAGAAGGCCATCCATGAGAATATGTTGTTGTCGTAGATGCACCTCTGCCACAGTGGTTGGCACTCGTATCCGGGCACGGAATAAGGAACTTCAAAAACTTTATTTTGCCAATATTCTGCATCCTCGATGCCCCAGAGGGTGGGATTCTTCTCTCTTTCCTTCAACAACTGTTGGCTTAGCTGGCTTTCGACGTTGATCATCTCGTCCACTATTTTAGGGGGAAGGACTCTGCGCAGGGCATTGGGGATGAGGAAATTAAAGTTGAAGGGCTGCTTCTCCTTTTCTTGCCTCTCCCAGATTATGAGCTTTGCATGAAAACAAGCCTGCATGTCATTTGGGCATGGTGGTAGGGGTATAGATGGCTGGGCCATAGGGTTAGCCCTCAATCTTTGTCTTTCTTCTTCCACCAATTTCCTACTCTTCTCCCTCAAGGTGGTTTTCGTTTTTGCGGATGCATCTACTGGGTTGCTCTTGCCCTTCAAGATGGGGTGAAGGGGATTGTGGGACCACTTCTTCTTCGAATCCGCCTAGGTCGATTTGCAGTTCAGCTTCACTCCCTAGGTGCTCTTGCTATTGTATCTCTTCTACGGACCTAGAGCATCAATCTCTTGGGGGGTTAGGTCTGCCAATAGCAGGTATCTACGTTGTTCCTCTGGGGCTTAGCCCAACTCCAATGGGTTGGGAGGGCATGTGCAGCACTGCTCGTAGAGCTCTGCCACGCTATGCTTAGCTTATTTTTTACTGCCTCCAAGGACTCCCCTTTCTTCGCATGAGTGGCATCCATTGACTGGCCAAAGACCAAGCCACTTTTACCCAGGTTAACAAGCCAACTCCTAAGAGTTGTTGCACTAAACAAGTGATTATTGCACTAATTGTTTTAATTCAACTTAACTTAGCCTTCCCTAAAATCTACAACGTTGTTTGTAGTAGTCCAACTGCAAAGATTCTAAACTTCAATAAATTATACTGGGCACTAAATTGCTAAACCTAAGATAACTATGGTTTCTCCCCATCTCTCAGAGGCAGCTTCTCATAATGTTCTCCTGCCATGCTAGTGGCGGTTTATCCAGGAAATGTTTTTAATGTTTGATTTTGAAAAGGTTGTTTCAAGAATATAGATCTCTTAGATCTATTTGTATATCTCCATTTAAAATTCCTTTTTATGTTTCTCTCCACCTGATTAAAATTAATTCTTTTTATTTGTTTAATTTTAAACAAACATTCAAATCAAATTTTCTGACATACCATAAACCCCTAAATTTTAATCTCCCTTGGTAGACATTTCCCACTCTGTATATAAATTTCGTCGTTGCTTATTAGTTTTTAAGTACTTAATTCATTTTGCAAATATAACGTCATTTCCTTCTTTTCTATTATTAAACATCAACCAGAATAAAACAAGTTCTTCCATACTCTCACATGTCCACATTCATAATTTATTTTAAATTCCCATAGCACCCTTTGATTTATCAATGAGTCCTAGTAGCCCTCCACTCCGTGTATTTAAGAAATTGGTTGTAAAATGAATAGCATGTAAAAATTTAACATAGATGCTGAGGCTTTTTCTCATGCCATCCAATCATCAAATTGTTTGATTTTATTTTGGTTTTAATTTAAACTAAATTTTATAATTGCAACCTAACATTATAAATCATTATAAAGTGTTGTCAATCTTTGTATTTGTAATTTCCCATGTTTCCCAAATGTTCACACCGTATATAATCCCTCCTTTCAAAACCAAAACACCATATCTTTATACGAGCATTTCTTAAGTAAAATATTATTAAATCATTATTTCTTTTCTTTAACCCTTACAACATAAATGTACTAACCAATCAAAGATTTTGTTTCCAATATTTCACTAAGAATCCATAGTTTATATCAATAAATAACACATTTTACATAAAGGAAAACTATGCTTTTTCCTAAATATAACTCTTTTCTAATTTTTAAATATAACAAAACATCTTTAAAAATCTTGATAGAAATTCAATAAATTCCTTGACTCATAAGCTTTATAGGAAAAATATCAAAACTTATAAATTTTCAATCAATAATTTTATAAAATTTTATTTATGATCATTTTGAGTCATTTTTTAGTGTTTTCGACTGTTTTTGATTTTTAATATAATAAAAACCAGTTTAAATAAATGCAAACAACCATGTAGCATAAGAAAACAGGTTTAAAGACATATTTTAAAAATATTAAACTAAAGAAATTATCATGCCATATCATTTATTTTAGATAAACCAGTTAGACACTTACTTGCAAAACCCGCAGGTCGTCGTCACGTCCTTGGAAACCGTGTCCTCTTTCTGTCTAGCCACTATCCAGCCATTGTCTGTCTTCTATCCAGTCGATTCAAATGGAAGCTCATCATTTTTTTCTTTCTCTTCCCCACAGTTTCCCATATGCTATTCCTGCCTACGACTCCCACACTTATTCTTCAAACTCCATGTTGCATAGAAAACAAAAAGGATCTCCCATCCGCCTTTGATCCACAAAAGAACATCTCCCACAACATAAGAAGAATGACTTTGCCACCTTGAAGCTTTGTGCAAGAAAAGCCCCATAAAAAGATTTTGCAATGCAACACACCCTCACTTAAGATTTGGTCGATGAAGATCTCCTCCCACGGCCTTGTGAATCTTATGCATGACTTTTGGGTATGTTTAACTTGACCCTTACTATGGTTAGCTTGTGTGTGATAGAGAAGAGATGTGCAATGACATATGAACTGGACTTAAGAGGTAGGGTTTCTTTAGATTTGTTAATGAAAGAAAGAGAGAAGAGATATATGGCTCTTAACAAATCAATAATTGGAAAACTGTCTGTCGCTTCTTCCCACTATTTTCCAATGACGATGGTTGCAATGTAGCGCTGCCTCTTGATGCTGTCAATTATGGGGCTTCAATCTTCCTTGCTTCTCTGGTGGGAAGAGAGGGTCTCTTCACCCTCATCTATCTCTCTCTCTTTTATTCTCTACGCGCCGATCACCAGCACGCGGCTGCTGCTGATGATCGTGATGATGATGACGCTTGGACAGCCTTGGCGAGACTGAATGGAGCCCGCTTGGACCTGGACAGAATGGCGACAGCATGCCTCCTTTCTCTATCAATAATGCTACTTTCTCCTTCAAAATTAACTGCTACTTGGCCTGCAATGTTTGTCCGTCTTGCTGGTTCCGAGATCTTGCTAGTTGCTACTGCTGTAGAAACACAACGGATGCACCCAGACAGATACGGAGAGAGTGTTGAAGGGGCTTGATGCTGCTGGTAACGACATACTTGATGCAAGCGCAGGGACCGGTTGCACTGAGTGCTCTCTCTCTCTCTCTTCTACGTAGCTTTTCTCCATGTAAAAATCAATCGGCGCCCTTCTCTCCAAGAATCCCATGCCCCCTCCTTTCTCCACGACATGTCCGTAACGGTCCTCCCTCCCATCGTATTCATTTTGTTTTTTTGTTTTTTTTTTTAAAGTTCCTTCCATTAAAGTTTTTTACCTATTCAGGTTTTTTACTCTCCCCCAACACACAACCCCCTAAGGCAAAGTCCCAATTTCAATTGTAGCTGTTCCAATTGCAAGATAACTGCATCAAGGGAAGGTCTTTGAAGTGGATCTCGCACAAGTACAAAATGGAGAAATCCCATTAAAGGCTTGAAGTGATTCACCTTTGCTACATTCTCATCGGGTATAAGATCCTGTGTTTGTAATGATTTCATGTTGGCATTGGATTCATTATAGCTAATTGGAACTTTCAGCTCTCTATTGCATTTTCTTATGCACTACTCCTTGATTGCATTGATGTAGTGGCATTCATCTTCAGTTGAAATAAACTGTGTTTGTAATCATTCGATGTTGGCATTGTGAGTCGTTATAACTGCCCTCCATGACCTAAACCATAACCTAAAACTACATAATCTGCCATGAATAACACGATTTCTAGTGACTCTAAGAATATGGATTGCATAAGCTCAAAGGACTTCATTTCTGCAATGTCCTACAGTCCCTAAGTCTTGGTCTCCATAGCCTATGCCTTGCAAATGAGATATAAGAGTTTCTTGTGGTTGTACACAGGCCAAAAGATTGAATTTTGTACCGACATTTCTTGGCCAGACTGCAAGGACACGGTCTCCAAAGACAGCAACAACGAACACCGCATCTGCATTGAATTCATGTAAAAATTTAGTAATAAGGTGTCAATTGTATACAGTTTTGCCAAAAAATTGTTGCAATAAATGGCATGTTTTTAGGTGTTGTCATTCTCCCCCACTAAAATGCGAAGCGTCCTCGCGAGCACAGCTACATCACGAACATTCAGCATCACCAACACTGCTACCACGAGCATTGCTATGCAACTTTGAAAGAAAAATATACTCTCCTCCACTTAATTGGGAAGCGTCCTCGCGAGCACAGCTACATCACCTGTATAACCACACATGGACAACTAGTAGACACTGGAAAAGTAGAAAAAATACTTATTTGTGTCATATTAAAATACAAAAAATATAAATGTTTCAATGAAATGATGTAAAAACTTGTGCAAACTAACATTCTCCCTTACTGAAATGCATAACAGAGCTTCATCCATTGCATAGAATATACCAACTAGGAAGCTGTCTAGAGCCGCTAAACAACAATAATCCCTCTAGCAATAAATTGCCACACTACTATCCTACTAAAAATATTGCTTCTGAAATAGCATCACTGATAAGGTCGTTACTTAACAAAGAACCCAAACAAGGTAAACTAATACTACAACACTAAATAGGACTCCTAGGGTTTAGCTGCTAACCCTCCATGTTCTACTAGAACAACCAGCCAATGGTTCGTAACTTCTAATTGTCCAAGGCTCTTCTTTAAAGTTTATGTTTTTAATGGTTTTTTTTTAAAAAAATGTCAAAAGAGTATATACATTGATTCTCTTTCCCAAAAGGTCCCACCCCAAAGAGATACAAGGCATCGGACGCAGGGCACCCGTCAAGGAAATCCCTACAGCCTACCAGGACCTCAGAGGCGATGGTTATCTTCTTTTGGTTGTTTTTTTTTTCTTTCAAACCCTGCAGTCTCAGGGTGTTTTTTCTTTTTCCTTGTTTGTTTTTATTCTTTCTTTCTTTCTTTAAAAAGAATAAATATATAGACTCTTCCAAACTTTTAATATTTGGATTGGATTTTAAGGATTGTTTTGTTGTTGTTTTTTTTTTAAAGGATCAACTAAGAAGCTAAGAAGACATCACTTAATTGAACGATCAAACATTTCAGCTCAACAACTTTACTCGAGGAATCTAATCTAACGCATAATACTAGTCACTCTGCCTAGGCAAATGATAAGCAAAGAATACTCACCAGCTCAGCATCTTTCTTCCACGCTACTCCTAGTCAAAATTTCGTGGAGAGAACCTTGTTATTCAGCTATCCCACATATCGCTAGAAAAGCGACCAAAAGATAGGGGAAAACTCTATAGGATTCCTAATCGGACACCCATACAATGAAATTCACTATGTTATGCACACATGTCACCCCTTTTTTAATCACTCCCTAATGCTAAGCCCCATCCCTTGTGAGTGGACTTCATATAGAGAATTGTGTATATATATCATTCATATTTGTTTAAAATATTTATTTATAATTCCTCTGTAATTTACTTAAGTGTTTTTTCTTTTCTTCTTCTTCAACATCTCTAATTTCATTCCATCAATTTTTTAATTCATGTATATTTCAAAATGAATATGAAATAAAAAGTTTAGGTATGAAACAACCTTGTATGTTCGTGGATATTGCAACTCCAAGAATCAATCAGAAACATACAACAGTGTAACGCAAAATCATAGTCAAATCTGCACATGAAACATACACTAGCCAGTACAATGTTAAAGGGTTAGATAAATAATAAAACTTCTCCCTGTACCAAAGAATTATCAAATACTCATGTCACAATCTCGATCAACTAGACTGTCGTAACGCTCCCACTGCTTGGTTGTTTAAGAAGCAGTATATTTCTCCACTTAATAACCATTCTTGCATATAGAACTGTCCTTCTCACCAGCTTAAATATCCCAAACTCCAGCACTGAAAGGAATATCCTAACCGTGCGTGCAACTAACTACCTAACTACGTGGAAAATAAAACTAAAGTGCATGAAAACCTACAAGATATCAATAACTCAAAGCATTGTATGTTTTTTAACGCTATATATATGTTTGTTTGTTTGGTTGTTTGTTTGTTTTTTTTTTTAATGTAGAATAAAAGAAAAAACATAAAAGACTAAGAAAACAAAATATCTAGACTAAAATCTTCAAAGTCTCTAAGATCTTCTAGTGAAAACAATAATCCTAATCCGAAATCATCAAATCCATCTAAGTCAAACCTATTAACTAAACTATCATCTATAGGATGCTCAAGAATAGCCTCTAGCGTAGACATATCAGAAGTCACAGATCCGCTATCAGGTGCATCGCTAAGAACCTCCATCACATCGTGGAGTGAAGCCGAAGCTGCATCATCATAGTAGGGCATAGGGGCCACTGGTAAAGCATCTAAGGAATGCCCCTCGGTCGCATCCATGTACCAACAAATATAATCCCAGCATGGGCAGGGAACACTAGTCTGCAAATCATGGTAAGATGGAGTAAGGCGGTAGACAGTGGAACGATATCTCGCAAATTCTGCTTGCTCTCGGCCTACCCTAGACTGACCAGCGCCGCGCTCAGGAGAAAAAACACTATTATAATCATGACGCTGGTAGGTATAACCAATCATTTCCTGCATGGCAGTGGTACCATAGCGTCGAAAGTATGTGCGACACTGCCAACACAAGAGCTGAGCACGCACAAATAAATGCCGCTGACAAGACCTACAACCAAAAGGTGGATGATACTGTAAACAAAAAATAATCACAAAGGAAGAACCACAATAGGCCTCCCCTCTCGGTGCATATAAAAACCTGTCATGCGTCTGAAAACGCGGAATATCGTAAGGTCCAGCATGAACAGGACCAGTACTATCGGCATCAATACGAGGGTAAAGCGCATCCATCCACAAAAAGGCCATACCTGCATCCCATTTAAAAACCCCCCAAGAAAGAAAAGACATCCAAGGGTGGATTAGACAAAATATTATTTTAACTACTAACCTAACTATACCTAGCTAACCTAAGTCACAAAATGTTTAAGGCACAGGCCATTAACCCTAAATATCTCATTTTCAGCATTAATATCCTGCACATCAAGAGAACCATTATCATAAACATTAATCACCTTAAAAGGTCCCAACCAACGAATTTTAAGCTTCCCAGGAAATTTATAATAACGACTATCATAAAGTAAAACTAAATCGCCTTCTTTAAACTCCCGTACTTTAATATTCTGGTCGTGCCATGCTTTACGACGTTTTTGCATTGCTTCTAGACTTTGTAGGGCTAATAATCTTTCCTCATCTAACTTTACCAATTGTAAAATCCGTTGTTTCAAAGATTCAACCTCACCTAGTCGTAATGATAGAGCTACTCGTAAAGTGGGCAACTCTTGCTCAATAGGGAATATAGCATTAGTGCCATAAACTAAATTGAAGGGTGTATTTTGCACTGTCACCTTATAAGTAGTTCTATAGGCCCATAACGCTTCATATAAACGTTCATCCCAATCTCGCCTGTGGGAAGCAACCGTTTTAGTTAAAATCCCACATATAATGCGATTGGTTACTTCAACCTGACCGTTAGCTCTGGGATAATAAGGTGTTGATTTGCGATGTTTAATTTTATAGATTTCCATTAACTCACTGATAAGACCATTCAAGAAATGGGAACCTCGGTCACTTACTAATTCCAGTGGGCAACCAAAACGCGTAATAATGTTCTCATACATAAACTTAGCCACATCAATGGCTTTATCCGTTTTAAGCGCTTTCGCTTCCACCCACTTTGTAATATAGTCAGTACAGACTAAGATATAACGATTCGATCGATATCTAGTAGGCGGATCAATTGGGCCTACAAAATCAATTCCCCATTTCTCAAAAGGTGCTAATGCTAATATAGGTGTCAAAGGCGTAGCAAAACTCTTAGAAGGACGACCAGTCCTTTGACATACATCGCATTTGCGACAATAATAATAAGTATCTTTAAATAGAGTGGGCCACCAATAACCAGCTAATAGAACTTTTCTTGCAGTCAATTCACCGGCAAAATGGCCACCACACGGCTCATCATGCAATGCCTTAAGAACCACTGGTACTTCATCTTCCCTTACACAACGTCGATAGATACCTTCGCGTGGAAAAAATTTATAAAGGTAACCCCCTAATAGTCCATAGGAGCGTGCTTGCATTAATATTTGACGTTTCCTGCGCTTATCGGCACCAGGTGGATATCGAGCAGTACTAAGAAAATTCGCAATATCAGCATACCATGGAACTTGTGTCTCCACAGTAAAAAGTGATGCATCCGGCAAATCATCTTCCACACCTTCCTCCTTGTCTGATGTTAATAATCGTGATAGATGATCTGCTAGCACATGAGCTCTACCAGGACGAGTAACTATTTGAAAATCAAACTCTTGGAATAACAACATCCAACGAATCACACGTCCTGAAAGTTCTGCTTTATTAAGCAAATACTTTAACGCCTCATGATCAACATATATAGTAAACTTATTCCCTAATAAATAATGACGAAATTTCTCCACCGCAAATACCATTGATAGGCATTCTTTCTCAGTGGTGGTATAATTCCTTTCTGCATCACTTAAATTTCGACTCGCATAATAAATTGGATGATCCACCTTATTATCATCTGCTTGGCACAAAACAGCTCCTACAGCATACATAGATGCATCGGCATGAATAT
Organism: Lygodium microphyllum; assembly: GCF_053477565.2. Classification (NCBI taxonomy): domain Eukaryota; kingdom Viridiplantae; phylum Streptophyta; class Polypodiopsida; order Schizaeales; family Lygodiaceae; genus Lygodium; species Lygodium microphyllum. The sequence continues at coordinate 68,224,490 of NC_141146.1, forward strand.
GGAATTCTTTTGTCCAATCTGGGGGTGCGAGTACTGGTCCTTCAATTAACTTATGTTTAAAAAATTCAAATGCTTTCTGGCAAACACCATCCCAAATAAAAGGAGTATCCTTTCGTAGCAGATTTGTCAAAGGTGATGCCACCTTTGCAAAATCGGAAATAAATCTCCGATAATAATTTAGATGTCCTAAAAATCCACGCAATTGCTTAAGATTTGTTGGAGGTGGAAGTGCAGAAATCTTAATAATTTTAGCTGGATCCATGGCAATACCTTCTTTAGAAACGATATGCCCCAATAAGGTTCCTTTTGGTACTCCAAAAACACATTTATCAGGATTCAAGGATATACCTACTTCATCGCTACGTTCAAATACTTGCGTCAGTAGCTCAGGCATTTCTTTTGCCGTACCATAGACACAAAAGTCATCTAAGAAAACTTCCATCCATTGACGTAAAAAATCTTGATAAGCTGCAATCATAACTCTCTGAAATGTTGCGGGTGCATTGCACAAACCAAAAGGCATTACTCTATAAGCAAATGTACCCCATTCAATAGTAAATGTAGTTTTGGATTGATCTTCAGGATGAATTAGTACTTGGTTGTAACCACTAAATCCATCCATGAAAGAATACAGCTCATGACCAGCAACCTTATCAAGTACCTGATCAGTAAATGGCAAAGGAAAATGATCTTTACGTGTTTTGCTATTCAGCTTTCTATAATCGACACAAATGCGAATCTTCTTACTATTCTTCTTAGGTACTACCACAATAGGAGATACCCATTCACTGTATGCAACAGGGTAAATGAATCCAGCATCTAAAAGCTTAGTAATTTCAGCTTTCACTAATTCTGCATACACAGGGTTTGTACGTCGTTGACGTTGACATACAGGTTTTGTGCCTGGTTCTAGATCAATATAATGCTGACATAATTCAGCTTTGATACCCTTAAGGTCCCTATATGACCAAGCAAAAGCGTCAACATGCAATCGTAAGACTTCTTCGAATCTTTCACGATATGGCGATTCCAATTGGTCTCCTAAATTTAAATATTTTCCTTATGCCATTTTAAGCTTAACTACTTCAATTTCAGGCTCTTCAATAAATAGAGAGTCTATTCTTCGTGACTTAATTATGGGCACATCTTCGGATATCTGCATCAATACGTTTTCAAGCAGGTTATTCTTAGTACTTGATTCTGGTGCTTCTTCTCCCACATTCACAGAATTTACTAAGGGTAAAGCCCTATAAGGAATAATAGCCAGGTTATCTTGCGTAGCACCATCAACTTCTATTCCATAGACATTTACTAACTCAGGAAAGGATTTTTCAGTATATCTCTTCCCGTATTTATCTAAATCACCATTATTGACATTTACATTTTTACCAGATTTCATGGTAAATGAGGTTCTTACAGAGTCAATTACGCTAGGTATCTGCTCTGAAGTACATGGATATTGAGCATGTAACCTATGGCGATATCGACGTAAAATGTCGTTATTCTTTTCTAGACATTCCTGATCATCTAAACTCCAAAACCATTGATTATCTTTAAGCTTGAGAATTAATGAATGTAGATTCTCATCCTCCTCGCCCTGAATTCGACAGCCCAAATAATGTATAACTTGTTTCAGTTCCACAAAATTCCTAGGTACTACAGGTTCAAACCATCTAAGTTGTGGCTCTTGCCCATCCCCATAAATAGTAAAATCCATTACTCTTTCTTTTGGATGAGGCAACACCACCACTTGCATATTGTGCAATTTAGCCTTAGTAGGTTCAGATTGGACTCGTTGATAACCAATTATCGGTCCCCTAGAACAGCGATAAATCTTCTGTGCAATTCCGGTCGAACGCCTAAAAGAATGACACAACCAGGGAACATTTGTAGGGTTTTTCTCTTGAGTCTCTGGTTCAAAAATATTCTTAGATTTATGTTTTTCCAAAAACCTATCAGTGTTTTCATGTTCTTCCCAATAATTTGTATCCATAGATAACGCTTGGTCCATCTGTAACTCACCCCTACTGAATTTAGATTTCTCTTCTTCTAAATAAAATTCTAGAAGCGAGATTTCATCTAGATATCGCCTTTCTCTAAACTGAAACTCTGCCTTTTCCTTTTGCAACTCAGTAATCTTCTTCATTGCTTCATTTACAGCAGTCAACGTTGCCTCACGCTCTACTTCCAATGCCTCTTCCAATTCTCTAATAATCCTAACGTAATTACCATGATGTTCACGACAAGTCTGTGAAACCCTGTTAAAAGCCGAAGCTGAATCATCCTCATCCTCACGAGATAGTGGTCTTTGTAAGGGTTTGCACCTATGCCTACTTCTCCTTTCTCTTTCCTTCGCTTCTAGCTGGTAGTAATAAATCCTTTTAGCTCTATCTGGCAATTGTCCAAATCCAAAGGGTAAAGCATTTTCCCCATAAGGAAGAGCTTCTAAAATCCTACTCTCAAGCATACTATTATGATTATCAGTAACATCATCTTCTCCCATACCTTCTGAAGAGGTTATTGAAATGTCAGCCAAATCAGATATCATTAACTCAGGCATTTCTTCCTCCTCTAATTCATCCATAGAAATCACTTCCGACCTGTTGTAAGCAAAAAATACATCTTCTTGATCATTTCCTTCTTGATTTGTAGATAATTGAAAACATGTTTCAAGCGAATCATCAAGATATTCTGCTTCTTCTGCTGAAAGCATTAAGCAGTCGAGAGTTGTATCTTCGGATGTGGATAACCACTAAGTAATATCGCTATCCGAATCATTGTCAGATGAAAACGCTACAGCATACTCACCAATACCCATATGTTCTACCTTGTGAGGCTGATGTACTATATTGACCTCTACTTTCTCTGCTCCTGCTGGGTGTGGTGTCTTAAATAACCAAGCATAAGGCCCTTCATGATCAGTCCCCTCCATTTCTGAATCATAAAACTCACTGTTGGATTTCTCATCCATTTCACTAACTGCTTCATCTCCTGAATCTTTCAAAAATCCTTTTGAAATAACTTGTATCTTAACCCTATCGTCTCTAGGACTAATCACAATTGAACCTTTATACCAGTCCTGAATGCATCTTGCTTGGTATAACCAAGGTCTTCCCAATAGGACAGAATACGATGAAATATTTGTTTGCGAACAAACGATCAAATAGTTCACATGAAATTCTAATCCGGCTACCACAGATCTCACATTTCGCAGTAACCCCAAAGGAGTTACTTTCCTTTGATCAGCCACACGTAAAACAATATGAGTAGGTTCTAGATCCTTCAACCCTAATTCTTGCATAGCTTGTTCTGTCATCAAATTAACTGCTGAGCCACCATCTAACTGCACTTCATGTAGCAAGTGGCCATTAATAGTAGTATCGATAACTGGAGCTCCTGGGTCCACAAATAAATCTACTATTTTTACATCCTTAGTTGTTTTTCCTTTGGAAGAATTTTCACGGACTTTAGAAGCGTTTATCTCAATCCTCTTCCTTCGACGCCGAACTAATTTATGGTAAAGTTGTTTCCGACAAACAGGCGCTATTTCTAACAATTGCCGAAGGTTAATAGTCAATGATATTTCTTCTAATGCAGCCCAAAGATCATAGGCCTTATTTACGGATTCTACATAATCTTTACTCCTTTCCTTAGGAGGAACCAATCTTTCGGGAAAAGGAGCTACTCCCACTTGAATCTTAGGATTTACTAAAGGCACAGGTAATAATGGATGGTCAGAGGAATGCTGCGGAGAATCCGATTCAGGTAGTTCTATATTAGGATCTATGTCCCTAGACTTATCCTTCACTGCTCCGTTTAATTGTGAACTCTCTTCCTCTAAACCTTGCTCCTTCTGTTGTTGCTTTTGTGCCCGAGTAATAACACCAATCATAGGGTCAGCCCTAAAGGTCACCTTACGAGGTATAAATTTTGATTTAACTCCAATATCTTTCCTTATTATTTCTACTTCCACTAAATTTGCAGCAGACGTTGAAGGTTCGTTAGAGGTTTGTTTCCCTTTGTCAGACATTTTATTATCCTCTCGCTTAGGACAATTCTCTTCATAGTGTCCTTCACCACTGCACCTCCTGCAAAGAGGAGTATAGTCTTGATTTTTACGCGCATTTGGACAATATGTGGCTATGTGACCTTCTTGTTGGCATCGATAACAAATTACTGGTCCCCTAGGTCTTTGTTGACCACCTTGTCCCATTGAATTACGAAAATTTCCATTATTTCTTCTAAAAGGAGAATTTCTCCCTCGATTGCCATCACTGTTGTAATTGTTTCGAGGCACTGGGGGTCTACCCTGGGTGGGCAATCCTCGTGGCCTAAAAGGTTGATTGGGTGGTCCAATCTCATAAGTCCTATTATTACGATCCATGTAATTGTAATTCGTTTGCATTGAACGAGCTTGTTGTTGCTCTTGACCTAATTTATGCCAACAATTTGTATCTAAATGACCAGTCTTATGACAAAAAGAGCAAAACGGTGGATGATCGGGCATTAACCTTGAAGGCGTCGGACACTCTGTAGCCACATGGCCGTAACCATGACACTTGCCACACCAGATATTAGATCGAGGTGGGTTTGAAGTCGAATTTCCCGACGATTGTTGAGCACTAGATCCTTGTGTCGTTATCGAATAAATTTCCTTCAAAGGCGCTTGTACTGCAGTCATAATTTCCTCCTTTAATTTTCCTTGAGATTTCACAATAATATCTGCTACTTTTGCTTCATCCAGAGGAGATTGAGATTGCGGCATAGAAGGCATTCCTGTCTGCATCATATAGGCTGGAATTGAAGTGTACGGATTTAGAGGTACACTCGACATGTTTGAGCTTGCGGTTACCGAGGGATTTAAAGGAACGGTCACATAAGACACGTTCTTAGGTACCCCACCTGAAGTGCTTGGATATTCTGTCCGAGATTCTTTGAATAGATCTCTCCATCGTTGTTGACTAAGCTGCACTTCTTCCCACCATCTAGCATGTGTTTTAGCATCTGCCAACGTAGCTGGTCGTTGTAAACTAACATGCTGATGAACTTCAGGATTAAGTCCATCAATAAACTTACGTTTTTGCGTGGGATCGTCAGGAGCAGGATTCATCTTACGAATGATCGTCTCCATGCGCTCAATATAATGTTCAACACTTTCAGTTGCTCCTTGGGACAGATAATCCAGTTGAAGAGCCAATCTATCTTGAAAACCTTGTCGTCTAAATTTTTCTAGAAAAGCTCTTGATAAGGCATCATAGGTCCCTTTATGTTGAGCATCTAAATTCCCATACCATTTCGTTGCTTCATCTTTTAATGTTGCAGGGAAGATATGAAGCTTTTGGTCGTCATCTATTATCTCATTGGCGACGCAAGTCACCTCAAATCTTTGCGAATGGGCATCGGGATCTTCGTCCCACAATCCCCCGAATTGCGTGAAATCAGCTAATCTAACTGGGTTGCGAGCCATTGTTTCTCTAAATAGTAGCCCTAACCCTAAATCGTTGATAGTATCAAACCACGGAGGTTCCTGAGGTTCCTTAAATAATTGACGCAATCCGAAATTTGACTCTAAATCCCAGTCAAAGAGCAGTTCAATACTCCCGACTGTAGCATTAGCTTCACTCTCCCTAGTTTCACTATTTTTCCTACCTCTTTCCCCAGTGAGACTGCTAGTACTGGAAACAACTTGATCCCATTGATATGAAGCTGCTTCACTTTCTTTCGATGGTGTTCTATCAGTTGATAAGCTAGGTTGAAGAGGTTCTACCGTTGAGTTAGACACAGCGTCTACTCCCAAATTCAGCAATGCGTTGACCCTCTCTAGCCTTTCTAATAGCCAAGCCTCTTGTCGCACTGCTCGTTCTCTAACTCGCTGATCCCTAGCTTCGTTTTGCTGCTTCCGTCTCTCTTCTGAATTCATCCACGAGTACAAAACTAGCTTTTACTGTCATACTCCAAAATTACGCTCGTTCTATTTGAAGCTATAAAATTAGGTTGTCGCTTGTATGCGCACTTAGAAGGTTCAAAATAGTCGGCAGCTCTGGGTCTATCTCCCCAAAAGGTAACTTTTCTTCTTGCTCGGGGATTAAACCTAGAATTTCAGCAACCTCTCTAACGTCTTTCGTGTCGAAAGAAATTTTTAAACCTCTGGATACACGTATCCAAGGCAACACATCATCCCACACTACTCTTCTAAACGTCCGATAAGCTGTGCGGTAATACCAATCAAAGTGGTACGATACACTGATTGTATTTATCTCTACCGCGTCTATTAACCCAAAGTGTGTCGCTAGTAGAACTATAGTTTGCGCACAGTCGTTAAAACCCCAGCTCCAAGAGGATAATTGTTCAACGTCCACAGTTAATTGTGGCCCAAAATATGTGCCTCCCTCTACTAACTCTGTATCTCTCGCCCAGTCTAGCACTTTTCTTTGACACTCCTGGGGCAAATTAGGAAAATAGTCCCTTAGAAAAGAGACTGCGTATTCACTCATAAATAACACTTAGGATCTAAAATACCCTCGGAAGATTTATCACTCGTTCAAGCGCACTTGGCTCCCGGCAGACGCACCAAAAATGACTGGCCAAAGACCAAGCCACTTTTACCCAGGTTAACAAGCCAACTCCTAAGAGTTGTTGCACTAAACAAGTGATTATTGCACTAATTGTTTTAATTCAACTTAACTTAGCCTTCCCTAAAATCTACAACGTTGTTTGTAGTAGTCCAACTGCAAAGATTCTAAACTTCAATAAATTATACTGGGCACTAAATTGCTAAACCTAAGATAACTATGGTTTCTCCCCATCTCTCAGAGGCAGCTTCTCATAATGTTCTCCTGCCATGCTAGTGGCGGTTTATCCAGGAAATGTTTTTAATGTTTGATTTTGAAAAGGTTGTTTCAAGAATATAGATCTCTTAGATCTATTTGTATATCTCCATTTAAAATTCCTTTTTATGTTTCTCTCCACCTGATTAAAATTAATTCTTTTTATTTGTTTAATTTTAAACAAACATTCAAATCAAATTTTCTGACATACCATAAACCCCTAAATTTTAATCTCCCTTGGTAGACATTTCCCACTCTGTATATAAATTTCGTCGTTGCTTATTAGTTTTTAAGTACTTAATTCATTTTGCAAATATAACGTCATTTCCTTCTTTTCTATTATTAAACATCAACCAGAATAAAACAAGTTCTTCCATACTCTCACATGTCCACATTCATAATTTATTTTAAATTCCCATAGCACCCTTTAATTTATCAATGAGTCCTAGTAGCCCTCCACTCCGTGTATTTAAGAAATTGGTTGTAAAATGAATAGTATGTAAAAATTTAACATAGATGCTGAGGCTTTTTCTCATGCCATCCAATCATCAAATTGTTTGATTTTATTTTGGTTTTAATTTAAACTAAATTTTATAATTACAACCTAACATTATAAATCATTATAAAGTGTTGTCAATCTTTGTATTTGTAATTTCCCATGTTTCCCAAATGTTCACACCGTATATAATCCCTCCTTTCAAAACCAAAACACCATATCTTTATACGAGCATTTCTTAAGTAAAATATTATTAAATCATTATTTCTTTTCTTTAACCCTTACAACATAAATGTACTAACCAATCAAAGATTTTGTTTCCAATATTTCACTAAGAATCCATAGTTTATATCAATAAATAACACATTTTACATAAAGGAAAACTATGCTTTTTCCTAAATATAACTCTTTTCTAATTTTTAAATATAACAAAACATCTTTAAAAATCTTGATAGAAATTCAGTAAATTCCTTGACTCATAAGCTTTATAGGAAAAATATCAAAACTTATAAATTTTCAATCAGTAATTTTATAAAATTTTATTTATGATCATTTTGAGTCATTTTTTAGTGTTTTCGACTGTTTTTGATTTTTAATATAATAAAAACCAGTTTAAATAAATGCAAACAACCATGTAGCATAAGAAAACAGGTTTAAAGACATATTTTAAAAATATTAAACTAAAGAAATTATCATGCCATATCATTTATTTTAGATAAACCAGTTAGACACTTACTTGCAAAACCCGCAGGTCGTCGTCACGTCCTTGGAAACCGTGTCCTCTTTCTGTCTAGCCACTATCCAGCCATTGTCTGTCTTCTATCCAGTCGATTCAAATGGAAGCTCATCATTTTTTTCTTTCTCTTCCCCACAGTTTCCCATATGCTATTCCTGCCTACGACTCCCACACTTATTCTTCAAACTCCATGTTGCATAGAAAACAAAAAGGATCTCCCATCCGCCTTTGATCCACAAAAGAACATCTCCCACAACATAAGAAGAATGACTTTGCCACCTTGAAGCTTTGTGCAAGAAAAGCCCCATAAAAAGATTTTGCAATGCAACACACCCTCACTTAAGATTTGGTCGATGAAGATCTCCTCCCACGGCCTTGTGAATCTTATGCATGACTTTTGGGTATGTTTAACTTGACCCTTACTATGGTTAGCTTGTGTGTGATAGAGAAGAGATGTGCAATGACATATGAACTGGACTTAAGAGGTAGGGTTTCTTTAGATTTGTTAATGAAAGAAAGAGAGAAGAGATATATGGCTCTTAACAAATCAATAATTGGAAAACTGTCTGTCGCTTCTTCCCACTATTTTCCAATGACGATGGTTGCAATGTAGCGCTGCCTCTTGATGCTGTCAATTATGGGGCTTCAATCTTCCTTGCTTCTCTGGTGGGAAGAGAGGGTCTCTTCACCCTCATCTATCTCTCTCTCTTTTATTCTCTACGCGCCGATCACCAGCACGCGGCTGCTGCTGATGATCGTGATGATGATGACGCTTGGACAGCCTTGGCGAGACTGAATGGAGCCCGCTTGGACCTGGACAGAATGGCGACAGCATGCCTCCTTTCTCTATCAATAATGCTACTTTCTCCTTCAAAATTAACTGCTACTTGGCCTGCAATGTTTGTCCGTCTTGCTGGTTCCGAGATCTTGCTAGTTGCTACTGCTGTAGAAACACAACGGATGCACCCAGACAGATACGGAGAGAGTGTTGAAGGGGCTTGATGCTGCTGGTAACGACAAACTTGATGCAAGCGCAGGGACCGGTTGCGCTGAGTGCTCTCTCTCTCTCTCTTCTACGTAGCTTTTCTCCATGTAAAAATCAATCGGCGCCCTTCTCTCCAAGAATCCCATGCCCCCTCCTTTCTCCACGACATGTCCGTAACGGTCCTCCCTCCCATCGTATTCATTTTGTTTTGTTTTTTTTTTTTTAAAGTTCCTTCCATTAAAGTTTTTTACCTATTAAGGTTTTTTACTCTCCCCCAACACACAACCCCCTAAGGCAAAGTCCCAATTTCAATTGTAGCTGTTCCAATTGCAAGATAACTGCATCAAGGGAAGGTCTTTGAAGTGGATCTCGCACAAGTACAAAATGGAGAAATCCCATTAAAGGCTTGAAGTGATTCACCTTTGCTACATTCTCATCGGGTATAAGATCCTGTGTTTGTAATGATTTCATGTTGGCATTGGATTCATTATAGCTAATTGGAACTTTCAGCTCTCTATTGCATTTTCTTATGCACTACTCCTTGATTGCATTGATGTAGTGGCATTCATCTTCAGTTGAAATAAACTGTGTTTGTAATCATTCGATGTTGGCATTGTGAGTCGTTATAACTGCCCTCCATGACCTAAACCATAACCTAAAACTACATAATCTGCCATGAATAACACGATTTCTAGTGACTCTAAGAATATGGATTGCATAAGCTCAAAGGACTTCATTTCTGCAATGTCCTACAGTCCCTAAGTCTTGGTCTCCATAGCCTATGCCTTGCAAATGAGATATAAGAGTTTCTTGTGGTTGTACACAGGCCAAAAGATTGAATTTTGTACCGACATTTCTTGGCCAGACTGCAAGGACACGGTCTCCAAAGACAGCAACAACGAACACCGCATCTGCATTGAATTCATGTAAAAATTTAGTAATAAGGTGTCAATTGTATACATTTTTGCCAAAAAATTGTTGCAATAAATGGCATGTTTTTAGGTGTTGTCATCCATCAAGGTATTCAGGAAGATTTGTTGTTGAGTATTGAAGGCCACTTGGGCTGCCTCTGCTCTGCCTTGTGCTAGAACTTTCTCTTTTTCCACAAGATCCAGGTGACACACCAAGGTCTTCACTCTTTGCTCATTTTGGCCTGCCCACTTTTCGGTTGTCTTTTTCATTTCCTCCATGCCTTCTCCTTGTCTTTGCACCAAGGCCATGAGCCTTCGCTCATGGTCTTCCAATTCCTTGCTCATTCTCTCCTACTCCTCTCTTTTGAGGCTCAACCTTTTCGTCATAGTTTGCATTTCTCAGTGGTGTTTCTCCTCTTATCGCTTCCTTCCTTCCTCCCCTGCAGTAAACTCTTTCATGCCCTGTTGGATCCACCTATTTTTGCTGCTAGATCCTCATGTTGCATAATCAGAAGCTTACTCTCTCCTTGCATCTTCTCAAGCTCTTGATTTTCATCTATGAGCTATCACTGCCAGCTTTTCTCCTTTTCTTCTTTGGTTTTTAGTTCTCGTTTCAGGTCGAGAATTTCCTTTTGTTGCATAGCCATTTACCTTGTCTTTTCGAGTTGGAAGGCCGCTACCACCTCCTTTTTTGCTTCCAACTCGGCCACCACTATCCTCCTTTCCTCCCTTGCCCTCTCTAATTGAGAGAGCAATTCATCAACATACTCATCATGATTTGCGGGTGGTATCATAGTGGTAGGGATTGGGGTGGTCGAAGCTTCTATTTTTTGGCGTTTCGGATCTTGCCTAGAATCGGCATCTGTAGTTGGCCTTTTCTACCTGGTGGTTGTGGTCTACCCGCTCTTTCCTTGTGCTAGTTCCTTATTGATAAAGTATTGCATCCATGCCATAAAACTATTCACATCGGTGCTGGTCGGGATGCTTGGGGTAATAGTGGTTGCTTCGCTGGCGGGCACCAAGAGGGGCAGGATGGGATGGATGGGGACCTTACCCTTGCCTTCGATGACATGGGCGGCATGGCTTCGGGTACTTGAGCACTTGATCCAAGTCTATCTTCCCTAGGAAGACTTAAAGCCCCTAGGCCATCGAGTTGGCTCTTTTTTTCTATGGACCGGTGAGTTGCTTTGGCCATGTCTTCCTCCTCCTGTCTCCTCAACTCTGCCTCCTCTTCCATAGCTCTTCTTTCTCTCTCTTCTTCTATTTTCCTTACTTCCTTTGCCAACTTTTTAGCTTCTTCCTTCTCCTTCTTTTTCCACTCCACCACCTCTCTTAGGGATTCCTTTTTGACTCTTTGCAGATCTTCTTTTTCCTTTTTCGTGCCCTCCTTCTGTTTCTTCTTCTGAGTTGCCTTCCTAGTGGACTCCTTTGTTTTTCTTCTTCCAGGTTGAGCCTCCCGCTCCTCCTTCTCTGTCTCGGTTTCTGTCTTGTTTCTCAATTGCTTGTTCTTTTGATGGGTCAGCAACTTGTCTGGGGTCTCATCCGCTCCTTTGTTTCCTTGTTGGGCTTCTTTCATAGCCTCCTAGATGATGGCCATCAACACGCTTCCATACTCAATGAAGGAGGTTTTCGAGGAAGGTTTCTTCCTCTCTGTATTCTTAGAGGCTGGGGATTCTTTGCCTGCATGTCTATTACCTAGGGCTAGTGCTTTGGCTGCTTGGTCTATTGTCTTGTGCACATAGTCATTCCAATCCACCTCATCCAGGGTGCGGGCTACCACATTCTCTAGCACAGGTACACTAATCTGGTGCATGAGGAAATTATAGCGTTGGGGCTGGAGAAAAGGGAGTGCACCAACTTTGCCTGCATGTGGATCTCAGCATCGGGGATATCTTGTATGCTGATGCCGTTGTTTGTCAAAACCTCTTCCCTCTTCATTTTCAGTAGAGCATACACGTCCCTCTTATATTTTTTCTCCACCTTAGGTTCTAGCCCCAGTGCCTTCTCCACCAAGGCCTGGTTTAGTGGTAGCTGCACTTGTCGGGCATTGTCCCCCCTTCCCACCATCACCATTCTGCATTCTTGGTCGGGGTTGTATATTCTCAAAAATTCTACACACTTTGTGTGGTCAGGTTCGTGCATAAACTTCTCTAGGTACTTGTGGAGGTTACACTGTTCCACTATTCTCCTTGCGGCCTGCTCCTTGGCCACCACCTTCTCAAGGTTGTGAATGCTACAGAATTTCAGTTGACTATAAGGCCGATTTTCCAAGCTGATGCCGTATGGCATTCTCTCTTCCTCCATGAAAGGGAGTCGGTGAGCACGATCTTGCTGCGACATCTTTCGTTCCTTTCATAAATCATCATTTCCATTAGTGCTTGCGAAAGAGTTTCTTGTTGAAAAGAAAGGCTTTGTGTTCATTGAATGAAAACATTTAAGCTGCAACATAAACTTTTCTTTCACACTTTTTTGCACTTTAATTCAACTTTTTCGTGACATTTTTCCTCACCTGCAAACTAATATGTTCCTTTTCTTCCTGTGTTTAAATGTTGATTGAGGTTTTCACCGCGGTGTGGCTTTTCCTCACGTGTTTATGTGTCTGCTTGATTTTGATTGGTTCCCTTCCTTACCTTACCTTACCTTACCCCCCTTCCCTTCTGGATCTAGGGAGAATCCTTCCTAGGATTGAAATCTAGTAGGCCCAGGGCTGTTAGCTTATGGTCAAGTGTTTACCTTCGCATGAGCCAAGCGTAGAAGTCTAGATTGTACTCTAGCTGAGCATCGCAGTCTAGATCGAAGGGTCAGGTACCTACATGTGTAATGTAAGTAAGGACATCTATCAAGACATCACCAGAATCAATGCGACTAGTAATATGTAACTCTTCCTCTATCAAGAGGCAGTCAAGGTAAGGGTGTCCTTTGATGTGCTCTTCTAGGGGTCAGTCACAAATAGTGGTTAATATCCTAAACGAGGTGGGAGCGACATAAGTTGGGTCATATTCTGATGTCTTAATGGCTCAATGTTGCTCAGTGTTGGTCATTATTTGGCATCCCTTGAGTTCCCATTGCAATGGAAGGGTGTATCAGCTCTGTAGGAATGGGGATTTGGTCTCAGCCTTCCATTGCAATGGGAACTCAAGGGATGCCAAATAATGACCATTTCAATCTCAGTGTTGGTCATTATTTGGCATACCTACTTGGGGGTGTGGCCTCCTGCATCTTGATTAAGTCATGTGAGACTCGTTTGGGAATAGCACGCTAAAGTTTGGGCCGGTAGATTTGGTCGGCCTGTACATAATCAGTTGTGAGTCAGCGTGCTTGGTGAATCGAGTCCTTTGCGGCATTAGGCCTTGACCCGTTGCATGGTGGGGCACGGTTACTCGTGGGGGTGGCACTTGATTGGTGTTCTAGGTTGCTTTAGACTTAGGGATCCATATCCGGGCATTACCCTGATAATAACCTTGTGCTTGCAATAGGGTCTTAGGAACCCAGCGTGGCTTGACTACTCGTCGCTATGTGTAGCTTTGTTTTGGCCTTCTAGGTTTTGGGGTTGTTTTGTGAGGCTTGCGAAGGCATGGCCAATTTCGTTTGGGTGGTAGGGTCTGACATTTAGGCACCCACCTTAAGTGATGTTCATGGGCATCGACCGTGGTTTCAGTCGGTTGCTGTCATAGAGGCCTAGAAGGGTATGCCAAATCACAACCCTCCTCCTTGGACTTGGCTGGCTGTGTGTTTACCAGTGGCTTTGTGGGTCTGGTGGGGGTCACGGAGCCCTTGCTGAAGGCTGCCGCTATGCAGACATTGCCAATGGCTAAGTGGATATGTCGCGACTCATAATCGACATTGCAGTGAGCTTGCTTTTTAAAGGTTCGACCTAGCAGAGATTCTGTGCTTGCATTTTCCATGTTTGGCAACACATAAAATATCATTGGTATGCTCACAAACTCGATAGAAATAGTGACTTTGCATTTCCTTAGGAGTGCATATGAGGGCCCCCCATACGGGCTCAATTTGGCGGTAGTGAGATGTAGTTGTGGGTTGCCAATATGGGTCCAATGATCGTGGGTTAAGACATTGAAGTCTGCTCCATCATCAACTAAAGTGCTAATAGTGCAAGTTTACGTGGCAGTGATTGTGATGCAGAGGTAGGCAGGCTCTACGATTTCCTCATTTCCCTCGTCAATCTTCGTGATTGTGGCTATGCGTACTCTGACCGGTGGTTCTAACATAGGTGGTTCGTGCAAGGGGTGCGTGGGGGGATAATACTTCTTGATGCGACTGACATTAAAGAAGCCTACACCCTCACCTTCTAAAGTCTCAAGTTTGACATTACTGGTTCGGCTGATGACACAAACCTTGAAGGGCCCTAGACCTTTAAACTTCATTTTTTGCTTATGCCCCTTAATGGAGTATAGGAGTGTTGAGTGTGAAATGTGTTGGTTTTTGGGTTGATTTTTTGTTGTTTTTTATGATAAATGGTTGTTTTTTTTGAAGTATTTGGAAAGGTTTGGATAAGTTTGAAGGGTTTTTGATGGTTTTTTGATGAGGATATTTGGTTTTGTAAGGTCTGATTTTCTTATGTTTTCTTCCGTTTTGTTTCTATTTTGGTAGTAGAGATGGTTGAATGAATGTTTTGAGAGATGATTGAAGTTGTCTGAAGAGGTTTATGAAAGATTGAATTGGTTTTGTTTTGGTTTTTATGATTTTTATGGGTTCTGTTGATCTTCTATGAAGTTCTGTAAGCTTCTGTTGCTCTGTGGTTCTGTTCTGTTGTTTCTGTTGAGTGTTATGATAGATGCGTGGATATTTTGGGAAGTGTTTTTGTCTTCGGAAAGGATGAATGGAAGCTCTATCCAAGCTAATTGAAGTGAAGAAGGTTACATTACAGAAGACAGTGGACAGAAGACAGATCTCACAGGACACTATGAAGTCTCTGGTGCCCTTTCATATCAGACATACCTTTTGGAATGTGTATCCGCGACCTAAGAAGGATTATTGAGTATTGTAGTGAGGATATGATGTACTATTGATGGAGAGTGAGAGAGAGAGTTAGAGATAGTCAAATCTATCAAAACAGTGTAATTGTATATGAGTGATTGAGAGAGAGAACTATGAAGACATTGAAGATGAATACTATGTGATTGATTTCCATTCAAAGATGGTGTATTCCTTTGTGTTCTTGGTTCTTTTGATGGAGATTATGAAGATGTTGAATAATATGGTTGATTCTATCAAATCCGTGGGAGATCTACATGATGCTGCATGAAGATTTGTTGTGCATGGTGTTCTTTTCTTCATTGTGATAATATAAAACTTAATAAAAAAGCTTGTTGATGATGACAAGATAGATTTTCTTGCAGTAGAAATCCTATTTCCTTGGTGTCTCTCTTGGGGCTCCAAGGAGCACTAAGTCACCTTGTTCAAAGTCACACTACTTGACATGCTTGTCAAACCAACTTTTGCATCGTGCTTTCTCTCATATAAGTGTATGGGTAGCTAGGAGGTATGTCTCCGAGAGGCGTTCGAGTTCAATTAGACGTTGTGTCCATGCTTTCTTTTCTTCCCATCTTTCGTGAAGTGTGATTCTAAGAGTGGAGTTTTGAGCTCGAGATGTGCCTAAAATTTGCCAAAAAATCTGGAATTTAGGGGAAAAATATTCAACATCAAAGGCGGCGGCTCCAGCTAGGACGATTTTAAGCACCAAGTGAAATACGACTCTTAAAAGGCGCCCGAGCGATACTTGTTGATTTTTGATAATTTTTTAGACTACCATGTGGGTTGGAAAGAGTTGTTAGCTTATGCGGGATGTCAAGCCGGATGCGTAGAAATTTACAGCACTCGAATCGGAGCCAGGACGGGAAAATGGCCACAAAAGGGGCAAGATATGAAAAGGTGGACATTTGAGAGGGCCAAAAGGGGTGGCCTTTGGGGGAATTTTAACCCCCCTTCAATTTTTGAGTTTGAGGACCATAAAAAAACGTGGAGAGAGAATGGAGAAAGAAGGCGCCATCTTCACGCCGAAAAATGTGCCATGTGGAGATGGAGATCATGATTGCAGCTTGCAAATAACCCACCTAATCGATCATACCTATGATCTTCTCCCTCTTTGCCGGTCTTATCGCCTGTCTTTGCCCGTGAAATGGCTGTGGGAATGAAGAGAACCAGATCTAGTCTTTCTCTCTCCTCCCTCTCTCTCCCTTAAGGGGATGTTCTTGTGTGCAAGAGGAAAATGAAGAATGGTGAAGGAAAGCTTGTTTGGATGAGACCGGATTGCTTTCGGATCAATGAAGACATGAAGATTGCTGATTGTGAAGATGCAAGACATTGAATGAGGGCTGACCCGTAGTCCCGTAGCAAAACTGAGATCCCGAGGCACAAAGCCTATGCGGTAATTCGATTTTTATGAAGAAAAAATGAGTTTTTATGCTATTTGGTTGATGAAATATTGTTCCCATGGGCTGATTATGCATCATAATGTTGTTTGCTATGAGTTTGATTAGTCTAGGCTCAGAAAATCAGAAAATCATAAGTGATATGGTTGAAACTAATGGTATAGAACCCGTAAAACACGCATTTAAGGGGTAAAATGGGGTTTTTTGCAAAATAAAGGGGAAACATGAGACATAACATCAACAAAACCCTGAAATTTTGCTGTCAAGGAACCTAAAGGCTGCAGCCCACAATCAATCTCAATTTTTAGTCATTTTTTATTGAAGAAAATAGAGGAAAAATACCAAACAATGGTGAAAAATGGGTTTTAAATGGGAGAAAATTAAGAAACGATAAAAGGAAAATTCTAGAAAATTACATGTGTGTTTGTGTAATGTATGATGAAGGTAGAGCACAAGATTGGCCTAGGTTTACCCTCATTTCTATATTTCTGTCTCAGTGTTTATCTCTTTCTCTATAAAGAAATACACATAAAACGACTCTTTCACCTATCAACGATTGCAAAACATTAAATGGTAGGGTGAGAGGGGAGTTTGAGCGTCAAAGTATAATCTTAAATCTGATTTATGTGTTGCATCATGGCTATAGGACGTGGTTTTAAAATAAAGGAAAAGGCAGCATGAGCGTAAGGCTCGATGTCTCTCCTCGTTTCAATACATAAACGTTAGTATGGAAATCATGAAAAGATTGGTTTCACACGATACACAATGCTGATTTTCTTTTGTTTGTGTACTAAACCATTCACATTATGCACTATGCATGGTTCATGGTATCAGAGAAAAATCTCCTGGACTGTATAGCAATTGTTTTCTTAGGAATTTGACCCACGATTGAGAGCGTGAGGTTACCCCTTGCCGTAGGATAGAGGGACGGTTTCCTAAGGGACTGTTAAGTGAGGAAGCATGGTATATCTCTTGGAAATATGAGATATGTAAAAGAGAGGAGTTTGTGTTCGTTTGTGTCATATGTTGAGCAACGCATCAAGGGGCCAATCCCCGTGATGTAGGAGGGTTGCAGTGGGGCCGCGATGTTTCTACCGAGAGGTTGTCTCCATATGTGTGTGATCGTGGCATTGCCAATGTGTAAGGGTTCTCCCTCTGAGGAGTTTAAGGGAACGTTGGACTATAAACTATAAACGCATAGATTAGGCTTTAGGGCAGTTCATCCTTTAGCATTAGATTGACGCTCCTGGTTTGCGAGGCCGTGAGGGTGTTTGTGTGTCATGAGCATGAGGTCCAGCTAGTGCCATAGCCAGTGCCGGCCCATTTCAGGTCCCATCAGATTCTCAGGCTAGGAATGAAGAACTCTACAGGTAGAATTGCTTCCGTTCCATAGGTCAACCTAAAAGGTGTCTAGCCTACGGCCGTTTTGTAGGCTATGTAGTAAGCCCACAAGGCTGCCATTAGCTTGTTATCCCAGTTTTTGCTACATGACGTAGAGACCACCTTGGTCATGACATTGACTAGAATTTTATTAGTGGATTCCGGGCACTCCTTAAATTAAATCATGATGCACTTGCTCTCTTTTACAATAGTATTTACTTGCGCATTTCTTTGTGTGCATTTGTTTTTCATTTCACTTTGCCTTGGCCTTTGTCTTCTACTTTAGCTTTTCCAAAATTTTCACCTTCTTCGTCTACCAATTAACACTTACTTGTATTGAAGATCAAAAGCCCCAACTTCCTACCTATCTCAAGCTCCAGTTCGGAGATGAATCCCTTACTTTGACCCTCAATATGAGGCGTGCAAGTGCTCAAGCTTGAATTCGTTGGTCCTGGCAATGGAACAAAAATGTGGGAGCTCTCGCTCAACTGCCAAGACCCATGGACCGTTTATTGATTCAAGTGTTCCAAGCAAGCCTCCTCCTTCACGCACACTGGTAGCTCCAGGATCCTTGATGCTAGCTCAAGCACCCTCAAGCCTCCTCCATCAAGCTCTATCCACCATGACTGTGCTTGCGTGAGCAAGGAGAAGAGAGGAGAAGAAGAGAAGTGGAGATGGTGAAGAGCTTTACCCTCTTGATCCCTCACTCCCACACACTCACTCCCTCACACTCTCACACTTCCTCCCTCAAAAGCACACACACAAGCAAAGAGAAGGAAAGAAAGGAAGAAGAGAGGTCTCTTGTTAGCCACACATCAAAGAATGAGCTTCCATTCACTTTTTGAGCTTTATATATACAAGCCCTAAAATTCCATGGGCGCCCATCCTTTTTACATGACCGGCCTTTGTGGCAAGGTTCTTTCCCCTATTCCCCTTTTCTCACCTCATGCCTTAAACCTACACTCGTCTATTCCTTTACAAATGGGACAGGAGGGAGCCTGGTGCTCTTTTACAAGAGTTTTTAGAGTTTTTTGAGATGCCTTCTCTTTGAAATTGCACTTTCACCTTAACTTAGTCTTTTAAGGGCCGCCTTTGCACCCTTACTCTTTTTCTCTTCTTTTTCTACTTTTTGCTTCATTTTTTCGTCATCTTGAAGTGAGGTTAACAATGTGAGTTTGTGCCTTTTTAAGATTCACTTTGCATTATTGAAGTAAAGCCTACATACGATCCAACTCGGCCTAACTCTGAGGGTTAATCTTATCATTGAATAAGACTATAGGGAGGGGAACCTTATACCCATATAATGTCTTAAAAGGGGAAACCCCATTGCTAGAGTGGGTGGAGTTATTTTAGGCAAACTCAGTCAAGTGGAGGCATGTATCCCAACTATGTTGTACATCATGGAAAAAGTACCACAAGTATGTCTCAAGCCAATTGTTTACTCTATCAGTTTGACCATTAGTCTTGTCAAGAATCGTGTGATGGGGGAAATTTGCTTGAGCTATTGTGCCAAACACACATTGTATACACAAGAGAAAGCTCACTCAAGAACACAAGAAGAGAGATGGAGGCAAAAACGTTTTCTTGTTGGTTTCTTCTTTTTCTTCCACACACTATACAATGTACACAACGTATAGACAAGATACAACATAAAGGAAAGTGGCTTACTAAGTCAAACAGTGCATAACCGACTACACTAATTGACTGGCGCTATATCTTTGCTAGCTATAGGTAGGTGTAACAAACTAAATATAATAAGTGATAAGTTAGTGGTCATGTGAGTATCATAATGACCACCCACGTGCTAAGTGTAGACGTGCGGACCCATCTAGCTAGGCAGTCTATCATCAATGCCGCATGTGTTGAGCTTGCCATCTCAACACTTCCCCTTAAGCTCAACTCTATCTTTGCAACTCCAAGTAAGCTTCAGAACTTTCGAAGCTTCTTTGTACCCAATACCTTTGTGAAAATTCAGCTATCTGATCCTGTGTGCTGACATATACCAAGTCAATCTCTCCTACAAGTACCT
Source organism: Lygodium microphyllum (assembly GCF_053477565.2). Lineage (NCBI taxonomy): Eukaryota > Viridiplantae > Streptophyta > Polypodiopsida > Schizaeales > Lygodiaceae > Lygodium > Lygodium microphyllum. The sequence goes on from NC_141146.1 coordinate 68,244,246, forward strand.
TCTCTCTCACAAAGTGGTAGTGTATCTCAATGTGTTATGTCCTAGCATGGAACATTGGATTCCTAGCTAGCCGTATGCTATTCATGTTGTCACAATGAATGACAATTGGACCATCTCCGTGCACGTCCAAATCACCTAATAACATTTGCAGCCATACCACCTCACATGCTGCCATAGCAGCACCTCTATACTCAGCCTCTGTACTCGATAAAGCAACTGTAGTTGCTCCATGTAACTACTGCACTACTAAGGGAAAACATGAATCTACTTGTAGATCTTCTGTTTGGCATGCTACTAGCCCAATCTGCATCTGTGTATCCAAAGATCTGTACGTTCTTACCTACCTCATAAAAAAATCCATAATGTAAAGTGGACTTCACATACCTCAATATACGTCTAACTACATCCAAATGAGGCTTTCTAGGCATCTGCATAAACTAACTAACAAGGCCAACAGCATAGCTCAAGTCTGGCCTTGTGATAGTTATGTAAATCAAACTCCCTACTATCCTCCTGAACATAGTAGGGTCTTCTATCTCATCCCCAACATTAGCACTCAACTTTACATTTTGCTCCAATGGTACTAAAAGAGGCTTACATGCTATCATACCATACTTGGATAACATATCTAAGCCATACTACCTTTGGGACAACCATATACCATCATCACATCTAATCACCTCAATACCAAGAAAGTATCTCAGCTCACCCAAATCTTTCATCTCAAACTTCTTCTTCAAGAAGTCCTTAAGTTTAGCAATCCCATTATCACTGTCACCTGTAATAATCAAGTCATCCGCATAGATGACTATGATGACCAAACCCGCATCTCCCTTTCTCACATAAAGTGAGTGATCAACATCAGAAATACAAAATCCAATATTGACAAGATACTCTCCAATCTTGTCAGACCATGCTCTAGGTGCTTGCTTCAGCCCATAGAGCACCTTCTTTAACCTACACACATATATGGGATGCTCTAAATCCTCATAACCTGCTGGTTGCTCCATATACACTTCTTCTTGCAATTCACCATGCAAGAAGGCATTCTTAACATCCATTTACTACAAACTTCAACCTTTGGCTACTGGCAAGGTAATCATACACCTAACAATTGCCATCTTAGCAACTGGACTGAATGTCTCTTCATAATCTATGCCATATGTTTGAGCATAGCCTTTTGCAACTAGCCTAGCCTTATACCTGCTAACTGAACCATCTGGATTATGCTTGACTTTGTAAACCCACTTTTACAACTAATAGCTTTCTTACCCTTAGGTAAGGGTACCAAATCCCAAGTCTTATTGGCTTCTAATGTAGCCATCTCCTCATCCATTGCTGCATCCCAATGAGCATGACCAACAACATTCTCAAAAGAAGTGGGCTCAACATCCTCAACTATTTCACCATATAAACATAATGGTGAGCTACATAACCTTCAATACCAAATCTTTTAATAGCGTATCTGACCTTGCTAGATCTGCATATCACCAGATCACTCAATGGAGCCTTTACATTACTATGAGCTCTCTGTACACTTGATGTCCTGACTGAAGGAATACCAAGCTCATCATCCAAACTCTCCAAATTACTAGAATCTCTATCAAATCCCAAATGACTGGTAGATACATCATTATCATCTAGCACATTCTTCTTTCCTTTGTCCTTCCATGCAACACTTATAGATCCACCTGAAGATGTTGGGCTACTCCTTCGTCTCCCAGACCAAGGGCTCACTATAGGTGTAGTACCAGATGATGTTTTGATGGGACCTAAAACGGGCCGGCACTGGCTCATGCACTAGCCGGACCTCTATCATGCACTCAACAACCCCACAGCCTCGCGGCTAGGAACGTGGATGACACATACATCATCTTCCTAAACATCTTGCATTTGTATCACGTCTCGTAGTCCAACTCTAACCCAATTAACACTCCTCAGAGGGAGTCCCAGCACATTGCCAAATAGCACAAAGTACAAACATAGGAGGTCCTCCCACGGCTGATTTTCGCTACCTCACTGCGACTCTCCTACACCTTGGGGATTGGCCCCTCGATGCGTCGCTAGACATATATAACAAAATATCGCACATATTTCCACTCAAGGTACCAATTGATCGTATCGAGGAATATACCATACCTCACTTTACTTTCCCCTTAGACCCAACGCCTAGCCTACAGCTTGGAATATCCTGTCTCACTCAATGTTGGTCATGTCTCTAGAAAGCAATTGCCATGCATCCAGGAGGTATTGTCTGACACCTTTTAAATTTCTTTATGATTTATGCAAATTGTGCATGTCCATGTGCTCAAACAAAGAAAAATCAGCATTGTGCTTAGTGCAAAAGAATTCTTTCGATAAATTTGACTATCGCTCATATGCGGCATTGCATGAACCTAGCATCGAGAAACCCTCGTGCTACTAGGTTCTTAATTTTTAAATATCGACCAACCTAAATGGTATGCATAAAAAACCAGCAAGCTTTCCATCATTTCATTCAGTATTTAAACACTTTTTATACACTCTATCCCCTCATTCGTTTAGGTTGTGCATTATTGATCGGTTTAGGGTTCATTTCCCACATTTTTATTGTATGAAAAGCCATAAAAACTCACTAAAACATAAAGGTGGGGCTGAACTGAGGCTAAACCTCATACTTTAGATCCCCATACATCCACAAACATGGTTCTTATTTTTCCCTTAATTTTCGGCACTCAAAATCTATTTTCCCTTATTTTTCTCTATTTTTTCTATTTTTATTGTACTTTTTGCAATATTAAATGACTAAAAATTAAAAATGAGTTGCGGGCTATGGCCCTTAGGTTCATTTACAGCCAAAACACAAATTTAGTTGGTGTGTCTTATTATATTTTCCATTTATATCTCAAAAACACCCAATTTTCCCATATTTCGCGTGTTTGACGGGTTTTATACCATTAATTTCAATCACACAACACTTATGATTTTCTAATTTTTTGATTTCAAATAGTTGGAATACATTTTAAACAACATTATAATGCATAATCATCCCATGGGAACAAGTATCCATGAAGCAACTTACATAAAACATCAATTTCCTTTGTAAAAATGAGATTACCGTTCTTTGCGGGTTGTGAGTTTCTATTTGCCATATCTCGGGACTGATTTCCAGCCACCATTAATGCTCATGATAGTCCATAATCAACAATCTTCATCCCTCTTACACCACGGAGCAATCCGGTCTTCATTGGACAAGCATCCGTCATCCATTCTTCTTCTTCTTCTTCACCACATGAATCTGCCTTTAGGGGAGAGAGAAGGAGGAGAGAAAAAGACTAGATTTCCATCTTTGCATTCAGGCCACCATTGAAGGAGTGAAGCACGACGATAAGACCAGCAGACAGAGGGGACTGAAGCCCCATAATCATTGTGGGGGGTTGTATTCAGCCAGCATTCTTGATCTCCATGCCATGAAGCGAAAATTGCGCCTGCTGCTCCACGCCGTTTTTCACGCCATCCTTCTCTCCACGATTTGATGTCAAGTTTTTTTTGTTGCATAAAATTTCTTGGGCTCCCAAAGGTCATGCCCACTTTGGCCAAAAATAAGTCCACCTCCTCAAATCTTGACCGGTTTCTTGGCCATTTCCCCGTCCGGACTCCGAATTGAGCTCTGAAAAATCCTGGGCGTCCGGCTCGACATCCCGCATTGGCCAATCACTCTTGTCAACCCGCACAATAGTCTGAAAAATTATGAAAAATCAACAAGTGTCACTCGGGCGCCTTTAAAGCACTTTGGTGCTTAAAATCGTCCTAGATCGAGCCGCCGGCTTTGACGTTGAATATTTTTCCCTTGACATTTGTAATTTCTAGCTATTTTTAAGAACTTCTTGGCAGCAAAATTCCGCTCTCATTGGCGACCACAGGATAGGGCGACTCAGCCCGTCGAATCCCATAGTAGGTCTACACAAAACAACCAAAGGAAGCATCAAGTTGATACAAAATAGATACATACTAAACACAGCACAACGCTCTCCCTATCCCCACAAAACCAAGGCATGACATCCACAAGGAGTAGGCCAACCATAATCTGATAAAAGATCCGAAGCTAGTCACTAACCGACTGCTCCAACACGGCCAAACAAAAAAAAAAACTATCAAAGAGGTTGCCCTAAGTGGTGGTCTGAACTGCCTACCAAACTAAGGACAACACAACTAGGAGCTCCTACTAGGCGAGGGCTCCTATAGCCTATTCAAGAAGTATTTTCTGTCAGCACATTTCTTCTTTTAGGGTTTTTATTCGATTACCATACTCAGGTATGTAAAAAGGAGGGAGCTGAGCGTAGTGACCCAAGGAGAACAAGGCATTGGCCTCAGGACCCGTCTCGGTACCCAAGAACCTACCATGCCCTTGCAAGGCGACACTTAATCCTTTTTTGACACTCACTTTTATTTTCGCTCCAATCTTCCTTAATTTCTTCTTTTTCACCAAGATGCCACCCCTAGGAGGACAAGGCATCGGCCCCGGGTTTAACTCATCCCTAGGAACCTACCAGGGCTTCGCAAGGCGATGATCAACTGTGTATAAATTTTTCTTTCTTTCCTTTTCGATTTTTATAGGGATTAGAACCCCTTTTTACACACCTTTGTATATTTTTATTAGCTTTAAGATATTCAGGGTTCCCCCCCCCCCTTCTTTATCATCTTTATTTTCCTTCTGCAGGCTTCGCTAACTGCCTCACAACTAACAAGAACTCCTAGAACGGCTGCCTAGCAGGCTAGAAGAACAGGGTCACTAGGACTCCTTTCTAAAACAGGTCTTTCAATGCTCGACAATGTCTTTACAGGAGGCAACAACTACTCAGACCTCCCTCAAACATACTGAACCAAAACCTGGAACTTCATGCCTTAGACGCCGGTCCCCAATAAGAAACGAAAAACCCCTTAACAAGTACACAAATACTTATAACAACAAAACACAGTACTCATAAAGGAAAGATATCACCTGGATAGGGTCACGAGAAGCTTCCACGCAACAAAAGGCTCCTTCCAAGCTCTTCTTCAAACCTCTCTAGCACAGAACTCAAACAAGAAACCATTAACCACACCTGCACTAAACAGACACTGGGCCCTCTTGGCCTAATGAAATAAAGCACTTCACTAGAAAACTAAATCGGCCCTCTTGGCCTAATGAAATAAAGCATTCAAAACCTTGCAACATTGGCCCTCTTGGCCTAACGAGATCAAACAAAGTAGCACCTACACATCCTTCCTTGGAATAGCACAGATATACAATAATAGGCTCCCTCCCAAGGAGGAAAAACAGGCTCGTAGCCCTAAACTAAATGCATAAGGTTATGACCCATCCCTCCTGCATATATAGCAAGAGGCGTACGCATAATATGCTGTCTAATCAACCTATGGGTCCCAGATAATAACGGTAAATTGGTCTCGGCTACTCTTTGCATCACCCATATCAACCATCGTTTGCCATATATTGCATGTTCTGATAACATACCCCATAAGCAACTGGGTCCTGTTTCATCATTGATCACAATATCCAGACTAAGACCACAATTAAAGAATAGGTCTTCTTCATAAGCAAGATTTGCTAATGAATCGACAAACTGATTCCAGTAACGTGGAATGAGCTGAAGAGACACTCTCTCAAACTCCTCAAGTAGGGTCATAGCAGTCCGATGATACATATAAAAAATGGGATTCCGCACTGTGTATGTCCCATCTAGCTGATTCAGGATCAACTGGGAATCCCCTTTTACTAACAATCAACGAATACCACCTTGCTTGGCAATATACAGTCCCATAATCAAGGCTTTATACTCTGCCATGTTGTTAGTGAATCCTACCCCGAGATAAGCAGCTAACTTCATTGTAACTCTACATCGGGGATCTCAGATTGCTATTCCAACACTTCCTTTTTTATTAGGGCCCCTGGATGCTCCGTCAAAATATAATGTATACATCCATAATGGGTTTACACATCCGGCCATCACGAACTCCTCTATTCGTAATTATGGTAATCAAAGTTTAACATATTGAGAGGATGAACTGACGGCTCCATCCCACCTTCTTCATTGAACTCAACAGGGATACTTGTCAACAGTCATAAACAGTGATGGCAAAAGACTTTAATCTTCCACACAAAGGTTCCGTCTTCTTGCTCAATCACTTTGTATCCTTTGCTCCACCAGATGAGTTTCCCCTGATGGTATCTTTGCTCCAGATATGGGTGCTCCAAATATGGGATTAACCGACCCATCAACCAACTTTTTAGCTTTTCCCCTCAGGTATCAGATCATTCCTAGCATGGACCTGCAATGCATTTTCTTTGTATTAGCAGACTTAGAAATAATAAGGTCTAATCTTATTAAGATACCTTATTCTTAAACTCTATCCTTGTAAATCAGCTAATAGGGCTGTAGACTTGTTCTTCCCTAACCTAACAATCTTGTAGGGGCCATCCCATTTAGGTTCCAGCTTCCCTGGAAACAACTCCTACGCGCATCGTAATACAAAATCAATTGTTCTTTCTTAAAGGTATACTTCTTTGCTTTCAGGTCATGCAACTGTTTCATGCGACATTTAGCCACCTCTTGATGTAATAGACTTTGCAACTTAATTTCATCTAGGTACGCTAAGGTCGTAAATCGCTCTAATAGGGCGTCTTCACTACCCAAAGAATGGTTTATTGCGAATCTTATGGTCGGCAACTCAATTTCTAAGGGTAAAACGCACTCTTCACCATAAACTAGTTTGAACGGCGTGTGGCCAGTGGCTCACTTGAACGTGGTATTATATGCCCATACTGCCACATATAACTTCTTGTCCTAGTCTCGTTTCTTCTCAAAGACTATCTTAGACAAGATCCCCACAAGCTATTTATTAGTACTTTCAACCTGCCCATTTTCTTGCGGATTATAAGGAGTCGTTTTATTGTGCTTGGTTTGCCAAGCCTCAATCAAGCTTTTGATAACCTTGTTCAGGAAATGGGTTCCATGGTCCGACATTAATTCTTTCGGTGGACCAAAATGGCATATTATCTGCTCTAAAAGGAAACTAGCAGTTTCTTTAGCATCATCTTTCCTTGTTGCATGTGCTTCTGACCATTTTGTGAAGTAGTCAGTTGCTACAATAATATATATCTTTTGCGCAGTTGATGACAGAGTAATAGGACCCACAAAGTCTATTCCCCACTTCTCAAATGGAAGTATCGCCATAATAGGGGTGAGTGGTCTTTTCCTATTCTCTTGACTATCATGTCGTTGACAAATATCGCATCTCTTAACATACGCGAACACATCGTGGAAGATGGTAGGCAACCGATAACCTGCTCTTAAAGCCTTTTGTGCTGTAAGCTGTCCAAAAAAATGACCTCCGCAAGCAAAATCATGGCACTCTTCCAAAATGAATGGCATCTCGTCAGGCATAACACATCGGTGATAGATGTCATCAACCCCTTGCCGATATAATGTACCTGCGATCAAGGCAAACTTTAATGCCTGCTGCTTAATTTTCCTTCTCTCAGCTTTAGATAGTTTGGATCCAGCCTCTCCTGTCGATAAATAATGCGTTATTGCAACATACTAGGAGGGAATAGACGTCGTATCTATCCTAAATAATGACTCCATGTCACTACCTTCAGCCACCGATTCTTTCGGCTCCCCAAAGTCCACAAGACATTCCACAATACCTTGTAACCTTGGTGGCTTACTCCTGATCTCATAATCAAACTCCTGCAAAGCGATTAACCACTTCGCTAGACGATCAGGCGGTTGCAGCTTATTCATCAATAATCGAAGCCCCTCCGCCTTCGTATAAAGCACAACTTTCTCATAGAGGATATAGTGCCTGAATTTTTTGGTCCCAAAGACCATCGCAAGACACAACTTCTCCATGTCGGTATAATTGATATCTGAGATGCCCAATTTTTGACTAGCAAAGGCTATCGGATGATACCACTTTTTCTCCCAAATTTGGGCTAAACAGCCAGCTGATACTATGCATGGTGGCTGCTGAAAATATATAGAACACCTCACCTCTTTTGGGTGCTTTTAAAACGGGAGCTTTTATTAGCTCCTGCTTCACATCCTCGAAAGCTACCTTACAGGGGTCACCCCATACAAACAAACAGCTAAAGGACAATAGATTTGTAAGCGGCAACCCTCATTGGACTCATCACTCGATGATGTCTCACTGGCGGATAAATCCTCTAATGTCTCCAATTCTGTGGAAGATAGAGGAGCTCTCTCACTCTGTGAGGACTCAGGATAGGCATCAATCACCACGCGCTGGGCACCTCTGCCGAATATCAGTTGACCGGTGGGTATATCCACTTGACAATCTGCTTGCAAGATCCAAGGTCGTCCAAGTAATACTTGGTAACTTGGACACCTTGCAAAACGAGTCACCCTAAAGTCCAATAAGCATTCTACATTTGCAACGGTGACATGGACCTTAGTAATGCAGCCTTCCGGCTGTCTCAAACTATCATTCACCATTCTGAGAATTGTGGAGGTATCTTTCTCGATCGCAAGACCCAACCTTTCCATCAGTTCAGAACTCATAATGTTAACATATGATCCTGTGTCGACAATGGTATAATCTACTAATATCCCATCGACATAGGCTGCAACCTTTGGTCAATGCTTCTCAGCATGCTCGAACTAGTCATCACCAACTCGCGCAATATCCAAAGGTTCTACGATATACTCGGTACACAGGATCTTTCTAAATTCCTTGCATACTCCTAGAGAAAGCTTAATAATCTGTAAAAGATTCACATCTGTCTTGACTTCGCAAAGAGAGCTTGCCAAATCAAATTCATGATAGTTCAGTAGAGTTCGCTTTTCACGCCAAACCATCCGCTCTTTAGGTCGCTGAACCGGCTTTATTACTTCTTTTTTAACTTTCACATTCTTCCTCGGTGGTTCCTTATCCTTCTTAACATCGGCTTTACTCTCCACGGGCTTCAGAGGTCCCCCTTCCATGGCAGGATCCAGAACTTGCGTTCCTTTGTCGCCCTGTTTAGGGTTTCTGTCGACAGGCTTATCCTTGTTGGCCTCTCTACCCTTTTGACCCCTTGTAAGGACAGCTCGTAGATTAGAGGCTTTAGCGTCATTAACGCACACAGCGTCAATCAAAATAACCCCACTACCACTAGGTAGCTCCTCCACTGTAGTCTTTGGTCGTTGGAGTATTTGTTTAGGTCCGTCTTCTCGCTGGGAATCATTTCCTTGCGCACGATGATTAACATGCCCTGGTTGCCGACTACCTCGCTGGAGGGAACTAATCTTACTCCAACCATGGCTGCTAAACGGCCGGATTTTTCACAAATGTCGCACTTGACATTTGGCCAATTTCATGGTTAATGTTGCCCACCACACCATTTGCAGCTAAACCTCGAGGTGCACCCTCATCTGGGTATCTACTTCCTATCAAATTTTGTTGTTTTTTAAGAAAGTTGACATCAACAGCTATTTGTCAATACTGCTCCATAATCATGTCGGTATAATGCTTCATCATGTCCTTAACCTCGCCAAGAACATTGGAAGCGCTCGACTCGTAGCCTTGATCATTACCTTGTCATTCCATCAGCCTAACAATCCGATTAGGCACTGGTTGTTGAACCACAGTCATGGTATTAGGATTAACTGCCTAGCCTCCACCATTTGGAGCCATTTGACTGCCCATAAGCATCGACATGCTAGGGGGAGCTGGTAATAAAGGCACATTCTGCATCATGTTCCCTCTCCCATTAGGATTAGCCATCGCTATCCCTTGGCTACCACTGCCATTGGCCGTCGCCATATTATTTCCCAATGCTAGACCCATATTCAGATTGGCACGAGAGGCATAGGCTGCTTATAGTCGGGATTCCACTTCTTGTGCTCGTGTAATGGCAGTATCTATATCCCCCAAAGGGACATGCTCAATTGCAACTAGATATTAAAGTCCAAGCCATACAGAAAATATTGCAATTGGGCAGCTACGGGGATAGGAATAGAGGTGTCCAAATTACGGAAAACCTCTTTTATTTTCTTTGCATAAGCATGAATATCATCGTGTGGTTCTTGGCAGGTCACATTAAGTACGTGCAACCAATATTGCCCACCCCTTTCAGGGGCAAACTCCCTTCGAAAAGCTCCGTAAAATGAATCAATATTCAATATGGTTCCGGCTTCTAAACCATGATACCATATGGCAGCTCTTCCTTTGAGAGTCATGTTGAAGAACATCATTAAATGTCCTTCTTCTTAGATGCGACAGTTAAACATCAGCTTTTGAAACTCCCTAATGTGGAGTTCCGCATCTTCCTCAACTAGCCCATTAAAAATGGGTAGCGGGTAACCTAGAGCTGGAAAATCCGTCGTTCCTGTAGGAAATGCAATAGGCTGTGCCATGATGGAAATTGGATCTGCACTAGCAATAGGGGATGGTGGGGTTACACCTCCTATACTTGATGTAGACTACCTTATGGAAGAAAGGGGAGCACTAGATCCACTCCCTCGTAAGGGTTCAACACCAAGACCACTAGATCCACTCCCTCGTAAGGGTTCAGCACCGCTACGCTTAGCGGAATACCTCCTAAGAATTTTAGCATGTCACCTAGCTCTTTCGTCTCTCTCTTGCTTTTGGATTTCGGCTAGACGATGCTTATCGATGAATAATGGGTCAATCTTAGTATCCTTTGGCATAAACTGCTAACTGGTCCCTAGACAACCAGGATTCGAGGACCGCCACTTCTAAGCGGCTCCTGGAAGATGCACCACTAATGGGACCTAAAACGGGCCGGCATTGGCTCATGCACTAGCCGGACCTCTATCATGCGCTCAACAACCCCACGGCCTCGCGGCCAGGAGCGTGGATGACACATACATCATCTTCCTAAACATCTTGCGTTTGTATCATGTCTCGTAGTCCAACTCTAACCCAATTAACACTCCTCAGAGGGAGTCCCAGCACATTGCCAAATAGCACGAAGTACAAACATAAGAGGTCCTCCCACGGTTGACTACCACTACCTCAATGCGACTCTCCTACACCTTGGGGATTGGCCCCTCGATGCGTCGCTAAACATATATAACACAATATCGCACATATTTCCACTCAAGGTACCAATTGATCGTATTGAGGAATGTACCATACCTCACTTTACTTCCCCCTTAAACCCAACGCCTAGCCTACAGCTTGGGATATCCTGTCTCACTCAACGTTGGTCATGTCTCTAGAAAGCAATTGCCATGCATCCAGGAGGTATTGTCTGATACCTTTTAAATTTCTTTATGATTTATAAAAATTGTGTATGTCCATGTGCTCAAACAAAGAAAAATCAGCATTGTGCTTAGTGCAAAAGCATTCTTTCAATGAATTTGACTATCGCTCGTATGCGGCATTGCATGAACCTAGCACCGAGAAATCCTCGTGCTACTAGGTTCTTAATTTTTAAAGTATCGACCAACCTAAATGGTATGCATAAAAAACCAGCAAGCTTTCCATCATTTCATTCAGCATTTAAACGCTTTTGATACACTCTACCCCCTCATCCGTTTAGGTTGTGCATTATTGATCGGTTTAGGGTTCATTTTCCACATTTTTATTGTATGAAAAGCCATAAAAACTCACGAAAACATAAAGGTGGGGCTGAACTGAGGCTAAACTTCATACTTTAGATCCCCCATATATCCACAAACATGGTTCTTATTTTTCCTTAATTTTCGACACTCAAAATCCATTTTTCCCTTTTTTTTCATTTTTCCTATTTTTTTGTACTTTTTGCAATATTAAATGACTGAAAATTAAAAATGAGTTGTGGGCTATGGCCCTTAGGTTCATTTGTAGCCAAAACACAAATTTAGTTGGTGTGTCTTATTATATTTTCCATTTATATCTCAAAAACACCCAATTTTCCCATATTTCGCATGTTTTACGGGTTTTATACCATTAATTTCAGTCAGCACTTATGATTTTCTGATTTTCTGATTTTCTGATTTCAAACAGTTGGAAGACATTGCAAACAACATTATAATGCATAATCATCCCATGGGAACAAGTATCCATGAAGCAACTTGCATAAAACATCAATTTCCTTTGTAAAAATGAGATTACCATTCTTTGCGGGTTGCGGGTTTTTATTTGCCATATCTCGGGACTGATTTCCAACCACCATTAATGCTCATGACAGTCCATAATCAGCAATCTTCATCCCTCTTACACCACGAAGCAATCCGGTCCTCATTGGACAAGCATCCGTCATCCATTCTTCTTCTTCTTCTTCACCACATGAATTTGCCTTTAGGGGAGAGAGAGGGAGGAGAGAGAAAGACTAGATTTCCATCTCTGCATTCAGGCCACCATTGCAGAAGCGAAGCATGGCGATAAGACCAGTAGGCAGAGGGGGTTGAAGCCCCATAATCATTGTGGGGGGTTGTATTCAGCCAGCATTCTTGATCTCCATGCCATGAAGTGAAAATTGCGCTTGCTGCTCCACGCCATTTTTCACGCCATCCTTCTCTCCACGATTTGATGTCAAGTTTTTTTTGTTGCATAAAATTTCTTGGGCTCCCAAAGGTCATGCCCACTTTGGCAAAAAATAAGTCCACCTCTTCAAATCTTGACCGGTTTCTTGGCCATTTCCCCGTCCGGACTCCGAATTGAGCTCTGAAAAATCCTGGGCGTCCGGCTCGACATCCCGCATTGGCCAGTAACTCTTGTCAACCCACATGAGAGTCTAAAAAATTATGAAAAATCAACAAGTGTCGCTCGGGCGCATTTAAAGCACTTTGGCGCTTAAAATAGTCCTAGATCGAGCCGCCGCCTTCGACGTTGAATATTTTTCCCTTGATATTCATAATTTTTGGCTATTTTTAAGCACTTCTCAGCAAAAAAATTCCGCTCTGATGTTTGTGGTCCACTAAGACTCCGTGATTCTTGTTTATCTTTCTACACATAGCTGTCTTGATCATTATCATCATCCAAAACATCACTAGCAGGTGTATACCAACTTCCCATCTCATCAAAGATAACATCCCTGCTCACTCTGAACTCACCTGTGACAGGGTTATAACAACGATACCCTTTCTGCTCTAAAGAGTATCCAATAAAAACACATTTTTCTGCCTTTGGATCAAGCTTCTTCCGTAGCTCATCTGGCACATAAATGTATGCAACATAGCCAAATACCTTCAAGTGCGATACATCAGGCTTCTTGCCAATAAAGCATTCTTCAAGAGTCATCCCATGAACTGCAGTTGTGGGAGTTCTGTTCATAATGTAAACAACAGTATGGATAGCCTCAGACAAAAAATGTTTGGGTATATTCTTTTCAGTCATTAATGCCCGTGCAACTTCTGTAATATGCCTGTTTTTTCTTTATGCAATACCATTTTGCTGTGGGATATACCTGCAAGTAAATTGCCTCTTTATCCCATGAGTCCTCAAGAAGCCACTGAACTCATTAGAGAGGTACTCTCCCCCTCTATCTGATCTCAAGCACTTTACTTTTAAGCATGTTTCTATTTCAATAGTTGCCTTAAAAGATTTGAAGTGCTCAAACACATCACTTTTTTCCTTCATGAAGTATACCCATAACTTCCTTGAACAGTCATCAATAAATGTGACAAAGTATTTGCTGCCACCAAGAGATACATTCTGTGTAGGCCCCAAACATATGTATGCACTACATCAAGTATTTTTCTACTCACTTCTCTATCATGTGAGAAGGGTTATCTTGCATGCTTACCAAACTGGCATGCTTCACAGACTTTATGCAATTCTGCAACTCTAAAAGAAGGCAGTGCTGTAACCAATCCTCTCGACTGCATTATTTTCAGCCTTTGCACATTTGCATGTCCAGTACGTTTATGCCATATTTCAATACCTACAACTACTCCTTTTCCTTTAGCATACATAGCAGCATCCATTGTAGGAATTCCAACATCATCTAAAGTGAACATTTGGCCAACTCTACTTTCTTTTGCGACCAACCTGCACTTATCATTAAAGTTTTCTAGAAAACAACCTTTTACATTGAATCAGACCTGCAATCCCTGCTCTCCATTTGGCCAACAGACACTAGATTCTTTGTAATTGATGGCACATGTAATACATCTGTGAGACTCTTTGTCTGGCCATCATACAAGGACATGGGAACCTTTCCAATGTGTGAAATTGGCTGGCATGAATCATCACCCATCTGCACATAGCCTGGGTTTTGTAAGTCATGCATCTCTCCAAACCATTCAACATGATTGGTGATATGATTAAATGAACCTGAATCGACATACCATACATAATCATGTGTCCCCTTTCCTGTAACTGCATTCATCATATACTACATAACAAACATACGCTCATTTTTGTCTTCATTTTGTCATGAAGACGATGCATAGTTTCCTTGCTGCAGTTTACCACTGCGAATATCATCCTTCTTAGCATAACAATTGACTGCAATATGCCATGTTTTTCCACAATAATGGCACAATAACAAAATTTCCAGAGCCTCTGTTCTGCCATCCATCTCTTCCTCTAGAGCTCCCACGGCCTCTAAAGTTTCCTCTGCCTCTGGAAACCTGCATTTTACCAAATTGTTGATTGAACCTATTTTGCTAGTTATTGCCAGCACGTCCCATACCACGGCCTCTCGAAGAGGATCTACCATGTCCCCTTCCTGAACTCGAGTAAAATGCTTGGACCTATTCACCATTTCTTTCAAACGAATCGCCCTGCATATTGATCTCTTTAGTAATCATGAGAGAGATCAGCTCATCAAGATCTGGAAATGGCTTCCATACATATACTGAAGTAACAAATGATTTCCATGCCTTCTCATTGTTAAGGCCACTCAGAGTGGATGAAACCAAATCATCATCATCCGACATTGCATGAATCACTGCTAAAGCATCTACAATGCTCCTCACCTTCAACACATACTCATTGACAGACATTTTCAATTTCTTCAAGGCATTCAACTCTTGCTTGAGTTGAATCTTTCATGCCTTTGTATTTACTCAAAATATACTCTCAAAAATTGTCTAAGCTACATGTGAAGTTTCTGCATTCCTGATATGTCCCAGCATAGTATTATCAATGACTGCAGATAGCCAGTACATCACCTTTTTGTCTTTCGCATTCCACTATTTCTATGCTTTTAACTCATCTGTAGTTGGAGGGATACCCAGCTCTGGCTCCTTTTCTTCACCTGAAAAAAACTCATAAAGGCCCTTTCTGATGAGGAAGTTCGTCACACAAAACTTCCATGAAGGTAGTTGTTCTTATCGAGCTTCTCAATAATGGGATTTTCACTGTTCTCTGCCATTATCACAAACAAGGATACAACACAACAAACTAATCTTCTGCAATCTTTCACAACATGTGCACAATAATACACCAAGCAATCTTTTTCACTGATTGCTCAATAGTACATGTAAATTGCAACCTGTTTGTAGATAAACCTTATGTTTTCTTCCTACAAACACCTCAAAAATTATAGATTCGCAATCTGCAACCTACGCACCCACTTTCAGTCAATACACTCAAAATCATAGTGTACCCTGAAACTGTTATCCGCAACTTTGCGGCTCTAAAACGGGGCCTGAAACGGCTTGAAATGCCCAAAATAACTATGGGAGAGCCCGAAAGGCCTAATATGCAGAATATACAGTGATTTGCTCGCACACCAAATCTCACAGCAATCTGAGATTTTTGCTCAAATTGCTTTTGGTGCCTCCACAGGCACTATCCAGGAGAGAGAGTGGAAGAATGGGAGAGCTTCTTACCCATTGCTTGCTTGCTTGAACCTTGCTTCTTCTCCTTCACTTCAGCCTTCAAAATCAGCCTCTCTTAGTGGCATGGCTCTGATACCATGTCAAGAATCGCGTGATGGGGGAATTTGCTTGAGCTGCTGCACCAAACACACACTATATACACAAGAGGAAGCTCACTCAAGAACACAAGAAGAGAGATGGAGGCCAAAACGTTTTCTTGTTGGTTTCTTCTTCTTCTTCCACACACTATATAATGTACACAAAGTATAGATAAGATACAACATAAAGGAAAGTGGCCTACTAAGTCAAACAGTGCATAGCTGACTACACTAATCGGCTGGCACTATGTCTTTGCCAGCTGTAGGGAGGTGTAAAAAACTAAATATAATAAGTGATAAGTCAGTGGCCATGTGAGTATCATAATGACCACCAAGGTGCTAAGTGTAGATGTGTAGACCCATCTAGCCAGGCGGTCCATCATCAATGTCTGCACGTGTTGAGCTTGCCATCTCAATAAGTCTTTGAAGGTAGTATGCAGTGGATGGAACAAGCTTGGTACCCATAGATGTAAAAACTATCTACCAAAATTAGCTCATAAACTTAGCACCCTGATCATGTACTATGACTTATGGTAAGCCATGTAACTTGAAGACATATTCCATAAATTGATTGGCCATCTGAGAGATAGTGTATTGTGTCTTAGTGGGGATAAAGTGGGTAGCTTTCATGAGGTGATCAACTACCACATATATACTATTCCAACCTTTCTTGGTCACCACGAGGAGGCCTATGATGAAGTCCATTGTGATCTGAGTCCATTTCCCTTTAGGAATAGGGAGGGGCTACAAGAGGCTAGTGGGAATGAGTGTGTTGTCCTTGTTCTATTAGCATGGGATACATTTGGTCACAAAATCCTTGACATCCCTCCATAAGACTTTCCAATGAAAGCACTTGGCAATCTTGTCATATGTTTTGAAAACACCAAAGTGACCAACAGTGGGAAAAGAATGTATCTCTTCCATGATCTTTTGTGTGAAGGAAGAAGTGTGTGGGATGACAATCTTGCCATGGGACCAAATAAGGCCATGCTTGAGCTAATATTGGGAGTTTTCAACCATGACCCCATGCTGCAATTTTTGGAAGTTGTGGCTGAAGTTATCATCCAATAAATAAGCTTCTTGAATATCTTCAATCTAATCACTCTGCAACTCTAAAATAGAGGATAATCTACATGCCCACATGCAAGAGAGTGAATCAGCCACTATATTATCGTAGTTTTGCAATGTTGCCAGCCATCTCCTTTACTTATGGTCACTTATCACTTGAAGTAAACTGAGTTATTAGCCACTATATGATCATAGTTTTGCAAAGTAGACTGAGTTATGAAGTACTGGAGGACTCGATTGTCACTTTTCACTTGAAATGGCTTCCACACAAATAGTGGTGCCATTTCTTGATAACATGGATGATGGCCAACATCTCCTCATCATACATATTCACCTGCATCTCCTTATCATCAAATTTGTAGCTCTCAAATGCAAGCATAGGAGAGTACTTGCACCTGCATACAAGTATCATGCTCCGGATCACGGGGAGGTTGTGCACCCCTTCAAGATCTTAAGTGGTAAGGGGAGGTCACCTTTGTTTTGTCTTACCACCTTGCTTGGCATTGCCTTTTTCCTCAACCATATATACATGGAAGACATTTTTATTAAGCAATCAACATGAGATACATTGGAAAGGAAAAATTGGGTCATTTCATGAGATGCAAGGATGAACAAGAGCTTGGATAGGGATTACCTTGGCAGTCTAGTGACTCAATGGCTACTATCTACTCATTTACAAAGGTCTATTACTCACTTGAGATTAATCCAAGGCACACAAGTTAAAGAGGGGGTTAATATCGGCAAATACAATTGATTTGTTATGATGCATTAGAAGGCAAACAAGATATTGATTTTTAGTGGACACATGCATACAATGAGGGATTGAAATAGTAAAGCCAATGCAACCTTTAATCTCTCCAACAAAATGATTAAGTTCAACAAATGGATTAGGATAAAAGATTAAGATCAAATTAACATACCTCTTTAGTGTTTGGAGAAGATGGTTGAAGCATAACCCATTATGATGCCAATTGCTCCATCAAGCAAGCCTGATTGGTTGGAGCACTCTAGTGGATGAAGACCTCAAGCATTCAAATTCTTCCACTGATAATGGGGCTCCCATGTTTGCTCCTGAGATTGAGTCTCAAAATGTAAAGCTTCAAGTGGAGCTTTCATGGTTGCCCACAAAAACTCTCTACATGCTGAGCTCCATGTCTTCAATTCGATTAGAAGAGGCAAAAGGGGGCTAAAGGAGCTTATGGGGGCTAATCTCTCAAAGGTGGGAGGGATTGGGTTGAGCTTCAATAGTAGCTGAGATGGTTTCAGGTGAAGAATCCATCTCCATCCAAACTATCTCTCTAGTGTCCATATTTCCAAGTTTGTTCTAGGGCCAAGAGTGCCAAAAGGGGAAAGGAAGGAGTGTTGAAGAAGGGTCCTAGGGTGGCCAAGAGTGGTAGTGAGTAGTAGGAGGGGAGCAAGAGAGCTGGAGTAGGTAGGGGCAACTAGTGCAAAATGCATTGCAAATTGCAGGGGTTGCCCTATAGGTCTCTAGAGGTAGCAACCCCCTACTCTACTGCTTGATCTCAAGCTAATGGTATTAGAGGGAGAAGGTTCCAGTGCTGCCAAATGAAGGTTTGGGGCATGCTCAAGTAAGTTCTTGGGGATTTTTGAAACTGGAAGCCATGGCAGCTTGCAGGAGAAGAGAGAGAAGGAGGGCTGAGGCAAAAAGTAATTGGCATTTTTGCCCTATTCTAACTCTTGAGTCTCTAAACTTGGCCTAGAACCCTTAAATTTGCTTAAAAAGGAGTGATGACCTGCTAAGTTTTCCATTTTATCTCCAAAAATGTGTGAATCTCTAGTCATAGCTCTACTTGTTCCAAAAAGCTGAGACTAACTGTGGTCCTTCTTGCTATACCTGTACCTGTAACCTAAGTAACTAGGGTTTTGGGATTTGAAAAGGGAGAAAGAGGAAATAAGAAAATGACCAAAGCTTGATGCTTTGATACCACTTGTAATGAATAAAACTAAGAGGAGACTGGAGAATGAGTTGAAGAGAGAGAAAGAGAGCAAGAAGGAGAGAAAGAAGGACTAGAAGAGGAGAGAGAAATACAGAAAAGAGGGGAGAAAGGAGGAAGTCATGGAAGTTGAAGATGAAGGTGAAGATTAAGTTCTTGATAATCACTGGTTGCCCTAAACTTGGACTCTTACACATTATATACCCTCGTTATTGTGACTAGGTGTCTAACCCCTAGTTTGCATGTATCTTGCTTGTTAGAATTTGTTGAGTTTATTCATTCTGGGCCTTACTCTTTCCCTTATGACTTGCCATAGTAGTGCAATCCTGCAGTACCCCCTATTAGAAAATTGGATACAACTTGAGCTAGAAAGCTCTGATTCCCAAACTTTTTGATTCAAAATGGATCCAACAATGCCCTCTTCAAGATAAGCTATAGCACTAAGAGCGGGATTTAGGTGCCGGGAAGTGCTTAAAAATAGCTAAAAATTATGAATATCAAGGGAAAAATATTCACCGTCGAAGGCGGCTGCTCGATCTAGGACGATTTTAAGCGTCAAAGTGCTTTAGAGGTGCCCGAGCGACACTTGTTGATTTTTCATAATTTTTCAGATAGTCGTGCAGGTTGACACGAGCTACTAGCCAATGCGGGATGCCAAGCCGGATGCCCAGGATTTTTCAGACCTCAATTCCGAGTCCGGACGGGGAAATAGCCACAAAGTGGGCAAGATTTGAAGGGGTGGACCAAAGTTTGGCCAAATGGGTAAGTGACCCTTGGGGCCCAAAATGAAAGCCACATGAAATGAAGGAGGAAAAAAAATCGTGAAGAAGAAGGAAGAAGAAGCCACACCAACAGGCGCCCGAAAAATGCGCCATGGAGGATGGAGAGGCAACTTGCCTGCTGCAAACAACCCCCCCAATGGATTATGGGGCTTTATTCCTTCCTGAATGCTAACTCTATCGCCGCCCTTCGCTCCTCAATTGATGGCCTGAAAATGCTGAGATGGAAATCTAGTATATCTCTCTCCTCCCTCCCTCTCTTCTAAGGGTAAATTCATGTGGGAAGAGAAAGGAAGAAGAAAGAATGATGGAGGCTTGTCCGGCATTGATCGGATTGCTCCACGGGCTGGAAATGGTAATTTGTGATCGTGTTGAGCATGAAGTGCTGTTGATTTTCAGATCTACAGCCATGAACATGAAACCCGAAACACGCAAATAAGCGGTAATTCAAATTTTTCAAAGGAAATTTGAGATTTCATGGCTTTTGATTAATAAAGTGTTGTTCATGTGGGCTAAAAATTATTTATGTTGCTGTTTTCCATGAGTACTTGCTGTTCATTAATCAAAAAATCAGAAAAACATGCATTTTGTGTCTCAAAATAATACACTAAAACACGTAAAATATGGAAAATCAAGGAAAAATGATGTTTTTGGGCATAAAAATGAAAAAATGAATAGGAACACCAACTAAATTTTCATTTTTGCTGCAAGAAGGAACTAAGGGCCACAGCCCATAAGCTATTTTGAATTTTTAGTAATTAAATAATGCAAAAAATAAGGGAAAATACAAGGAAAATAGAGGAAAATCACTAAAAATGGGGGGAAAATGCATTTTGGGTGTGGAAAATTAACGAAAATTAAGAACAATGTTTGTGGGGACTGAAGCATGAGGATTTGCCTTAGTTCAACCCCACCTTCTTATTCTAGTGTGTTTGTTCCCGCTTTTTACACATAAAATGATGGTAAAATGCCCTATAAATCTTACAACAATACATCATTGGATCGATGGAAGGGTAGAGTGATTAGAATGTGTCTAAATGTGGAGTCAAATGATGAAAAGATTGCTGCCTTGTTTGCATGCCATATAAGTCGGTGAATAATTATAAAATAAGGGCCCAGTAGCACGAGGGTTTCCTTGGTGCTAGGTTCGTGCAATGCCGCATAAGAACGGTAGTTGAAAATCATTGAAAGGATGTTTTTCACATGTGCACAATATTGATTTTATAATTGTTTGAGCACTTGGCATCCATAATATGCATAAATCATGGAAATATTTAAAGGTATCAGAAATCCTGGATGCATAGCAATTGTTTTCATTAGATCTTGACCCACGTTGAGTGAGAGACAGGACACCCTAAGCCATAGGCTAGTCGGGGGTTCTAAGGGAAAGGGAAGTAAGGACAATGGTACATTCCTGTATATGATTAAATGGTACCTTGAGTGGAGTTTGTGCGACATATTTATATGTTGAGCGACGCATCGAGGGGCTAATCCCCAAGGTGTAGAGAGTCGCAGAGGGGTGGCGGTATTCAGCCGTTGGAGGACCCCCTATGTGTGTGCTTCGTGCCATTAGGCAATGTGTAAGGGACTCCCTCTGAGGAGTAGTGGGTGAGAGAAGAGTGGACTACAAACGACGTAATACAAATGCAAGATGTCTAGGAAGGCAATGTATGTGGCATCAACGCTCCTGGCCGCGAGGCCGTGGGGTTGTTGAGCGGGTGAGATAGAGGTCCAACTAGTGCACGAGCCAGTGCCGGCCCGTTCTAGGTTCCATTAGTGGTGCATCTGCTGGGAGCCGCTTAAAAGTGGCGGTCCTCGAATCCTAGTTGTCTAGGGACCAACTAGCAGTTTATGCCAAAGGATACTATGGTTGATCCATTATTTATTGATAAGCATCATCTAGCAGAAATCCAAAAGCAAGAAAGAGACGAAAGAGCTAGGCGACGTGCTGAAATTTTTAGGAGATATTCCCCTAAGCATATCGGTGCTGAACCCTTTCGGGGGAGTGGATCTAGTGGTCTTGGTGCCACAAGCAGTAAGTTAGGAGAAGGTGGAAGCTCTAGTGCTCCCCTTTCTGCCATAAGTCAGTCTATATCAAGTGCGGGAGGTGTAACCCAACCGTCCCTTATTCCTAGTGCAAATCCAATCCTCGTCATGGCACAGCCTATTGCAATTCGAGCAGGAACGACGGATTTGCCGGCTCTAGGTTACCCGCTACCCATTTTTAATGGGTTAGTTGAGGAAGATGCGGAACTCCATATTAGGGAGTTTCAAAAGCTGATGTTTAACTGTCGCATCCAAGAAGAAGGATATTTAATGATATTCTTCAATATGACTCTCAAAGGAAGAGCCGCTATATGGTATCATGGTTTAGAAGCCGGAACCATATTGAATACTGATTCATTTTATGGAGCTTTTCGAAGGGAGTTTGCCCCTGAAAGGGGTGGGCAATATTGGTTGCGTGTACTCAATGTGACCTGCCAAGAACCACACGAGGATATTCGTGCTTATGCGAAGAAAATAAAAGAGGTTTTTCGTAAGTTGGACACCTCTATTCCTATCCCCATAGCTGCCCAATTGCAATATTTCCTTCATGGGTTGGACTTTAATATCCAATTGCAGTTGAGTAGTGTCCCCTTGGGGGGTATAGATACTGCCATTACACGAGCACAAGAGGTGGAATCCCGACTACAAGCAGCCTATGCTTCTCGAGGCAATTCAAATATGGGTTTAGTATTGGGAAGCAATATGGCGATGGCCAATGGCAGTGGTAGCCAAGGGATAGCGATGGCTAATCCTAATGGGAGAGGGAACATGATGTAGAATGTCCCTTTATTACCAGCTCCCCCTAGCATGTCGATGCCTACGGGCAGTCAAATGGCTCCAAATGGTGGAGGCCAGGCAGTTAATTCTAATACCATGCCTGTGGCTCAACAACCAGTGCCTAATCGAATAGTTAGGCCAATGGAACGACATGGTAATGACCAAGGCTATGAGTCGAGTGCTTCCAATGTTCTTGGCGAGGTTAAGGACATGATGAAGCATTATACTGACATAATTACGGAGTAGTATCGGCAAATAGCCGTTGATGTCAACTTTCTTAAAAACAACAAAATTTGATAGGAAGTAGATACCCAGATGAGGGTGCACCGTCAAGGTTTAGTTGAAAATGGTGTGGTGGGCAGCACTACCCAAGGAATTTCCCGAATGTTAAGTGTGACATCTGTGGAAAATCCGGCCATTTAGCAGCTACTTGCTGGAGTAAGATTAGTTCCCTCCAACGAGGTAGTCAGCAACCAAGGCCTGTTAATCATCGTGCCCAAGGAAATGATTCCCAGCGAGAAGACGGGCCTAAACAAATACTTCAACGACCAAAGACTACAGTGGAGGAGCTACCCAGTGGGAGTGGGGTTAGTTTGATTGAGGCTGTACGCGTTAATGATACTGAAACCTCTAATTTGCGAGCTGTTCTTACAAGAGGCCAAAAGGGTAGAGAAGCCGACAAGGATAAGCATGTCGACGGAAACCCTAAACAAGGCGATAAAGGAACGCAAGTTTTGGATCCTTCCATGGAAGAGGGACCTTTGAAGCCCGTAGAGAGTAAAGGCAATAAGGAACCACCAAAGAAGAAGGTGAAAGTTAAGAAAGAGGCAATAAAGCCGGTTCAGCGACCTAAAGAGCGGATGGTTTGGCGTGAAAAGCGAGCTCTATCGAACTATCATGAATTCGATTTGGCAAGCTCCCTTTGCGAAGTCAAGCCGGATGTGAATCTCTTACAGCTTATTCAGCTTTCCCCAAGAGTACGCAAGGAGTTTAGAAAGATCCTATGTACTGGTTATATCGTAGAACCTTTGGGTATTGCGCGAGTTGGTGATGACTGGTTCGAGCATGCTGAGAAGCATTGCCCAAGGGTTGCAGCCTATGTCGATGGGATATTAGTAGATTATGCCATTGTCAACACGGGATCATCTATTAACATTATGAGTTCTGAACTGATGGAAAGGTTGGGTCTTGCGATCCAGAAAGATACCTCCACAATTCTCAGAATGGCAGATGATAGTTTGAGGCAGCCAGAAGGCTGCATTACTAAGGTCCATGTCACTGTTGCAAATGTAGAATGCCTGTTGGACTTTAGGGTGATTCATTTTGCAGGCCAGACAAGTTACCAAGTATTACTCGGACGACCTTGGATCTTGCAAGCGGACTACCAAGTAGATATACCCGCCGGTCGACTAATATTCGGTAGAGGTGCCCAGCGTGTGGTGGTTGATGCTTATCTTGAGTCCCCGCAGAGTGAGAGATCTCCTCTATCTTCTACGGAATTGGAGACATTAGAAGATTTATCTGCCACAGTGAGACATCATCGAGTGATGAGTCCAAAGAGGGATCCACCACGGAAGATATCTATCAGATTACTTTGAACGAGCCGATAGAGGGCCAAGATCGTATAAGAGATGCAGATGTTATCGAGTTAGACCTTGGTATGCCTGATGATTCGCAGCCAATGAAATTAGGCTCTATGCTCAGCACAGCAGAAAGGGAGACTATGTGGCCTTGATTCAGGAATTCCGTGATATCTTTGCCTGGAGTTATGATGAGTTGAGAGGCATTCCTCCTAGTCTTGCTGTTCATGCAATTCCGTTGAAAGAGGGCAGTCGTCCTATACGGCAGAAAGTAAGGCGTATGCCTTTCGAACTAAGGGGCGGGCTGTTTGAAGAGTTATAGAAGCTTCGAAAAGCGGGTTTGATTTTTCCTGTACAACACACGGAATGGTGTTTGCCAGTTGTGATCAGAAAGAAGAATAATCAAATCCGATTATGTGTATACTTTAGAGAGCTGAATAAGCAGACAGTTAAGGACTACTACCCGTTGCCATTTATTGACCAGATTTTGGATCAATTAGCAGGTAGAGAAATATATTCGTTTATGGATTGCTTTGCATGATATAACCAGATGGCAATTGCAGAAGAGGACAAGTTGAAAACAACTTTTATTACTGTATTTGGTACTTTTGCATACCATGTGATGGCCTTTGGTTTATGCAATGCACCTGGTTCGTGGCAACGAACAACAGATAAGACATTCGGTGACATATCCCCTGAAGAGTTGAAGGTGTTTATTGATGACTTAGGGGCTGCCACCGTGAGAGGAAGGCAGTTAATCATTTTAAGAAAATGCTTTGAGCGCTGTAGACAATTTTGCATCGCCTTAAAACCCACGGAAGTGTGTTTTTGGAGTACCTTATGGGCTATTGCTGGGTCATGTGGTCAGTTCGGTAGGAATTGCGACAAGCCCCGAGAAGGTCAAAGTTATAGTTGCCATGGGTCCACCACGCACTCCGAAGGAAGTTCATAGATTTTTGTCTTCGGTTGGTTACTACTGTAGATTCATAAACGCCTTGGCAGAAAGAACGTTGCCGCTTACAAATTTATTGTCCTTTAGCTGTTCGTTTGTATGGGGTGACCCTTGTAAGGTAACATTCGAGGATGTGAAACAAGAGCTAGCAAGAGTGCCCATTTTAAAAGCACCTAGAAGAGGTGAGGTGTTCTATATATTTTCAGCGGCCACCATGTATAGTATCAGCTGTTTAGCCCAAATTTGGGAAGAGAAGTGGTATCACCCGATTGCTTTTGCTAGCCGGAAGCTGGGGGTATCCGAAATCAATTATACCTACATGGAGAAATTGTGTCTAGAGATGGTCTTTGGGACCAAGAAATTTAGGCATTATATTCTCTATGAGAAAGTTGTGCTTTATACGAAGGCGGAGGGACTTCAATTATTGATGAATAAGCTACAGCCGCCTGATCGTCTAGCAAAGTGGTTGATCACTTTGCAGGAATTTGATTATGAAATCAGGAGTAAGCCACCAAGGTTGCAAGGCATCGTGGAATGTCTTGTGGACTTTGGGGGAGCCGAAAGAATCTGTGGGGCTGAAGGCAGTGACATGGAGTTGTTATTTAAAATAGATACAGCATCTATTCCCTCCTGGTATGCTGCAATAACACATTATTTATCAACGGGAGAGGCGGGATCCGAATTATCTAAAGCTGAGAGAAGGAAAATTAAGCAGCAAGCGTTAAAGTTTGCTTTGATCGCAGGTACATTATATCGGCAAGGGGTTGATGACATCTATCGCGGATGTGTGATGCCTGACGAGGTGCCATTCATTTTGGAAGAGTGCCATGATTCTGCTTGTGGCGGCCATTTTGCTGGACGGCTTACAACACAAAAGGCTTTAAGAGCAGGTTATTGGTGGCCTGCCATCTTCCAGGATGCGTTTGCATATGTCAAGAGATGCGATATTTGTCAACGACATGATAGTCGAGAGAATAGGAAACGACCACTCACCCCTATTATGGCAATACTTCCATTTGAGAAGTGGGGAATAGACTTTGTGGGTCCTATTACTCCGTCATCGACTACGCAAAAGAGGTACATCATTGTATTAACTGACTACTTCACAGAGTGGTCAGAAGCACATGCAACAAGGAAAGATGATGCTAAAGAAACTGCTAGTTTCCTTTTAGAGCAGATAATATGCCGTTTTGGTCCACCGAAAGAATTAGTGTCGGACCGCGGAACACATTTCATGAATAAAGTGATCAAAGGTTTGACAGAGATGTGGCAAATCAAGCATAACAAGACAACCCCATATAACTCGCAAGCCAATGGGCAAGTTGAAAGCACCAACAAGCAGCTTGTGGGCATTCTATCCAAAATTGTATCGGAAAAGAAACGGGATTGGGATAAAAAGTTATACGTGGCAGTGTGGGCCTATAATACGACCTTCAAACAAGCCACTGGCCATACCCCGTTCAAGTTAGTATATGGGGAGGAGTGTGTCTTGCCTTTAGAGATTGAGCTGCTGACTATTCGGTTTGCCATTAATCATTCTTTGAGTGACGAAGACGCACTTTTTGAGCGCTTGATGACATTGGCATATTTAGATGAGCTTAAGCTACAGAGCTTATTGCACCAAGAAGTGGCAAAGCGCCGAATGAAGCAGCTACACGACCTTAAAGCCAAGAAATACACCTTCAAGAAAGGACAGCTTGTTCTGTATTATGATGCACGACGTGAATTATTTCCAGGCAAGCTCGAGCCCAAATGGGATGGGCCCTATAGGATCGTTAGAATAGGAAATAATAAATCCACAGTCTTGTTAGCTGACCTTGAGGGGATAGAATTTAAAAATAAGGTTAATCTTAATAAGATTAAACCTTATTATTTCTGATTGCACTAATGCTATGACTGCCTTGCAGGTCTAGGAGAGATCGATCAAATATTTGCAAGGAAATCGTGATAGAGGTTGATGGGTCGTCTGATACCTTATTTAGAACACCCATATTTAGAATAGAGGTATCATCAGGGAAAGCTCATTTGGTGGAGCAAAGGATATAAGGTGACTGAGCAAGAAGGCGGGACATTTATTTGGGAGATTAAGGTCTTCTGCCATCACTGGCTACAAATGTTGACGAGCATCCCTGTTGAATTTAATGATGATGGAGGGATGGAGTCTACAGTCCACCCGTTGAGTATGCTGAATTTTGATTACCATAATTACGAGTAGAGTGCAGGATGGCAAGACATGTAAACCCTTTATGGACGTACACCTTGTACTTTGATGGGGCGTCCAGGGGTGCATGCAAAAAAGGAAGTGTAGGAGTTATCATCCGAGACCCCCGACGACGCATTGTCATGAAGTTAACTGCTTATCTCGAGGTGAATTTTACCAATAATATGGCAGAATACAAAGCCCTGATTATGGGTTTGAATATTGCCAAGAAGGGTGGTATCCGCCAGTTATTGGTGAAAGGGGACTCGCAGTTGGTTTTAAATCAACTCAATGGGACGTACAGGGTACGAAAGCCCATCCTTTGCATGTACCATCATACTGCCATAGCCCTACTAGACGAATTTGATAGAGTGTCTTTTCAGCTGATTCCACGAACTTGGAATCAGTTTGCCGATTCATTGGCTAATTTTGCGTATGAAGAAGACCTCTTCTTTAATTGTGGTCCCTGTCCCGATATATCTATTGATGGTGAGATAGGACCTAGTCGTTTGTGGGGTATGCTTTCTGAACATGCCCTCTTTGGCAGACGATGGTTGATCTGGGTGATGCAGAGGGTAAGCGAGACTCATCTGCCTTTATTATCTTGGACTCATAGACTGATTAGACGACATGTGATGCGAACACCTCTTGCGATATACGCAGGAGGGATGGGTCATAATTTAATGCACCTAGTTTAGGACTACGAGCCTCTGTTCCCCTAGGAATGGTATGCTTTGATGTCTATCATAGTTGTTTCCAGGAGGATGTTATGGGTAGTATTGTTTGATTTCATTAGGCCAAGAGGGCCAATCTGTAGCAAAGTCATGTTTGATTTCATTAGGCCAAGAGGGCCATTTTCCTGTCTAGTGCAAATGCGTTTAATTGGATTTTTTAAAAAAGTATTATGCTGGACAGGTTTGGTGATTCGTGGAATTTGGTGGAGCCTGGAGGAGCCTTTGTTGTGATGGAAGCTTCTTGTGGCCAATCCAGGTGATATCTCTCCTTTACGAGTACCTTTCTTTCCTGTTATATGTGTATTTGTACTTGTCGAGGGGATATATTTTTGTTGGGGACCGGCAACCAAGGCATGAAGTCCCAAGTTTAGGTTAAGTATGTTTGAGGAGGTCAGAGTAGTCATTGCCTCCTGTAAAGACATTGTCAGGCATCGAAAGACCTGTTTTAGAAGGGAGTCCTAGTGGCCCTGTTCTGCTAGCCTGCTAGGCAGTCGTTCTAGGAGTTCTTGTTAGTAGTGAGGCAGTTAGAGAAGCCTGCCAGAAGATAATAATGATGATGCCAAGAAACCCTGGACATCCTAAAAGATGAATATAAATACGAAGGTGTGTAAAAAGGGGTTCTAACCCCTATCCCAAGAAAAGAAAATAAATGAAAAGATATAGGCAGTTGATCATCGCCTTGCGAAGGCTTGGTAGGTTCCTGGGGACGAGTCCGATGCCTTGTCTTCCTAGGGGTGGCTTCTTGCTGAAAAATGAATGACAAAATAAGGAAGGTTGGAGAGAAAATAAAAGTGAGTGTTCAAAAAGGATTAAGTGTCGCCTTGCGAGGGCTTGGTAGGTTCTTGGGTGCCGAGACAGGTCCTGAGGCCGATGCCCTGTTCTCCTTGGGTCACTACGCTCAGCTCCCTCCTTTTTACATGCCCAAGTATGTTCATCCAATATAAACCCTAAAAGAAGACATGTACTGAAAGAAAATACTCCTTGACCAGGCTATAGGAGTCCTCACCTTGTAGGAGCTCCTAGTTGTGTTGTCTTTAGTTGGTAAGTAGTTCAGACTACCACTAGGGCGATCTCTTTGATAGGTTTTTTAGTTTGGCTCTGTTGGAGCAGCTGGTTAGTGCCTCACTTTGGATCGTCTATTAAATGATGCTAGGCCTACTCCTTGTGGATGTCATGCCTTGGTTCTGTCCAAGGGTAGGGGGAGCATGGTATTGAGTTTTATTATATATTTGTTTTGTATCAGTTTGATGCTCCTTTGGTTGTTTATGTGCAGATATGTTCGTGGATTCGACGGGCTGAGTCGCCCTATCCCATGGTCGCTAATGAGAGCAGAATTTAGGTGCCGGGAAGTGCTTAAAAATAGCTAAAATTTATGAATATCAAGGGAAAAATATTCACCGTCGAAGGCGATGGCTCGATCTAGGACGATTTTAAGCGTCAAAGTGCTTTAAAGGTGCTCGAGCGACACTTGTTGATTTTTCATAATTTTTCAGACAGTCGTGCAAGTTGACACGAGCTACTAGCCAATGCGGGATGCCAAGCTGGACGCCCAGGATTTTTCAGACCTCAATTCCGAGTCCGGACGGGGAAATAGCCACAAAGTGGGCAAGATTTGAAGGGGTGGACGCCAAATGGGTAAGTGACCCTTGGGGCCCAAAACAAAAGCCACATGAAATGAAGAAGGAAAAAAAATCATGAAGAAGAAGGAAGAAGAAGCCACGCCAACAGGCGCCCGAAAAATGCGCCATGGAGGATGGAGAGGCAACTTGCCTGCTGCAAACAACCCCCCCAATGGATTATGGGGCTTCATTCCCTCCTGAATCCTGACTCTATTGCCGCCCTTCGCTCCTCAATTGATGGCCTGAATGCTAAGATGGAAATCTAGTCTTTCTCTCTCCTCCCTCTCTCTCTTCTAAGGGTAAATTCATGTGGGAAGAGAAAGGAAGAAGAAAGAATGATGGAGGCTTGTCCGGCATTGATCGGATTGCTCCACGGGCTGGAAATGGTGATTTGTGATTGTGCTGAGCATGAAGTGCTGCTGATTTTCAGATTTGCAGCCATGGACATGAAACCCGAAACACACAAATAAGCGATAATTCAATTTTTTCAAAGGAAATTTGAGATTTCATGGCTTTTGATTGATAAAGTGTTGTTCATGTGGGCTAAAAATTGTTTATGTTGCTGTTTTCCATGAGTACTTATTGTTCGTAATCAGAAAATCAGAAAAACATGCATCTTGTGGCTCAAAATAATACATTAAAACACGTAAAATATAGAAAATCAAGGAAAAATGATGTTTTTGGGCATAAAAATGGAAAAATGAATAGGAACACCAACTAAATTTTCATTTTTGCTGCAAGAAGGAACTAAGGGCCACAGCCCATAACCTATTTTGAATTTTTAGTAATTAAATAATGCAAAAAATAAGGGAAAATACAAGAAAAATAGAGGAAAATCACTAAAAATGGGGGAAAAATGCATTTTGGGTGTGGAAAATTAACGAAAATTAAGAATAATGTTTGTGAATGTTTGTGGGGACTGAAGCATGAGGATTTGCCTGAGTTCAACCCCACCTTCTTGTTCTAGTGTGTTTGTTCCCGCTTTTTACACATAAAATGATGGCAAAATGCCCTATAAATCTTACAACAATACAACATTGGATCGATGGAAGGGTAGAGTGGTTAGAATGTGTCTAAATGTGGAGTCAAATGATGAAAAGATTGTTGCCTTTTTTGCATGCCATATAAGTCGGTGAATAATTATAAAATAAGGGCCCAGTAGCACGAGGGTTTCCTTGGTGCTAGGTTCGTGCAACGCCGCATACAAACGGTAGTTGAAAATCATTGAAAGGATGTTTTCCACATGTGCACAATATTGATTTTATAATTGTTTGAGCAGTTGGCAACCACAATATGCATAAATCATGGAAATATTTAAAGGTATCAGAAATCCTGGATGCACAGCAATTGTTTTCATTAGGATCTTAACCCACGTTCTGTGAGAGATACGACACCCTAAGCCATAGGCTAGTCGGGGGGTCTAAGGGAAAGGGAAGTAAGGACAATGGTGCATTCCTGTATACGATTAAATGGTACCTTGAGTGGATTTTGTGCGACATGTTTATATGTTGAGCGACGCATCGAGGGGTCAATCCCCAAGGTGTAGGAGAGTCGCAGAGGGGTGGCGATATTCAGCCGTTGGAGGACCCCCTATGTGTGTAATTCATGCCATTAGGCAATGTGTAAGGGACTCTCTCTGAGGAGTAGTGGGTGAGAGAAGAGTGGACTACAAACGACGTAATACAAATGTAAGATGTCTAGGAAGGCAATGTATGTGGCATCAATGCTCCTGGCCGCGAGGCTGTGGGGTTGTTGAGTGCATGAGATAGAGGTCCGGCTAGTGCGCGAGCCAGTGCCAGCCCGTTCTAGGTTCCATCAAGCACGCCATAACAGGTTTAGGATAGAGAATTTTGCAACTTAATCTTTGAGACTAAAATGTCCTGGCATACACCCTATTTTAACATATAAGTACCATGTTTCCACCTATGAGAGAAAAATGGTAGTATTTAAGGGCTTTCAAACCCTATGGAGAGTTGGATAGGACTATGGAAAACTTGTAATATCTACACTTGTACTTCAATGATGAAGATGATACCTGTAATGACCTATATATACCTTGTAGTGTCATGTAAAATCCCTATTTCACGCTGTTTTAATCTTCAAGGTACTTGAGTCTTTGAGAGTGATTTAATCTTTAATTCTCCACTCACTATTGTGTGAGGGATAAAATGGCAGGATAGGCTCCCTACACAAGCTCTGAACCACTAACAAGAGGTGGGCAGACTTCCCCCTGGTTTGGTTGGTTGCACCCATTCGAGATCTTTAATAATGGGGGAGGGTCGCCCTTCTATTGTCCCATTATCTTGCCCAGCATCCACCTTTTTCCTTGGTGAGAATATCAACATGACAATGATATGCTACTCTAATCAATAAACATGATATGCATGACTAAACTTTTCATTTAGCTCTTTCCATGAAATGCAAGAGGATTGAAATTGGAAAAATGAATAGGGAGAGGGCCTTACCACGCAATGACTCACAACTGGCTTATCCTTTACAATCGATTATGATATATTTTGCTATGAATCAAATAATCATCAGCAAATCAATGGATTAGAGTAAGTAATCTAATCGACCAATTGGCCTTTAATTAATGTGATTGAATGCATTGTTGAAATTTCAAGCAAGAGCTTTTAATTTACTAATTGAATCAAGTAATCAATGCATTCCATGAATGGGCTGATTTAACCAATGATGGGTTAAAATTTGATAAAAATTTTATAGTTCTTTAATCTCTCAAACAATTGGATGAAGCTCAACAATTGGATAAATGAGAGAGATTAAGAATCAAAGAGAAATACCTCTTGTTAACTTGATGAAGCCTTGAATGATCTCCAAATGCTTCATGAAGCCTCTTATTGCTCAATGTTACTGAAATAACCTTCAATCCTTGTGCATTTATATTGAGAAGAAATCTTGAAGCTTCAAAAGCTTAAGATTGAAGCATTGAACTTGTTTTCCCCAAATTTTGACTCCATAGAAGCTCTTGAAGTTGAATCATTGGCCATTCTTGCTCAATCCTTGCAATTTCTTTAAGAACCTTTATTGAAATAAGTACCATGGAGGCTAAAATGATGAAGACATTCAAGAAATTCAAGCTTGAGTTGAAGCTTTTATGGATGTCCATTGATAAAGTTTCTCAGAAGTTGGAGAAGAAGAGAATGCCAACTATGTTAGTAATTTATTAAAGTTTTTGCATACCAAAGACGAGCAAAAACCAAGCCTCAAGTTGAGTAATGACCCTAGCAGGAGAGGCCAGATCAACCCAAAAATTGCACCACAATTTTTGGGCTTGTTTATTGTACTCCATAGTTTAGCACTTAACCTATCTAGTTCTCCTCCTATTGAGAATGAAGAATGGAAGAACATTCAAGTGTGTAATAGCTGGGATACTTCATGTCCTGAGAGGTAGAAGGATATCTTGACTAAAAATGCCATGAAACATGGAGAGCTCCAAGAAAGGGGAAAGAGAACTTGGTCAAACATGTGAGAGAAAGAAGAGTAGAGGAGAGAGAGAGAAGTGACAAGAAGAGAGAGAAAGACTAAAAATGGAGAGAGAAAGATAGGAAAGAAGAAAGAAGCTGTAAACAAGAAGGTGATGTAAGAGACATTAATGTATTAATGTTCCAAAAAATGTGAAAATTTGCATGTCTCTCCCTTTTATACCTACGTCACTGTAACAAGGTCTTATTATTGATTCCACACTAAACATATCTTCTTCCTAGCTTCTTACAGTTTTAGTGTTCATTTCTATTTTTAGTCCCTTGCCATTAAATTCAAGAGGCTTTAGTTGCTTTAATAGAAACTTCTTTTCTTGTTGGACAAATAAAGTGACTGGTGATGAAGATGAAATATTTTGATCAAATTTTAGATGTGATTATTCACACCATAAAAGCTCAAGTTTTGTTGCATAAATATGTATATTGTTCAAGCTTCAAAAAGAGCTTTTTGACACATTGAGTAAGGATTTAGTCATGGAACTTGACAATAGATATTTCCTTATACATTGTGAGCTTTTCATGAACTTTAAGAAGGTGACATTGAGTTGACTATTCAAGGAAATATTTAAGAGCATAATTATTTCATTTTAGCCTACCTAGGTGAGCTATTCTATCAGGGGGTATGATATCACTCACTCAATTATAAATGTATCGACATTGGTAGATATTTTGATCATTTATATTTATGATGATTTTGACTCTAGGTTTCTCAAATAGAAACAACTTCACCTCTTTCATCCATTGGATACTTTTTAGCTTGTTTTCAAAGTATGCCAGCCTCTCAGTGTTAATGAAGTAGATGTCATCTCTCCATATAATATATGGGAGGATAATATTTTCCAGGCTCTTTATGAAGCCTTCCCACCAAGAATAATCCCACTCCTTGAGGATTCAGAGGATGAAGCCAATGTATTTATGACTACCATTAATGAGGATGTTGAGGGCGAAGTTGGGCAAGAACATTTTTATGATCCTATCGACATCTTTCCTTTTGGTCTGGATCTAGGATTCTCGTCTCGCAGTTTGACTTCCGGAAGGCACCGAGCCTCTATTTACTCGAGATTGCAAGCACGAAGAAAGCAAACACTCAAAGATCTCAAAACGATTTGATTCACAAAAGTTGTTTACCCAAATTCGAATTCATCTGGCTACTCAATGCTCGGAACAAATTCTAAACGGAATTCAGAGCTGTGCTCACACTCCATGATGCTCACTCCAACTCTTTGCATTCAGTGCACATTTCATGGTAGTCCATTGCAGTCACACGATTATAGTGCTTCATCTTGAAGCCTTTTTTATTACAACAACCCTTGAAGCATTCAAATCTGTTTTATTGCACATAAGTGCCATGAAAATAATTGGACTTCTATGTATTTGAAGTTATTTGACCCAAAATTGAGCTTTTTGATATGTTTCGTGGTTTGTAATATCATAAACTACAACTGCAGCAGTTGACGCTCCTCTATAGTAAAGGGGTGCTCATGATGCATCTCTCTCTTGGCTAGTAGTATGCCAAATCTGAGCTTTGATCATCTTGTTATCCACAGAGATGGTCCTGGTCTAAATTCCACCCCAAAGGTAGCCTTGGAGTCCAAGGTGAACTTGTTTCTTGTAAAACGATTGAGCAACTATGTTTTTTTTACTGCGGAGCCAGCGATGAGGAGGACTTTGAAAGCGTAATCCAGCTTCTGATTGTATTTGCCATAGCTCGCCATGCTATAGAATAGGTTGAAGACAGTGAAGGGAACCAAACATCTGTAAAGCACAGAAATATCACTTAAACTTGTAAGATGGTTGCCCAACAAGCCTTATATCCATGTATAGACGTCCTTGTAGTGAG
Source organism: Lygodium microphyllum (assembly GCF_053477565.2). Lineage (NCBI taxonomy): Eukaryota > Viridiplantae > Streptophyta > Polypodiopsida > Schizaeales > Lygodiaceae > Lygodium > Lygodium microphyllum. The sequence continues at coordinate 68,279,152 of NC_141146.1, forward strand.
GATTCCTCCAACCTCTTCAAGTTATTTTCTAAAATTTTGGCTGTTTCTCTGCCAGAGGCACAATAGAAGTGCAATCAGGCAAATAGAGATGCAAATATGATCATAACATATCATCTAAAACTGCAATACAACCCAATAATTTTATAATATTTTCCATTCCAACTAGGACTACAAAATGGAGCTAGTATAGGATGACCACTTTTTCACCACACCACAGCAGAGCTAGTATCAGATGACTGTTCTTTCATCAATTTATTGTATTTTCTTAAGGTGATTGAGGTTGTAGCTCACTAGGCCTCATTACATGCCATCTACTTTATCAGTTCTCTTGTCTAGTCCTGCAATCCTTTAGTTTCTTGCCCTCCAATACATGTCCACAATATTCTTCAGAAGAAGAATCGAACTCCGACCTGTGCCACACTTTGCAACTCTAAGATGCACTTGGGATATGACACTTGAAAAATTTGCCACTCCAAGCTGTAGCATGAGATATGATTTTGATAAGTCCTATGCAATCAAAAGAGTGGTGCCGTGAGTAACTTTCCCATTTGAAAATGCAAAACCTATATAGAATCCCATAGACCTTGCACATGGCCAGTAACCTTTAGGAATTGGCTTAGAAATGCTTGCCACTACAAACTGTGCAGAATGCAATAATCTTTATAGCCCAATATGTTTGTGTATCCATGAGTCAGCCGACATGTTTGCTTCAAGCGTGTTCCCAATCCCTTCAACTAACTAGTTTCCCAGTCAACCATGCTGCTAGTAATGCTTGCCAGTGTAGAGAAGAAGATGGCTGCCATCTTGTAGGTAATGTGGGTAGTAAGTAGTACTCAAGGATGCTCTATATTTGTAACAAGCTACTGCAAGTTATGAATGCGCCCCCCTTGGCCTACAACATGCAAGCTCCTCCTTATTGTGTTTCCGAGTCTTCATACGAATCCTATGTGGTATCGCTTCTTGCCTTCCCCTAGTCGGCTGTTAGATGGCTGCAATTTGACACTCCGTTGTTGACCATGTGCTTCTAATCATCATCTATATTAGCAGTATGTTTGCGATAAAATCTTTGGCCTCTTTTTTTAAGCCCTTTGGGGTTAAGCATGTTGTTGCCCTCTGGTAAAAAACTTGCTGTAAGTGCAAAGCTCTCCAGTCCACAAGAGTTGAATGTATGCATAATCAATCTGTTCTTGAAGCTACGTGTTCAATTCAAGGTCTCTTGACTGTTTAAAGCCAATTGTCACCATATTCTCAGCAACCCCACTAGAGAGAAAGATTTGAGTTCACAGCTGCCATGAAGCTCCACTAGATTCGATTCAAGAAAATCTGCCTGTGGTAGCTACACTCCACTTAGGGATCCATCTCTTCCTGTTTTTCGACCACCATCTTGTGACCATTCATATTTACTTAGACTCTCTTGCAGACGCATAATCTCCTCACTTAGATACCGAAGGTTATCTTGCTGATAACACAACAAAAGTGCTTGTTGCTCAACCAATCTTCCTCCATCAAGATATCTTAGATCACCTAATGATGTTGGTCCCTGTATAGTAGAGTGGAGACTGTATATAACATCTGACTGCCAACTTGACAAATTATGCCAACATATTTGCCATAGGTGTACTGGCCTCTTGCTTCACCGCGAAGGGCGTCTCAACCTGAGACAATGCACTCCTGCACTTTCCGGCTGTGCTACCTGCAGAGATCTGCTCCCAAAACAGAAAATGAAAGCAACACTACTCCTCTTACCAGAACACCGCGAGCTTGGCTTGCTTTCTTGAGCTCCTTACCACGAACAAGGCTCTGATACCATGTCAAGATTGTGGGGGAGAAGGAAGGAGTCTCACTTGTAGCTTTCTTGCTTGCACAATGGGGGAATACACACAGAGGTGGAGGCTGAAAACAATTTTCCTCTTCTTAGTTGGGAAAGCCAAAAGAACTCTAGTACAAAGAAATAGAAGAACCCTATATGTGGGTCTCAAACCAAACTCAACTAACTAAGGTGGCATACTAACTGAGCCACGAACTAGAGTAGATAAGGATAGCTATCATGTAGCTATTATTCATGGGCGGTGTACCAACCGCGTCTGCAAACTGACAAGTCGGTGACATAAATACACAACGGTCACCCTGGCGTATCACGAGTGGAGCTCGATATCTCAACACCCATTTCATAGCTTTGGCATGTATTTCCTAGCCTCTATCAATCATTCCTTTCATAGTACAAGCTTTCAAAATGAAAACATACATAAGTGCATCCACAATGTCATCTTCTAGCTACATTTCTTTAAAAACCATGAGCACCTCATCATCAAAAACATGTTCAGCATATCCTGCAATCAATGTAGTCCATGAGATTGTATTTTGAACTGACAACCTCTCAATCACATAGTGTGCTTCTTTAAGCAAACCACATTTGTAGTACATGTCTAATAATGAGCTTCCCACATAAAGCTCTCTATCAACTCTGCTGGATATTTCAGCATGTAAAAGATGGCCTATCTCTAAATCTTTTGTAACACCAACAACTTTTAAGCACAAAAGAAAAGTGACAAAATTAGGAGACTTCAAAGTGACTTCGCAGTGGTGAACGCACAGCATCACGACACCCGGTGGTGCTATTCCTTTTGATCTGGGAGGAATTCATGATGAGCCACATGCTGTCACTGATTGTTTCATTTCCAAGGATTCTTGGACAGGTTCTAAGAGCCCTAATACAATTCATATGAAGGGTAATATTCATGGAAAGGATGTGTTTATCCTTATAGATAGTGGAAGTCTACATAGTTTTGTAAATAAGTATGTTGTAGATAGATAGAATTGACTTCCCACTGATTTACAACAGCCCATAAGAGTTCAAATAACAAATGGTGAAAAAAATATCAACACTCAAATATGGCTGAAAATTATGAAGCAAAAGTAAACATGATTACTTTGAAAATGGGGCCCATAGATATTGTACTTGGATGTGATTGGTTGATGACCTTAGGAAATATGACTATGGATTTCTCACAGCTATATATGGACTTTATCTTTGATGGACAACCTATTCATTTATAGGGAATCTCTAGTAAATCTGATTTTTAGCTTATCACCATTCAACAATCCAAGGAGTATAAGCACTCACAGATTTTTGTTTTGCAATTGAATAAAGAGGTTGAAGGTCGATCCCATCTATAGATAGAGAAGGTCTTATTCAGTACATCCATGAGGCTATCATAGATCAGTGTGGGAAAAAGCTTTGCTCTCACTCTACCATTGAATATTTGATTAGATAGAGAGGCTTACCACTTGAAAAAGCTTCTTGGAGACCCGAAACTATATTAGATGAGTTTCCTTATCTACGAGATACATTGGTGGTGGCTAAAGCAAAATTACTATGGAGCCAATTATGGTGCAGACAACATGGTCTTGATAGTAGTATATTTTAGAATAATTTTTATTCTGTCAAAATTTTAGAAATATGCCACCTACATAGGTGAAAGTAGTCTTCAAGAGCCACATTTTGACATGTGGTTCGCTTCATTTGGATACTTCTACCAAAAGTCATGGTAGATTAGGGCCAGTAGGGTCTATCTTTATAGCAAGTTGTCTTCATTTTGAGTCTATTTCTTGAATATTTCAAGGCTTCAAACTCTTTTGAAGAACTCAGGATCATGTATATAGATGAGTCTTACTCTCATGTCTTCATATCAGTCCATATGTCTTCAATCTTTCATTCATTTCTATACTTTGTAAGCTGAAAATAGAGCAATACTATGTTTCATCCATCCTTTCCAACTCTTTTTGGTTTGTTTTTGTGGGAAAAAACCTTTGGGATAGGATAGATTCTAAGAAGCTGAGAAGGAGATATGTTTAGTAAGAAATTAATAATAATACCATGTCACATTGACATAGGTATAAAGGGGAGAGACATGTAACTTTTCACATCTTTTGGAACATTAATACATTACTATCTCTTATCTCACCTTCTTGTTCACAGCTTCTATGACTTCTCTTTCTTTCTTGTCTTTCTCTCTCCATTTCTAGTCTCTTTCTCTCTCCATTTCTAGTCTTTCTCTCTCCTCTACTCTTCTTTCTCTCACCTCTGAGTTCTCTCCTTGACAAAAAAATGGATTGAATAAATGGAGGGCTACTTCTCTACGGTAGATAGCAGGGACAAGTGTAGCCAATTAGGGTATGATCACCTGATTTCATCTCACCAAAGAGACCTATCTTTAGTGGAAACAGTGCTATTGAGACAAACTAGTCATAGAGACCTCCCAAAATTGGGAGTAGATTTAAGCAACCATCTAAGAAAGGTACTTATTGCCATCATACCAAATCCAAAAGATGGACAAGTTCTTTAGCTTGAGGCAATAAGCGATGTCAATGGATGGTTACTATAATTGAGGGCAATAATATGGAACAAGATGAGGTGCGGGTAGCCGAGCTTGTTTCCTAGTTGGGAAAGAAGAACATGACCCTATCCTTTATGAGGAAGTAGAAAGAGGCACCATCCATGTGGCTATTAACAAATTAGGAGATTGGACACCAATATACCATCTTGCAAGTGCCTACAAAGCACTAAGGTAAAAATTTTCAAAATCTTATTGATTATAGTGCTATTCACTCCTTCATGTCTCCTAAGTGCATAAAGAAGTTACAACTAGAATTTGAACCCACTAGGAAACTGATATTCAAACTAGCAAATGAGAAAGAAATCTATTCAACTCAAACAATTAAAAAAATAGAACTCCACTTAGAAAAATAACATGCAAAGGTAATTTCAAGCTTTATTTCTAGGAACTTATGAGATTATCTCATAGCTATGGATTGGCTAGCTCCTAATCAAGTAACTATCCATTATGGGGATGGGTTGATTACTTTTAATGACATTGAGGAAACCTTAGTCCATTCTCATGGAAAGGTAGAAAAATGTAGATTGCAGTTTGCCAAAGCCAATCAATTAATTAAGGGTCTAAGGAAAGGATATCCATCTATTTGATCAAATTAAATAAAATAGAACCACCTAAAGACCCTAAAGAATCGTTATGGCTTCATGAATATACCCATGTATTCCCTAAATGCCTAAAAAAACTCTCCCTTGACCATAAGTAGATCACGAGGTTAAATTTACCTTAGGAGAAGAGCCAGTTGCAAAAAGGCCTTATAAAATGTCTATTCTCGAAGCCATAGAACTAAAGGTATAACCAAAGCAACTATTAGAACAAGGATTCATTTGACTAAGAAACTCACCTTAGGGTGCCCCTGTACTCCAAAAGGAAAAAGATGTGACCCTTAGGCTTTGCATTGATTATCACTGATTGAATCAAGTAACCATTAAAATAAATATCCAATTCCATGAATCAACAAATTGCTTGAGAGGGTTCAAGAAGAAAATATATTTTTGAAGTTTAATCTACGATTGAGGTACTACTAAATCCCAAAGAAGAGAATATCCCAAAGACTACTTTCAATACTATCTATGGCATTTTGAGTTCACAGTCATGTCCTCTAACTTAACTAATGCAATAGCTACTTTCAATATACTAATACAATTATATTTTGGTTCTTACCTTGGTGAATTTGTTATTTTATTATTTGATGACATCCTGGCTTATTACAAAGAAGAAGAAGACTATACAAACAACCTCAAAAATGTCCTTGAAACCTTGAGGACGAATAAGCTCTATGCAAAATAGAGTATTAAATGTGCCTTCTTCAAAAAGTTGATCGATTACCTAGGCTTCATTGTCTTGACTATGGGAATCTTGATTAATTCAACCAAAGTAAAGGATGTCCAAAATTGGCCACCTCCAAAAATTATCTGAGAAATCAAGCGACTCCTAGGGCTCATAGGATGATACCATATCTTCAACAAAGATTCATCAAAGATTAGGCTCTCATCACTGCACCCTTGGTTAGACTTCTCTAGAAGCAAACCAAGATAGTATGGACTCTTATGGAGCAAGAGAGCTGAATCAACAAACTAAAGACATGTCTAACTACTACTCTAGCATTAAAGACCCTTGGCTTCTCTAAGAAATTTGAAGTCATTCATCAATGCTAGAAAAGTAGCCATGGGTTGCGTACTTTCTTAAGAAGGTCGACCCATTGCCTAATCTTCTCAAAAACTCAAGTTATACGAGAAGAATTATGGTAGGCATGAATTGGAGCTACTAGCATTCATTCACGCTCTCAAACACTAGTGCCACCATCAACTTTCTTGTAGATTCACTTTTATCATCAATCATAAGAGCCTTAAATGGATTTTTACTTAGCCAAATCTAAACTTGAGGCAAAGAAGATGGATCACGATCCTATAAGAGTTTGACTTGAGATCAAATATCACATTGACAAAGAAAATTTGGTGGTTAAATCTCTTAGTTTCGAACCTAAAATGGGCCCAACACTAGCTCAATGGCACTAGCCAAGCCTCTACTACACAACCAAATCACCCCACATGGCCTCGCAGCCAAGAACATCTAAGGGGTATACTACCCTAATCTCTAATATTGAACTTTGTATTTGTATGAATTGTAATCCAATGGATATCCCTTCCCATACTCCTTGGAGTGAATCCCTAAACATATTGATGTGATACACCACGTAAGCACACACAAAGGGAGTGCCCCTCGGTTGATTGCCGTGGCCCCACTACTGCTCTCCTACACCTCAAGGATTGGCCCCAAGATGCACCGTGAATACATAAAGCACGTATGACACATAATCCACTCTTTTAATTGATCAATCTAAGAGATAATAGATAGTCCTCACTGAATATTCCCTAAGAAATGAACCAGTAACCCTATAGCTTAGGGTAACTCGCACTCTCAACAGAGGTCATTGCTCATGAAAACAATTAATGTGCATCTAGGATGATACCATATGGTGCATGCAATGCAATTGTGTATGACTACAGTGCTCAAACAAGTTTATTCATTAATAACTAGCAAATCCGAAAGATGCAAAAACATGTCTTTTCATGCCTTTCTTCTAAATTGAGACTGATGCATTGCTTAGGGCCAACACCAGGCATTCTTATGCTACTATTGGACCCTCTTAACTTTAGAAGACAATGTATCCTATATTCCATGCATCATAAAAACATTAGAATTCAGTGTACTTTAACCACTTAACAACCTCCTTCTCCCTATTGCTTAAAGTTATGCATTCAGTGGTAGGTTTATGGCATATTTTTGATGCATTTTTCTTCACAAAAGCAATAAAAATTCACTTTAACATAAAGATAGGGTTGAATGAGGCTAAACCTCATGTCTTAGCTCTACCATACATTGAAAAATATAAATACTATTTCTTTCTTTTTTTGGATACAAAAATCTATTTTTGGCTATTTTTTTCTATTTATTAATGGATAATGATTGATTTTTTAATTTACTGATTTAGATAGATTGATCTTATTGAGAATGAGTCCCTATCATATTTCATCCCAAACAAACACTATACGCACGACAAAACCCCAAAAGCACATAATTTCCCTTAAACCACAATGTTGCGAGTTTTGCGCATTTATAACTAAATTATTAGATGACTAAATTTTTCAAATTTCATTAATATTGTTGATAAATTAGAGAATTGGTAACCAAATACAATCATTTTCAACTAAAATTTATCATAAAATTATGAAATCTATGGCTTGCTCATGAAATCACGTTTTATGACGTACGTATCTCATAATTGGAGACCCACAATGATTTCCACCAACAGCCCATTGACGATCCTTCCAACCTCGATCTACACTCTTGTATTCTCCAACATTATCCCACGAGATTAAAATCTCTCATCTTAGCCCATCCCCTTTGTCATACATTAATCCACGGAAATACACAATAAGAGGAGAGAGAAATACTAAAATCAGATCCTTGATTTTCTCAATCATTTTTTAATCAGATTGAAGTGTTGGAGAGCATCAAAATTCAATGTCTTACTACCTCCTTACCTTCTCCTGATTCCATCATCTCCCCTCCCCTCCCCCTCATGTTCATGTCTTTTCATTTCTCATTCTTAGTTAAGCTTTAAAGCTTAACCACAAAAATAACTAGCTCAAAATTTTCATGTTCGCATTGTGCAAAGTGGTTTTTTTGTCAAACGGAAGCCCAAACAAACTCTGATTTGCAAATGGACTAGATGACTGGCTTCATGAGGTTGAAATCTATAAAGATGGCCTCCGTCATACACTTTTTGGCTCCCAGATCATATAGCTGCTTTATAACACCAAACCTTGCGGGGATTAAATGGGGGTCAAACGGACTCCGATCGACAAATCGAGACTTGCCTTGGGTTCCTAGCATATCGAACTCCATCTAGGAAAACTCTAGCTCAACGATTCGCAGCCGTTTCATTTTGCATGAAAAATTGGTCTTTTGTGCCTCCCGGGTCACTTTTCTACTTCAAAATAGGTTCTAAAATCCAGCTCTCATTGGTGACCATGGGATGGGTAACTCAGCCTGTCAAATCCCACAAACTGATCTGCACAAACAACAGCCATAAAAAGCATCAAGATGCTACAAAAATATACTCAACAAAGCACAAGAACACCTCTAACTCTACCCCCTAATAAAATCAAGGCATGAAAATCATCAAGGGATAGGCCTAGCATAATCTAACAGATATCGAGAGTGAGTTGCTAACCAACTGTTCCAATACAAACTGGAGAAAAAAAACTATCAAAGAAGTCATCCTAGTGGTGGCCTGAACTGCCTACCTTACTTAGGACAACTAGACAAGGAACTCCTACTAGAGGCGAGGACTCTTATAGCTTGGTCATCATAAATTTTCATTAGGACACATTTTTCTTTCAAGGTTCCATACTCAGGTATGTACAATGGAGGGATCTGAGCATAGAGTGATCCAAGGGAGGGAGAACAGGTATCGCCCTCAGGTCCTGACTCGGTATCCAAAAACCTACCAAGCTCTTGTGAGGAGATAATTCAAATTTTTATGTTCCTCATTTTTATTTTTGCTCCAACCTTCCTTAGAATTTCCTTGCTAGCTAGTCATCTTTAGAAAGACAAGCTATTGACCTCCGGGGTTTGACTCATTTCCAAGAACCTACCAAGCCCTTACAAAATGATAATCAACTGCTCTTAAGATTTTGTTTCCTTTTCTTTTAGATTTTAGGGGTTAGAACCCCTTTTGACACACCTTTGTATTTTGATATTTCAAGTATATTCAAAAATTTATATTCTTTTCACTTTGGTAGGCTTCTCTAACTGCTTCACAGTAGTAGGGACTCCTAGAACAGTTATGCCAAGCAAGCTAGCAAAATAGGGTCACTAGGACTACCTTCTAAAAATAGTTCTTTCAATCCCTAACAATGTCTTTACAGGAGATAGACAACTACTCAAACCTTTCCCAGATATACCTGACCTAACCTTGGGGAATTCATGCCTTGATTGTCGATCCCCTATAAAAGAACAATTCTCCCCAGGTACATAAACACATATAACAGAAAAGAAAAGTACTCATAAAGAAAGAACATCACCTAGAATGGGCCACAAGAAGCTTTCGTGTAGCAAGAGGCTCCCTCCAGGTCCTTTGTCAAACTTGTTTGATGCAATCAATAAAATAAAAACCATTAAATGCACCTGCATCAAATAGACACATGGCCCTCTTTGCCTAAATAAATATAACATTCCACAACCAACAAACTGGCCTTCTTGGCCTTATGCAATCAAACATTAAATCCCAACAAAAACGGCCCTCTTGGCATAACGAGATAATTCTCTTCACTACCATTCAACGGTAGTGTATTGCTGAAACAAACCCTTGGTCACAACATAACTCTACTGAAGCATAAAACTGACCAAGGATAAGGGCTCTTCAGGCTCTACGCTAAATGCATCAGGTTATTGGCTAACTCCCTACATAAATGGAAAGGGGTGTCTGATGATATGACAATAAACGATTCTATGCGTCCATGATAAAATAGAAAGGTGCTCAATGGCTACCTAACTCATAACCCAAACTAGCCATCGATGGCCAAAATAGGACGTGTTGGTAAGAAGACCCCAAAGTAGTCTTGGGCTAATGTTAGAAGGCAATTGTAAACCACAATTGAAAAAGACATCTTCAACCAAAGCATAATTAGCCAAGGAATATACAAAGCGATTCCACTGTCAAGGAACTAACTGACAAGTCATCGTCTCAAAAATATGCAACATATCCAAGGCTACATGACTATACATTTGTAAGATGGGATCCCTCACACTATAGGTCCCATTGAATTGATTGATCACTAAAACTACGAGTAACTTTTCACCAACAATCGATATATACCACCACATCAAGCTACATTCAACTCCATAATCAAGGCCTTGTATTCTACCATATTATTAGTAAAAGAGGGTCCTAAATATACTCCCATTTTCATAACAACCCTATGTAAGGGATCTTTAACGTGACTATCCCAATGCCATACTGATCATCTCACTCATATTTATGATAATCAAAGTCAAGCTGAAAGAGAGGATGCATAACAAGTATAATCCTTCCTTCCTCATCAAACTCGATAGGAATACTAGTTGGAATCCTTTGACAATGGTGGCAATAGACCTTAATATCCCATGTGAAAGATTTGTCTTGCCACTCGATAACTTGATAACCTTTACTCCACCAAATCACATAACCTTGGTGGTAGCGTTGCTCTAAATATGGATGCTGAAGATAAGGAATGATTCTTCCCATCCAATTGTCTTAGTACCTACTACAAGTTAAAGCTAAATCATGAAGGAGGTGCACATGCACCAAGTTTGACGTAAACTCTTAGACATAGTAAGGCTTCGGCTCATTAAAGTTTACTTTATTTTTAACCTCTACCACTTGCAAATCTACTAAAAGGGTTGTAGAGTTGTAGAGCCATTCTTTCCTATACATACAGTTTTGTACAACACATCCCATCTGGGTTCTAGTTTACCACAAAATAGCTCTCGACAAGCATCATAGTAGAGCACCAACTGACCTTTCACAAATTTATATTTCTTATTCGGAAGGTCATGAGGTACTTCCATTTTCCTCTTCCCAACCTCTTGATATAATAAAACCTATAATTGAATTTCATCAAGATGCACAAGAGAAATAAATCTTTCCTGCAATGCTTCTGCCTCACCCAACAAATGATTGAGAGCAAATCACAAAGTGGGCAACTCTATTTCCAATGGTGTCACTAAATTGATTGCTTATCACGCATTCTCTATTTAATAAATTCATGTCAATAAATTAATGACTCACTTTTCTTGAAGTGTTGATGATAGTCTAGCATGGCCATGAGACCATTTAGAGACCAGTATTTCTAGTGCATCACTTAATGGGGTGATCAAAGCACTGTGATGGGGACATCTAGTATAGGCAGTACAAGTTATGAAGGGGGAAAGAAGTGTCTGTCAAGTATAAGTGTACACAAGAACCAAGGAGTTACACATAAATGAAGATGGATTGAGTTCTAAGAAGATGAAGTGCATTAATATTGTGTATATGTATTTATGTGTGCATATAGGGACACCTGGGAATGTTTACTCGTGTGTAATGAGCATTGTATTCATTTGGGGTCATCCTCTCCCCTACAAGTCAAGGTTTAAGGTCTTTTCTTTCATTAAGAAAGATGAGAGAGATAATTCTCTCACTAAGAAAGACGAGAGACGTGATCCTCAAGAAGTGAGGAGAGAAGTGATTTTCTATCTCTAAGGTCGAAAATGACACAAGCTTTTGTGTGGAATTCAATCTTAAGATTAAGGCTCAAGGCAATCTAATGAACTCTCCTTATCTATGACTCAAGGCGGTTGCATGGACTACAAGTTAAGAGTATAGTTTAAAAAGTTGTTTTTTGGAAAATCCATTTTTAAAATATCTAACAATAGAAAAATGATCTCTAAAAACGGGCTGCTAGAGTTATCGAAAACTGCAAGATCTACAACTTTTGTGTTGGACATTTTTTCATCCAAACAATGCAGAAAGAGATATCTCAAAATTAGTGATGTAGAGTGGAACAACCACATCTTGCATGAAGATCAACTCAACTCTCTCCAAGAAGAGAAGCTCTTGAAAGCCTATAAAAGAGGAGGCTTTCCTTGGGTTTAGGAGAGAGGTGAAGGAAGCATCACTTGCATGTATCCAAGAGGAGAAGAGAAGGTGCAAGTGCTGCGGAAGCTCTGCTGAAATCAAGTTCCAAGAGGAGAAGAGAAGGTGCAAGTGCTACGGAAGCTCTACTGAAATCAAGCGCCAAGAGGAGAGCCCTACACATATTGTGTAGGAGAGAAGGAGACTCAAGAAGGATCAAAAGGTGCCAACTTCCAAGTTGTGTAAGTATCAGCCGGTTGTATATCGTGCAAGGAACCGTGATTTTGTTTCCAAGATCTACAAGTAAGAACTCGCTTATGTGTAACGGAGGAGCTTGCTCCTTGTCAATAATATAACTCCACAAGGGGGGGGACTGGCCCATCTTCCAGTCCCTAGTGTGTTTTCAATTTCTCTACCTCTCTCTCTACATCTTTCTTTTCTCTCATCTATTCTCCCTCTATGCAAACATAATATTCACCATATATATTTTAAGTATATAAGAAAGTCGAGTGTGTATCTCAGATTCTATAACAATGGTATCAAAGTAGGTCTCTTTGCTTTTCTCAAAGTAAAGGCGATCCTTGCAAGAACAAGGTAAAGATGGCAACTGATGAAGCACCTACAAGTGAGCAATTACAGGCTCAATTGACAGAGTATTGTAGCTTGTTGGAGATTCTTGAAGTACGTCAATTGATTGACACCTTAAGGGAAAGGGAAGAAGCTATTTATGAAGGACCGAATCCTCCAAAAGATGGTGATACTAGAGGAAACACCATTGCACCAATTGATGGTGAAGATGCAAAGCATCCAATTGCTGAGAAGCTTCCTAGAAGGAAGAAGGATTCTCGGGTCAAGAAGAGTAAAAAGATCTCACCTTGAGTGAGGCGGATAAGGAGGGAGTCATCTCCCTCAACAATCAACTACTCCCCTGATTACTCAAGTTCCTCCTCCTCCTCCTCATCTTCTAGTTTCTACTCTCTTGATTCTAAGTCTCGTGCAATCTGCAAATGGACAAAGAGGGACCATAAGAGGAGCAAGCTTAAGAAGATTAAGACTTTCAAGTCTGGGGATAAGGACATAAATTTTGACTCTTACTCTGGTAAGAGAGATACTGCTAAGGCGTTAGCCTTTATCAGGAAATTTGAAGTTTATTTTTATAATGGTAATTTCTCAAAAAATTCCAAGCTAAGGCATGCAGGCATGCACTTGAAAGACACCACTAGCAATTGGTGGTTGACTCTCATTTTGGAGGGGAGGAAACTTACGACTTGGAAAAAGTTCAAGAAGAAGTTTTATTCTCAGTTCTTGCCTCCTGATTTTGAGAATTATGTCAAGAAGGAGTGGGATTGACTAGGCCAGAAAGAGCATGAAAAGGTCACTAGTTATGTTGACAAGTTTTAGTCTACTCTTCTCAAGGTTACTCCTTTCATGGAGATCAGCGACGAAGACAAGAAAAGGAAGTTTGAAGCTGGCCTACTCCCTCATTTACACAGAACCATGAAGATGTATCCACATGAAACCTTATCTCGCATGATGGAGTCTGCCATCATAGCTGAAAGTTTGCATACACCTGGTGCATCTCGAAAGTTGGAGATGAGTTCTTATAGAGCTAGACAAGAGCAGCTCTATGATCAACCAAGAGACATGACTAATAGAAGAAGACCTACCTTTACCTATGACCAATATTCAAAGCCAGAGGGTAACAAGAAGAAGCGCAAGTATCTCTCACCCTTTGAGATAGAAAAGTACAAAAGAGGAAGGAATGTGCTTTTTTTGTGGTGAGTTAGGGTATATGAATCCTGATTGTCCTCACAAAAGGAAGGAAGAAAATGTGGTTAAAGATCCTCCTCCGCCATTCTCGAATTCTATTTCAGATGTGCAAGCTAACACTCATTCAAATGAGAAGAAAAGACAACTCTTAAAGGGTTGGGGGACACTCAACAAGTCATATTAGCATTTCTAAAGAAATGCAAAAAGCTATTTTTGCATACATGATTTTTGTGAGAGAGTCAAAAGAAACTAATGATTCAAGGGCACTTGGTGCCTCTAATGAATACACAATACCAACTAATGCTTCTAAGTCTCAGACTTTAAAAGAACCCCTCTCTTTAATTGATCAAGCTAGACATGATTTTGTTAAACAATATGAATATTGTTTTAGTGATTCACTCCCAGGAGAGTTACCTCCTAAGTGCTCGGAAGATCACACAATTGATATTCTCCTAGGCAGTTCACCACCTAACCAAACCGCCTTACCGAGTAAGTGCAAGTGAGGAAGAGGAGATCCTAACACAAGTAAGCAAATTGTTGGAAAAAGGGTTAGTTCAACCTAGCTCTTCTCCATACTGCTCTCCAGTCTTACTTGTTCAAAAGAAAGACGGTTCTCTCCATATCTGCATAGACTATAGATCTTTGAACAAGATCACGACCAAGAATCATTTTCCTATCCCAAGGATAGATGATATCTTCGATAAGTTGCAAGGGGCTAGTATCTTTAGTCGCATTGATATCAAGAGCGACTATCATCAGATATGGATAGCACCTGAAGATGTTCATAAGACAGCTTTTTGTATGACGTTTGGACTATACAGGTTTTTAGTCATGCCATTTGGTTTGACTAATGCACCCGTCACATTCAATCGAATGATGGAGAGAATTTTCAGACCTCACTCAAAGTTCACAGGTGTCTTCTTTGATGACATTCTAATATTTTCATGGTCTGAAGAAGAGCATAAAAAACATATATCTATTGTTTTTCAAGAGCTTCGCAAGCATAGACTACAGGTCAATGCTAAGAAGAGTGAATTTTTCCTTTCGAAAATTCATTACTTAGGCCATATTGTTTCTCACAATTTGATGAGAATGGATCCTAAGAAGATTTGGGCCATTGTGGAATGGCCTCTACACCTACTTCTCTACATGAAATTAGAAGTTTCTTGGGTCTATGTTCATACTACAAGAGGTTCATACGAGGTTTTGCATATGTTGCATCTCCTCTACATGACCTTACTAAGAAGCGAATGCTTTTTTGCTGGGGATCAAGGCAACTACAAGTATTTGAAAGAATTAATTTTCTTATCACTCAAGAACCAGTTCTCATAGTTTCAGATCTTCAAAAACCTTTTGAAGTTCACTGTGATGCATCATGTAGTAGCATTTGAGAGCCGACGCCTCAAGGACCATGAGCTACATACTCCAGTATATGAGAAAGAGCTTATGGCAGTGGTACATGCTCTTCAAGTATGGAAACACTATTTACTTGGTGCAGATTTTGTTATTAAAATAGATCACCAAAGTCTAAGATACTTCCTCACTCAGAAGAAGCTCTCAGAGAAACAAATGCATTGGGCAAATTTCTTATCTATGTTTCATTTTCAAATCCTTCGCACATCTGGAACTAAGAATGTGGTAGTAGATGCTCTATCAAGGGGACACAAGGTAATAGATGAAGCACATGCATCTCCATATGTTGGATATAGGGGTATTCTATCCACTACTCAAGCATTGGAAAGATATTTCTTTTGGCCCACTCTTAGAGCTGACTGACATTAAAAGATATGTCCGTGAGTGCAAGATATGCCAAAAATTAAAGTATGATAGGCATAAACCACTTGGTCTAGTGAAGCCATTACCTATTCCCAATGAGCCTGAAAAAAGTATAGCCATGGACTTTATCATGGAGCTTCCTCGCACACAAGCAGGCAATGATGCAATCTAGACTATCATTGATAGATTCAGTAAGTAAGCACACTTTATACCTGTGCGAAAGACAATCAAAGCCAATCATATGGCTAAGCTATTCATTGCTCATATTTTCAAGCATCATGGCATGCCTAAGTCCATTATAAGTGATTGAGATCCCCGCATGACCAACCTCTTTTGACAAGCTCTCATCGCAAACTTTGAGACTCGGTTAAAATTTTCATCCTCTTATCATCCTCAAATAGATGGTGGGCAGAGTGAAAGTGCTAATTCTACTATTCTGGACCTTTTGAAATCCTATGTCTTTGATAATCAAAGAGAATGGAAAAAGTATTTACCTTTAGTAGATTTTGCATACAATAACATGGTGCACTCTAGTACTGATAAGGCACCATTTGAGATCATCTATGGTAAGCCTCATTTACCACCCATTCTTCTTATGAAGGATAAGATCTTTGTAGGCAGATGAGTTTGTTAGAGACATTGAGATAACTTTCACTCAAGTAAAAGCTGCTATCCAAAGGACACAAGAGAAGCATAAACGTGAAGTAGATAAGCATCATCATAAGTTAGATCTCAAGTTGGGACAATATGTTCTTCTTAAGTGTGAGAAGGCTCTCTTGAAGAATTAGAAAGGTCAAAAGGGTAAAGTGATTAAGCTTTCTAATTGCTATTATGGCCCTTTCAAGATCACATGTAAGGTAAACAATGTGACTTTTTGTTTGGATCTACCAAGTCATTGGAACATTCATAATGCTTTCCATATAAGTTTTCTACGTCCCTATATTGGAGAACCTCCAATGGAACCAATCAAGGAAGATTTACTTGGCATAGAAGAAACAGAAGAGTTCCTTGTGCCTGCAAGAATTTTACACCATTACGACAATACTCTAAGGTCAGGTAACGTATTACGGAAGTATACGGTTAAGTTTAAGAATTATCCCCCATTGGACGCTCGATTTATGATGACTGAGAGAGAACTACAAGACTTTCCAAATCTTCTTAAGGACTATTTATCCCTTCTACAGTTGAGGTCAACTATTTAGAAGCCAGACGGATGTCACTAAATTGATTGCTTATTACGCATTCTCTATTTAATAAATTCATGTCAATCAATTAATGACTCACTTTTCTTTAAGTGTTGATGATGATCTAGCATGTCCATGAGACCATTTAGAGACTAGTATTCCTAGTGCATTACTTAATGGGGTGATCAGAGCACTGTGACGGGGATATCTGGTACATAAAGTACAAGTTATGAAGGGGAAAAAAGTGTCGGCCAAGTGTAAGAGTGTACACAAGAACCAAGGAGTTACACATAAATGAAGATGGATTGAGTTCTAAGAAGAGGAAGTGCATTAGCATTGTGTATATGTATTTATGTGTGCATCCAGGGACATTTGGGAATGTTTACTTATGTGTAATGAGCATTGCATTCATTTGGGATCATCCTCTCCCCTACAAGTCAAGGTTTAAGGTCTTTTCTTTCATTAAGAAAGACGAGAGAGGGAATTCTCTAACTAAGAAAGATGAGAGGTGTGATCCTCTAGAAGTGAGGAGAGAAGTGATTTTCTCTCTGTAAGGTCTAAAATGACACAAGATTTTGTGTGAAATTCAACCTTAAGGTTGAGGTCCAAGGTAATCTAATGAACTCTCCTTATCTATGACTCAAGGTGGTTGCATGGACCACAAGTTAAGATTATAGTTTAAAAATCTATTTTTTTGGAAAATCCATTTTTATCTCTCTCTCGAAGAAGAAGAGTGGAGTGGAACAACCACATCATCTTGCATGAAGATCAACTTAACTCTCTCTCCAAGAAGAGAAGCTCTTGAAAGCCTATAAAAGAGAAGGCTCTCCTTAGGTGTAGGAGAGAGGTGAAGGAGGCATCACTTTGTATGTATCTAAGAGGAGAAGAGAGGTACAAGTGTTGCGGAAGCTTTGCCAAAATCAAGTTTCAAGAGGAGAAGAGAAGGTGCAAGTGCTGCGGAAGCTCTGCTGAAATCAAGTGCCAAGAGGAGAGCCCAACACATATTGTGTAGGAGAGAAGGAGACTCAAGAAGGATCAAAAGGTGCCAACTTCCAAGTTGTGCAAGTGTTAGCCGGTTGTATACCGTGCAAGAAACCATGATCTTTTTTCCAAGATCTACAAGTAAGAACTGGCTTATGTGTAATGGAGGATCTTGCTCTTTGTCAATAATATAACTCCACAGGGGGGGGACTAGCCCATCTTCCAGTCCCTAGTATGTTGCCAATTTCTCTACCTCTCTCTCTACATCTTTCTTTTCTCTCATCTATCATCCCTATGTGCCAACATAATATTCTCCATATATATTTTAAGTATATAAGAAACTCGAGCATGTATCTTGGATTCTATAACAAATGGTAAGACATACTCTTCCCCATACACTAGCTTGAACAGGGTGTGGCCTATAGCTCTCTTATGATCCTATTGTAAGCCCAAACTACCACATACAATTTCTTATCCCAATTGCGCTTATTTTCAGACACTGTCTTGGATAAGATCCCTACAAGCTGTTTACTTGTACTCTCAACTTGACCATTTTCTTGTGGATTATACATGGTAGTTTTATTGTGGTTAATCTTCAAAGCTTTTGTCAAGGCTATTGTAACCCTATTTAAGAAGTGTGTCCCTTGATTAGACACTATCTCCTTAGGTTGACCAAAATGATAAACCTTTTGTTCCATAAAGAAATATGCCATCTCCTTAGCATTATCCTTCATCATTGATCAAGCATCAGATCACTTTGTAAAGTAGTCCGTTGCTATAATAATATAACGCTTATGCGTAGTCGATGAAGGGTTTATTGGCCCCACAAAATCAATATCCCATTTTTCAAAGGGTAACATAACTAAAATAGGGTTTAGAGGTTGCTTATGATTCTCCCTGTCATCGTGTCTTTGGCAGATATCATAGTGCTTAATTTAGTTGAACGCATCCTGGAAAATTGATGGCCAACAATATGGAGCATAGAGAGCTTTCTGGGCAATAAGCCATCCAGCAAATGTCCCCCACATATTGAGTCATGGAATTCCTCTAGAATGAATGATACCTCATCAAGTACTACACAATGGCAATAAATCTTGTCCAGTCCTTTCTTATACAAGACACCTACTATAATTGAAAAGTGTAATGCTTGCTACTTAATCTTTCTCTTCTCAGACTTTGATAGAGAAACCCCAAATCCCCCTATAGATAGATAGTGTGTTATAGCTACATACTAGGAAGGGATAGAAGGTGTATCGATTTTGAATAATCCTTCAATGTCACTTTCTTCAGCCAGAATTTCCTTTAGCTCCCCAAAATCCACAAGACATCCCACAATACCTTGCAACTTTAGTGGCTTACTTCTAATCTCATAATCAAACTCTTGCAAAGTGATTAACCACTTCACAGTTAGGCAGCTGCAACTTATTCATCAACAGTCTAAGTCCCTCCACCTTCATAAAGAATACCACCTTCTCATAGATAATATAGTGCCTAAATTTCTTTGTCACAAAAACTATTCTAATGCAGAATTTCTCCATATAAGTATAGTTGACTTCAGATATCCCTAATTTTTGGCTAGCAAGGGCTATTGGATGATACCATTTCTCTTTCCAAATTTGGGCTAAACAACAATTGATAATGTGCATTGTTTCTGCTGAAAATGTATAGAAGACTTTGACTCTTCTGGGCACTTTCAGGATTGGTTCTTTCACTAGTCCTTGCTGTCAAGATTGTGGGAGAGAAGAAAGGAGTCTCGCTTGAAGCTTTCTTGCTTGCACAATGGGGGAAGACACACAAGGGTGGAGGCTGAAAACAGTTTTCCTCTTCTTAGTTGTGTAAGCCAAAAGAACTCAAGTACAAAGAAAATAGAAGAACCCTAGATATGGGTCTCAAACCAAACTCAACTAACTAAGGTGGCATACTAACTGAGCCACGAACTAGAGTAGATAAGGATAGCTATCATGTAGCTATTATTCAGGGGCGGTGTACCAACCGCATCTGCAACTAACAAGTCGGTGACATAAATACACAATGGTCACCCTGGCGTATCACGAGTGGAGCTCGATATCTCAACACTCCCCCTCGAGCTCAATCCCAATTCCTGCACACCAAGCAGGTCTCTAAACTTGCGCAGCTTCTCTGCGCCCAATGCCTTCGTGAATATGTCAGCTACCTGATCCTCTATGCTGACATAAACTAGATCAATAAGACCTAGTAAAACCCTCTCTCGCACATAGTGATAATGCACCTCAATGTGCTTTGTTCTAGCATGATAGACTGGGTTATTTGCCAAGTGTATACTACTCATGTTGTCACAATAAATGACAACTGGTCCATTTGTAGACTGATGCATATCATAAAGTAGCTTATGCAACCAAGCTACCTCACATGCAGCCATTGCTGCACCCCTGTACTCAGCCTCTGTGCTCGACAAGGCAACTATAGGCTGTTTCTTGCTGCTCCAAGTGACTGCAGCACTCCCAAAAGAGAACACATATCCACTGGTAGATCGTCTATCAGAAATACTACCAGCCCAATTAGCATCAATGTATCCATGCAACTGTATCTGAACCCCAGTCTCATAAAATAGTCCATACTGCAATGTGGACTTCACATACCTGAGTATGCGTCTAGCCGTATCCAAATGTGGTTTCCTTGGAGCCTGCATAAACTGACTTACCAATCCAATAGCATAGCTCAAATCTGGCCTGGTAATAGTCATATAAATCAAACTTCCTACTATGCGTCTGTACATAGTAGGGTATTCTAGAAGCTCACCTGCATCTGTGCTCAGCTTCACATTCTGCTCCAAAGGATTTGAAATAGGCTTACAGCCTGTCATCCCATATTTGGACAGCATGTCCAATCGATACTGCCTCTGCAAGAGTTGTATCCCACTTGGTGATCTAATCACCTCAATGCCCAAGAAATAACGCAGCTCTCCCAAATCCTTCATCTCAAACTTCTGCTTCAATAGCATTTTCACATGAAGGATATCTTCATCACTGTCACCTGTCATAATCAAATCATCAACATAAATGACAAGTAGCATAATACCTTTCTCTGTTTTTCTCACATAAAGTGAGAAATCTGCCTTGGAAATCTGAAAGCCAATAGTGACAAGATACTGTCCTATCTTGTCAGACCATGCTCTAGGTGCTTGCTTCAAGCCATACAAGGCTTTCTTCAACCTGCAAACAAACTCAGGATGAACAGCATGCACATAACCTGGTGGCTGCTCCATATAGACCTCTTCTTGCAAATCACCATGCAAGAAGGCATTCTTTACATCCATCTGATGTAAAGACCATCCTTTTGATGCAGCCATAGCAATGACTGCTCTTACGGTTGCCATCCTTGCAACCGGACTAAATGTTTCTTCATAGTCAATGCCATATGTTTGTGCATACCCCTTGACTACTAATCTTGCCTTGTATCTATTCACAGAACCATCTGCATTGTGCTTCACCTTATAAACCCACTTACAGCCAGTTGCATTTTTACCTTTAGGCAAAGGTACCAATTCACATGTAGCATTTGCTTCCAAGGCATCCATTTCTTCATCCATGGCTTTCTCCCATTTTTCTTTTTCCATGGCTTGCTCAAAAGAAGTGGGTTCTGGTTCCTGTATCACTTTGACCATATATGCATAGTGAATGGCTGTAAATCCATCATATTTCAGCCTATCCACATGATACCTAGCTCTCGTAGACCTGCGCAAAGTAGGTTCACTCCCAGGTGCTCTCAAAACATCCCTGGTCTTCCTTACTCCAGGTGTAACAATAGAAGGAATACCCAACTCATCATCAATGCTCTGTTCTGAGCCACTGGGTTCACCATCCACATAAGAGTGACCTGCATTCACATCAAACATGGGCTGATCAACCTTCTCTTTTCCTTTTCGTGATACCTACATACCACTATCTGCATTACTTTGAGAAGATTCTCCCGATCTCAATCTGCCTATCCATGGCGAAGAATGTGAACCACTACTAGAGGACGCTCCAGGTCCACTAATATTTTGTGACTGCTGCTGTGAATTTTGTGCAGCATTACCATTTTGTGCATCTACATCATCAATCACATTTACTGGTTTATACCAGCTACTCATCTCATCAAAAACAACATCTCTGCTCACTGTAAACTTACAAGTAGAAGGGTTATAGCATCTATACCCTTTTTGCTGCAGAGAGTAACCAATAAAGATGCACTTCTCAGCTTTTGGATCCAACTTGGATCTCAACTCATCTGGCACATGTACATAGGCAATGCAACCAAAAAATTTCAAATGAGAAATATCTGGTTTCCTACCAGTATACCTCTCCTCTGGAGTCATTCCATGTATTGCTGCAGTGGGAGTCCTGTTCATTATGTAGACTGCTGTAGCAACTGCTTCAGCCCAACAAAAATCTGGCAAGTCTTTTTCATTGAGCATGGCACGAGATACCTCTCCAATATGCCTATTTTTCCTTTCTGCAATTCCATTTTGTTGTGGGGTATGACTGCATGAATATTGCTGCTTTATGCCATGCTCCTGTAGGAACCTTGCAAACTCATTTGAGAGGTACTCTCCCCCTCCATCTGACCTTAGGCATTTTATCTGCAGGTCTGTTTCTTTTTCAACCATCGCTTTAAGAGTTTTGAAATGCCCAAAAACTTCACTTTTCTTTTTCATAAAATACACCCAAACTTTTCTGCTATAGTCATCAATAAAACTGACAAAATAATGACAGCCTCCAAGAGATGCAGCTTTAGTTGTCCACATATCAGAGTGGATTAATTCCAATGGCTTCTTACTCTCTTGAACATGTCTAGGAAATGGTTTCCTTCCCTGTTTTCCAAATTGACAGGCTTCACATACCTTATGCATTTCTACAACCTTGAATTTCGGCAAACCTGCAACAATATTTTGGGCCTGCATTGATTTAAGTCGCTGTACATTAACATGACCAATGCGTTTATGCCAGATATTAATATATGCAACTACACCGGTCCCATGTGCAAACATTGCTGCACTCAATTCAAACATGTCTGCATCCAATGTAAACATTCTGCCCTTCTTCTTTCCTTTTGCTATCAAGCGATCTTTATTTTTCATATCCTCAACAAAGCATCCATGAGGATTAAATCTGACCTGCAAGCCCTATTCAACCATTTGACCAACAGAAACCAGATTCTTGGTGATATTCGGGACATGAAATACATCGGACAGGTATTTCTTTTTCCCATCCTGCATAGACAAGGGAATTTTTCCAATCTGCACAATAGGATGTGCAGTATCATCACCAATCTCCACAAATCCTGGTTTTTCCATTTTCCTTGCATCCTCCATCCATTCTGCATGACCTGTCATGTGGTTTGATGCACCTGAGTCAACATACCATACATCGTTGCTTTCTTCTGCACTTGTCACAGAATTGTTCATGTGCTGCACCATAAACAGATGCTCATTTCTGTCATCACCCTGTCTACTAGAGGATGCATAATTTCCTTGTTGCAGTTTTCCATTCATGATGTCATTCTGCTTTTTATAGCAGTCTTTAGCCATATGACCCATTTTACCACAATAGTAGCATTCAACATTACTGTTTGCATTTTGACCTCTTTGCCATCCACCACGACCTCTTTGGCTCCCCCTGCCTCTAGAGTTACCACGTCCTCCTCCATAGGACTGGTTTTCTTGAGTTTGCTGCATATTCTGATTTCTGCTACGGCCTGCAAATCGGCCTCCTCTACCTCTACCTCTACCTCTTCCAGTATTTGAGTAGAAGACAGCTTCTTTTGAAGTTCCTCCTGAAGAAGATGCACCACCATTTCTCTGTTCCTCAGAAATTAGAAGAGTAATCAACTCCTCAAAATCAGGAAATCTTTCACGAACTGAAATGGATGTCCGAAACTGTGCATAATCCTTTCTTAGACCATTCAAGGTCACAGAAATTAAATCATCATCTTCCACTGGTGACCCAATGGAAGCAAGTGCATCTGCAATCTTCTTCACCTTCATGTGGTAGTCGTTGATGCTCATATTTTCTCTTTGCACATTGTGCAACTCTTGCTTGAGCTGCATTTTCCTAGCTTGCGTATTTGTGCTATACATTTTTGACAAAGTATCCCATGCCTCCTTTGGCGTACTTGCATCCTGAATATGCACAATCATAGAGTCTGAAATGCTGATAGACAGCCAATACATAACTTTCCTGGCTCTCTCATACCATGCTTTAAATGCCTGCATTTGCTGTTGATTGGGAACATCAGGAAGAACTAGTTCTTCTTCATTTCCTGCAACAAATTCCCAATATCCTTTTCCCATAAGGAAATTCGTCATTCTAAACTTCCATGCTTGGAAGTTGTTCTTGTCAAGCTTTTCAGTGACAATCTGTGAAAGAGAATCAGATGCCATTACAGAAGACTGCAAAAAATTCTGTCACTGCAAAAACCACAGCTTCACCCTCACAAGGGAAAATCTGCAAAACTGGCGAAAGTGGTATTTGACCACACAGTCACTTCCTAGTGACGATTTTGCATCAACAGGCAACATGGATGATTCTGTAACTCACAATGTCTCTGCGCACAAGCATACAATGCAATTTTTACAGTAACTATTCACCGACCTGTAGAACAGTGGCTGCACAGCATAAAACTGGGCCTTTTCCTGAGTGCGTGCAAAAAACTTCCGCCTCCAAAACAGGCCCCGAAATGGCCTCAAATAAAAAAAACAAGGTCGTCCAGGGCTAAAGCCCTAGCCCGCAGCATATACTGCCCTTTTGCTTCACCGCGAAGGGCGTCTCAACCTGAGACAATGCACTCCTGCACTTTCCGGCTGTGCTACCTGCAGAGATCTGCTCCCGAAACAGAAAATGAAAGCAACACTACTCCTCTTACCAGAATACCGCGAGCTTGGCTTGCTTTCTTGAGCTCCTTACCACGAACAAGGCTCTGATACCATGTCAAGATTGTGGGAGAGAAGGAAGGAGTCTCGCTTGAAGCTTTCTTGCTTACACAATGGGGGAAGACACACAAGGGTGGAGGCTGAAAACAGTTTTCCTCTTCTTAGTTGTGTAAGCCAAAAGAACTCAAGTACAAAGAAAATAGAAGAACCCTAGATATGGGTCTCAAACCAACTCAACTAACTAAGGTGGCATACTAACTGAGCCACGAACTAGAGTAGATAAGGATAGCTATCATGTAGCTATTATTCAGGGGCGGTGTACCAACCGCATCTGCAACTAACAAGTCGGTGACATAAATACACAACGGTCACCCTGGCGTATCACGAGTGGAGCTCGATATCTCAACACTTGCTTCACATCCTCAAAGGATACTTGACAAGCTTCATTCCAAGTAAACAAACATGTAAAAGATAACAAGTTCATCAATGTAAATGTTCTTTCTAGTAATGCATTGATAAATCGCAAACACCCCACCGATGAAGAGAAGGTTGTGAATATATTTTGGAGTATGTGGCAAGCTCATAGCAACTATAACCTCTATCTTTTCAAGGTCAATTGCAATACTAGCCGAGCTAACCACATGGCCTAGTAACAACCCATAAGGCATCCCAAAGATGCACTTCCTAGGATTAAGAGCAATGCAAAACTATATACAATGCTCAAAACATTTTCTTAAAATAATCGATTGTCTCTCCCTCATGGTGGCTACCCCTATCATCAATGAAAACTTAAAACTCCTCTAGGGAGATATCACCAAAAGTATTATCAGCTTTTCATTGCCAAGAACTAAGTGCATTGCATAATCCAAAGGCCATCACATGATATACAAAGGTACCGAAGATAATGATAAATGTCATTTTTAGCTTTTTTTCTTCCACAATAGTCATTTGGTTGTATTGAGCAAAGAAATCCATAAATGAATAGATTTTCCTACCCGCTAATTGATCTACAATCTGATTAATAAATGGTAACATATAGTAATCCTTAATTATCTGCTTATTAAGCTCTCTAAACTTTACGCAAAGTCGAATTTGATTATTATTATTATTCTTGATAACGACTGGTGAACACCAATCTCTGTGTTGTACTAGAAATATTAGGCCATCTTTTCATAATTTTGTAATTCTTTGAATAGCCCGTCCCTTCATTCAAAAGGCATACACCTTACTTTTTGTCGCATAAGGTGGCTATCTTCCTTTAGGGAAATGGTATGAATATCCAAGTTGGGAGGAATACCTCTTAACTCATCACAAATCTAAGCAAAGGTATCACAGAATTCATGCATCAAGGACACATAGTCCTTCCTTTCTTCCAAATAATTGAGCATGGACCCTAATTTGATTCGTCGTGCATTGTTCATCGTACCAACGTGCAGTGCAATTGCATCTGTGTCTCTTATCCTCTCCTGAGCCTCCATTAGCTCATTCAAAGTTACTTGATAGACATCCTTTGTAGTGTACTCCTCATTGGATTTGTCACTTGATGACGTCTCACTAGCAGATGGAGCATCTTACATACCTAACTCTATCGAAGATAAAGGAGCTTTCTCACTTTGAGGATGTTAACCCCAAGTCAAGATGGCGAAGCCAAGATGGCAAAAAATGTAGAAAAAGCAAAGGAGCATGAAGAAAAAGAGCGAAGACACACAAGCGGCCCCTAAAGATGGACCGGGGCAAAAAGAGCAACCATAAAAGAAAAGGCGCCTCAAAAACTCGAAAAATCTTTGTAAAAGAGTGCTAGGCTCCCTCCTATGCCCATTGTAAAATATTAGACAGGTGTAGGCTAGAGGCACGGGGCTAAAAGATGAAAATGGAAAAAGGACCTTGCCACAATGGCCGGTCATGTAAAAAAAGGGTGGGTGCCCATGGGATTTTAGGGTTTGTATATATAAACTTCAAAAAGTGAATAAGAGATTATTCTTTGGTGTGTGGCAAAAGGAGTCCTCTTCCTCTTCTCTCCTCTCACCTTCTTGATTGAGTGTGCTCTTGAGAGAGGGAGTGTGAGAGTGTGAGGGAGTGAGTGTGTGTGAGAGTGAGGGATCAAGAGGTCAAAGCTCTTCACCATCTCCTCTTCTTTTTCTTCTCCTCCCTTCTCTCTTCTTGGCACGCGGATATGGAGGATGGATCTTGGAGGTGGAGGAGGCTTGAGGATGCTTGAGCTAGCATCTAGGATCGTGGAGCTACTAGTGTGTAGAAGAGAGGAGGAAACTCATATCGGCACTAAGGTAAGCTCACTACACTCATAGGATCGACGGCGCATCGGCTAGGTGAGAGATAGCCATTAGAGGTCGCTTGGAACACTTGAAACAATAAGCGGTCCATGGGTCTTGGCGGTTGAGCGAAGGCTCCCACATTTTGGTTCCATTGTCGGGACCAACGGATTTAAGCTTGAGCACTTGCGTGCCTCATATCAAGCATCGAAGTAAGGGATTCATCCCTGAACCGGAGCTTGAGATAGGTAGGAAGTTTGGGTGTTTTTGATCTTCAAAACAAGTAAGTATTTTGGGTTATTTTGTTGTTTGATGATTGGGAAACATGGAGAAATTAGTTCAGTATTTTGCCTTTGATTCATGTTTCATTTAGAGTAGGATAGGATTAGGAAATCGCACCGGAGAAGAGTAGGGTTCACTGTTGCAAAATAGGGTAAACAGGGCAAAAAATTGTGCAAAAAGGGCAAAAATCTCGCTTGCGATGCTTAAGAATGGTAAATAAGTGATTGGGGGTGTCAACACCATACCCAGGAAGGGGTATAAGAGCCAAAAGACCAAGGAAACATTCATTTGCCACAGTTTAGTATGAAAGAGAGAGAGAGAGAGAGAGAGAGAGAGAGCTACTGGTCGATTCGATTCGATCGCACCAACGACAAGCCCGTCACTCCATCCAGGTATATGAATCCCTTCTCTTGCTCCCCTAGGTCGGATTTGGAAGGTTATGCCTCGTATGATTGAGTGAAGCACGAGAGACAATTGAAATCGATTTTCCGCTATTTACGTGTGCCGTGCTTGGCCCATTCGAGTGACCACATCGGCCCTCAACCATGTGTCAAACTCAGCCGATCCAACCAAAACCCTAATCGGCCCGTCCGAGTCTATAATTTGGACCGTGAACAAACTCGGCCCTTGGCCCACTTGCCTCGGCCCGTCTGAATAACATTGTCTGAGTCAACCGCTTGGCCCGTCCGAGTGACTCCATCTGAGTCCACCCTGTCCCAGTCCCTGGGTTCGGCCCTCGGCCCATGCGCCTCGGCCCGTCCCAGTAACCCATTTGGACCCTGCGATTCGGACCAGTTGGGCCGAGTGTAGATTTTTGCTAGATCTTTAGAAAATTGGCCTGACCCGCGGCAACTCAGGCTGTTGGAAGCTCGTAGGGCGCTCAGAACTTGATTCTTGCACACGAAATAGGCAAAATGGGAGGGCGTTATTGCTTAGCAGCTAGGAGTGGGCAGTTGCGAGACCTAGAGGCCCAGATGCTACCCGCTAAGCTGTAAGGCTTGATCTAACTAGAACCAAACAAGGCAACATTTTAGGGAAACCCTAAACCCTAACAAGACGGTCAGGAAGTGACCAACAAGCCTATTCGGCCCAAAACAATGTGAGAGTGTGTAAGACGACTAGGAAGTAGTTGCTGCACTCACCCTGAATTTTCGCACTTGAAGTACACATAAGGAAATTGAAAGCCTGACTGAACACGAGTGTACGAGGAAAGACACATTGAGTGGCCATAAATTGAGGATTGTATTAAAAAACTGAAGGAACTCACCCAGATACACCACTCAAGGAACCCACCAATAGGAGAAAACCCAATACAGAGACAAACCGTCAACGATTAGAGGTAGGACCAAGCAAGGGACACCGACGAAGTGGATTTGCCAAGCCTACTGAACCTAATCAATAGCTTGGTGGAGCACGACAACTCGACAATGGCAGAGGAAAGTTCAGACCAAAGATACAATGAGGAATTCGACTTGGGAGCCTTTCCAGATGCAGTTCAGCACACTTGGTTAGTAGTTACGACGCTCATGCGCGGTACGAGCACTGCGGTAGAATGGTGGAGGCTATCATTGTAGATCTAGAAGAGGAGAGAAAGCTGGCCCGCAAGGCATTACAAGGCATGTTTGAGTACAACAGGGATCAGCAAGCTAGGAACCATAGGCAAAGCATGGAGTTGCGAGAGATGCAATGGGTACTGAACTTGGCTGGCAGGAATCGAACGGACCACGAGAGGGCACTTGAGGGAGACTTAATGCTGAGTGCCACAACTCTAGCAACATCGCTGCTCATAGGGTTAGGAGCAAACCAAGGCTCAAAGAGCCATGCTAAAATCCCTATTCTTGCCAAGCAACTCGATAAGTACCAGCCCCATGACGATCTCTACAGCTTTGTTGAACAATTCGAGCAAGTTTGCGAAGCCAATGGCCTCAAAGACCTAATTCAACGCTCGCAAGCATTCGGGCTTTGCTTGGGCGACAAGGGTAGGACATGGTATACGAGCTTAGATAATGTGGAGTGAGCCAACTTAGATGGCCTCAAGGATCTCTTCGTCAAGAGATTTGCCAAGCCCGGATACTCCGATAACCTACTTGTACGCTTGATGAACGTCAAACAGAAAGAGAAGGAGGACATTTAGTGACCCACGTATGGAGTCTCTTTAAGAGAATCCCTACTAGAGAGCAACCGACTGAAAGAGTAGTATCGACTGTATTCATCAGTGGGATTCAGAATGAGGAGCTATACAAGGCTTTGGCAGGCAACTCGAGCGTGCAGCGGGATTTGCTAGCCAGGGTCTTTGAGGAGGCCATCTGAGTGGACGATTAGCTAAAGGAGTGGAGCTCCAGGAGCACAAACGTAGAAGAGACCACTTCGCGAAGCTCGGAGATGATGTTAGCCTCGAGTGAGAGATGGGCACCACCAGCCCAAGATAAGGGAAAAGCCACCGAAATGAATCAAGACTTGGCTGATGTTAGAATGGAACTAGCCAAGTTACAAGAAATGTTGAGACGACCAACGTGTCCACACATCCAATGCGTGTACTGTGGTGGAAACCACTTACCAGCCGAGTGTCAAGACCCTAGGTCACGACTTTGCGCTAATTACGGTAGGTTCGGACATGATGTCGCGCATTGTAGGCTGCCAAGGAGACTTTCGTACTCACAACCATATGGCCAACCTTACCTCGTGAGCAGGCCGCAGCCATTCTTTGGAAGGGGATTCCCATTGGCCCTTCTTGCACCCAACGACGTTAAACTGGCCATTCCCAGGATGGAAATAAATCCTATAGGCATTCCTAGGCCACCTGGTCCGTATGTAACCCACCCACCGAGTGACGCTCCTGTCCATTATGTGGAAGAACCAAATGAGGAGGAAGCTTACATATGCCCTTATGTTTCGTAGGATGACGAGGGCAATGCTATCCTCATGGACTATCGACCAGTCCTGGTGATGGCATTGGGAAGAGGACGAGGTAAGGGCCTAGGAGGGCAGGCACAGGACCCAATTACATGTTGGACCTATGGCCACCCAGGTCATGTCTTGTCGCGCTGCCTTGAGAGGGAGCAACAAAACAGAGATAAGGCCGACCAAAGGTGCGCTGAGTGCGGAATCACTCATCTTTTCGTCAATTGCCCAAGGAGGAAGCCATCACCCGGTTCAGCCAATGAGCCATCTGTCCCATTGGGGCTGTTCGGTGTCAAGAACCACGACGGGGAGGCCACGCTTATCCCGTTGTGGGTCATGACCCATGCCCAAATGAAGCAGGCTAGCATCTCTCCCAGGACCTAGCAATCTGGATGCAACCTCGATAGGGAAGAAGAGCCATAGACAGCGGAAGAGGAAGTTGGAAGCTAAAATCACACTAAAGACTGAGAGTGTTACAACTCTACCCACTGGAAAGAAGGTTTGCGATGTAGAAGCAGAGACGTCAGTCCCTAAGATAGCTGAAAAGGGGAGTGCTAAGGTAGGGGAGTACCCGCAACCGAAGCGACAACTAGAGGCCATAGAGAAGGTGAGGGAATGGGTGAAGGAAGCCCAAGAACACCTAAAGGATGCTGAGCCCATCATGGAGGATGGTATCGGTGACCTCTCCAGCATAAGTACGCCGACCTCACTCCCACAGCCCAAGTCAATGGAAGCAACTGCACCACAAGAGGTGCCGTTAAGGCCAAGCCTCGATGCTGCTACAAGGCCGCGGTCCAGTCCGGCTACTAGTTAAGACAATCCAGGTTAAGAGAGAGACGAACACCCAATGATCTCCTAACCACACTAGTGACTACCCCTGTAATACTCAGTCTGGGAGATCTGCTTAGGCAGCACCCCACCCTATGGTAGGACCTTAAGCAGTGGGTTGAAGGGACACAAGAGTAGGTCACAATAGACCCTCAGGACCATGAGACAGAAACGCAAATACCAAGTTTGACACTACACACTGTGCCTAAGTCCTTGCATATCAATGCCTTTTGGGAAGGCTCCGAGATGCATGCAATCTTGCCAGTTTTAGCCCTAGGTGACACGACAAGGAAGAGCGTAGACATGGAGGCCGGGATTAGCGTGCTTAGCTACGTAGTGCTTCAGACTTGGGGAAACCCACCTGTTGAGACTGCTAGGTTTAATGTCACACTAGCAAACGGTATGAGAGTTAAGCCATTCGAGGTGCTTAAGAATTGGACAGTGAAGATCGTAGGTGCCCAATTCTCTGTTGACTTTATAGTCATGAAGGGAGTAGACTACGACATCCTATTAGGCTGCCCTTGGATGCGCAACGCTAGGGTCATCAAAGATTGGGGGAACGGCTTAATCTTCTTTGGAAATAGGACGGACGCCGTGAGAGTAGAGATGGATACCTCGAAAACCTCATCTGTCGACTTAGATGCCATCTCTACTATGCTCAAGGGCAATTCTCAGGCCAAGAAGCCCTACGGGCCCTTGACCAGGTATGTCCCATGCCCAGAGGATGAGTGGGATTGGATGCATGTCCTTGCTACAATCCACCTACCTTTCTCTGATCACGAAGCATATGAGAAGGCCATCAAAACAATTGGTAAGGCTAACGATACACCTTCCGTGCCAGTCTGCATGATGTCAGAAAGCCTTCAAGGGGAGCCAAATCCCGTCAACTCCCATGTTCCAACCAACAAAAGGGAACTCCAAGAGATACTGGGGTATCTATTGGACAAGCTAGTTGACAATCCAGCCGCAAATCTCAAACCACTCTAGGATCTCCTAGATGAACCCAAGTGGCAATGGACCAAAGTGCATGACTTAAACCTCATGTATAACTAGGCCTTAGTGCCTAACCAACGACCAAGGGAAGACTGAGTCCTAGGAGATGACGAGCAGTCTGATGAAGGAAATTTGAGTGACGAATACGAAGACTACCAGTCCTTCAGCGATGAAAGTGAGGGAGAGGTAGATACCATGGAATACGACACGGAAGGACAAGAAATAGAGCAAATACGGGCAGAATCCAAGCCGCATAGAAGGAGTATGTTCCATAGGGAACGAGGAGTCATGAGTGAGGAATGTGACTGCACCTGGTTGGAACATGTAGGAGCCATAGACCTCGAACATGCGGGACTAGGCCAGCTAGGAATGACGCCGATATTGAGAATTGAATCACCATCTGAACTATGCCCACCAGGAGAAACCACCTCTTCTAGCGAAGGGGGGATTTGACTCTAAATCAGAGGTTAGATCGAAGAGTGATCCAGAGATCCCTAGGCTTCCCACAACCAAATGCACTAAGGGGAACCTAGCGGTCCACCTGAGGCGCAGGCGATTGAGAAAGGAGAAGGCAAAACAACCCAGGGAGGATCGAACGGAAGAACAGCGGAAGCTGCAAGACCTCCCTAAACGATTCACGAAATTCGAAAAGGGGGATAGGGTAGTAGTGCTGTTAGGTGCCAAACATCAAGCACAAACAAGTGAACCAATCGAGGGACCAGCCAAGGGTCAAGGAGGTGGACCTAGCCCAAGAGGGGAAACCACCCAGACTAGTCTTCATTGCTGATGATTTAACTAGTGAAGAAGAAATGATTCTTGTCGCTCTCTTGCAAGAGTACATAGATGTCTTCGCCTGGTCCTTAGGAGAGCTTAAGGGGGTGGACCCAAGTGTCATGACCCACAACATACCCATGATGTCGGATGCAATACCGGTCAAGCAGCGACCGTACCCTATGAATCCTAAACATGCTCATGCTGTCAAGGAGGAGATTGATAAGCTAATGAGAGCAGGATTCATTTATGAAATTAAGCACATGGACTGGGTATCGCCCATAGTCATCGTGATGAAGAAAAATGGAAAAATTTGAGTGTGCGTCAATTATAAGAAGGTGAATGCTACCACTAAGAGGGACAATTATCCGTTGCCATACACCGAGCACATGCTGGAGAGAGTAGCAGGCAAGGAAGCCTATAGTTTCTTGGACGGCTTCTCAGGATAAAACCAAGTGCAAGTGCATCCTGCTGATAGCCTTCGCCACTGAGTGGGGTGTCTTTGCATACATAGTCATGCCCTTCGGGTTGACTAATGCCCCTGCCACTTTCCAATGCCTCATGTGCACCATCTTTAAGGACATGCTACGCAAGGAGTTAGAAGTCTTTGTCGATGACCTCTGTGTCCACTCGACATGTTATTTGACAAAATCATTAAGCACACTTAGACAAAATCCGAGTAGTCTTTAAGCAGTGTCATTTATACCGCCTCTCCTTGAACCCCTTAAAGTGCCAGTTTTGGGTGAAGCATAGATGTATTCTAGGGCACGTGGTGTCAAAGAACGGCATTGCCACTAACTTCTCAAAGGTTACGGTCATTGTTGACCTCCCCCCCCCCAGCAACTACAAAGGAGTTCAATGCTTTCTAGGCCATACCAGGTACTATCGGTGGTTTGCACTCAATTATGCATTGATCGCCAGACCATTGTACAAGCTGCTTATAGTCTTTGAATGGATTGAAGCATGCCAAAGGGCATACGAAGAGTTGAAGAAGGCTCTAACCACGGCACCAATCCGATGAGCCCCAGATTGGACCATCACCTTCCATGTGCATATTGATTCCTCTCATTAGGAGAAATATGGACTCTCTTTTTTGCCCCTTAAGGAGTGAATAAACAAATATAGGCCTAACCAATGAGAGAGCTGGGATTCCAGATTCATGTAACATGAATCTTCTAGCCATATCTTGGACCAAATCTTCCCTCACCAATAAAATAAGGGAAAGGGGGAGTACAAAGCTGTCACTTCTTGGAAGTTTGTGCCTCGAATTTTCATTTTCTTATTTTTTATGTTTGACTTTTCTTTTCTCCCCTTTTCAGTTTCCCCCTCTTTTTTAGGCGGAACTCAAATTTGTCATATCTCTTTCCTCGCTTCTTCTTTCCTGACGAAATATTACAGCCTCACTGTTTCTTGCCATGTCTGTAACCCTGTAAAATTTCATTTGCTTTGCACAAGCATAGAGAGAGATTCATGTGTTTTATGAGAGCAAAGCTTGTTTTACCAAAGCCCTAAGATTCTCTTCACAAAACTCTACAGGTATATTTTTCTCTTCCATAGATGTTCTATGGTAAAGTTTTATCTCGTTTGGAGAAAACCTGTGCAAGTTATGTGCATTCTCTGACATGTAATTTCTTTTGTTTTGATGCTCTAGGAGTCTCTTACAGTCAATAATAGTGATATTTTGAATACTCAACTTCTTCTTCAACATCTTAGGGTTTCTCTGTAAACAAAGTTACAGGTATATTGTCTTGTTTTTTTGTTGCTCCACTGTTAAATTTTATCTCGTTTAGACAAAATGTATACAAGTTACATGCATACTGAGATTTCCTTTATTTTTTTACTCCAAGAATCTCCGAGGGTGAAGAACAATGATTTATTAAGAACTCAACTTCTACAACATCTTTGGGATTTTGAACACTCAACTTCTTCTTCAACATCTTAGGGTTTCTCTGTAAACAAAGTTATAGGTATATTGTCTTGTTTTTTTGTTGCTCCACTGTTAAATTTTATCTCGTTTAGACAAAATGTATACAAGTTACATGCATACTGAGCTTTCCTTTGTTTTTTTACTCCAAGAATCTCCGAGGGTGAAGAACAATGATTTATTAAGAACTCAACTTCTACAACATCTTTGGGATTTTGAACACTCAACTTCTTCTTCAACATCTTAGGGTTTCTCTGTAAACAAAGTTACAAGTATATTGTCTTGTTTTTTTGTTGCTCCACTGTTAAATTTTATCTCGTTTAGACAAAATGTATACAAGTTGCATGCATACTGAGCTTTCCTTTGTTTTTTTACTCCAAGAATCTCCGAGGGTGAAGAACAATGATTTATTAAGAACTCAACTTCTACAACATCTTTGGGATTTTTTGCAGAGAAAGCCACATGTATATTGCCATTTTTTACTACTGTTCCATGGTTAAATTTCAACGCATTTGGACAAAGCCTATATAAGTTATATGTATGTGTTGACCCAATATTTCTTTTGTTTTTGTACTACAGGAATCTGTCAGTGAAGGAACAATGGTCTTGCTATAAGTCAACTTCTTGTTCAACATATCTAGGGATCTTTGTGAAAGAAATTACAGGTACAATGTTTCTTTTTTAAATTGATCCATTTAAATTTAATTTCATTTGGAGATAACATTTGCAAATTATGCACATGTTGATAGGTAACTTTTGTATTTGGTTGTTACAGATGTCTTCACGGAGGAAAAATATCAGTAGCATACTTGCAGTGGAGGTCTTCAACAGGAAAGATAATGGCGGTAATTGGATTTGTGATAAGTATTATAAGTTGGATTGGATTTTGATGCACCCAAGTACTCGAGGGAGTTTCAAGGTCAAGTGCAAGGATGTTGCAAACCCTAGCAAACATTGGAAAGGTAGAATTCTAGAGTTCAGAAAAGTGTTTAATGGCACAGGTGCAGTAACAAAAGTGTTGATTCAACATGTTTATACGCATAAACAAATCTCTGTACACGACGAGAACAACATTGCAAATTATAAAAAAAACAGTAAGTTGTTAAATTTTATCATTGATTATTCTTTTGTATCAGAGTTGTTTTTAAAAGTCTTTGCAGTATTCTAATTCAGTCTTGTTTGATTGACAGCTCTATATCCATCGACTTTGCATGAATGGCAGAATGTGGAATGTTTAAGCGGCAAGATACATGTTTGGCATGAAGAGATAGGTTCTTTGATCTATGATAATAACTCTACAAGTCAACTTGCCACTCAAAATATCTTTTTTTATAATTCATTGTATGTGGTAGAAAGCCAGAGATTGCAGCATGTCCCATTGCCGCCACTGTCTAGTGGTGAATGGTTCATTGGTAGCTTGGAGTTGTCAGGAGCTTGCAAGTCGAAGATAAAATCTGACATCAATAGTGCTATGAAACCCATCACAGGCTCCAAAGATGTGCATCTTAATTGGTTTATTCCATTCTCATTGTTTGCACATTTGTTTGGTTCATGTGATGTTTTGAAGAAAACAAAGATTACTTATCAATGCAAGTGTCCATCCGAGGAATGGATGAGTCAGCTATTGGGTGAGTCTTGGAAAGTCAAAAGAACACATTTTGATGAGACGATTGAGTGCAGGGTCAACCAATCTGATATTACATTCAGGTAAAACTTTTTTACTACTTTGCATACCTTGATTTAATTGACATAGGTCTCGCTTAGATGAATTGTTATGTTAGTCGCATTGATCACTTACCATTATTTTTGTTTTTATTACAGGTATTTCATTGCTAGACAAACTCTGTGCATTCGCTTTTGATATAGAAGATGGCGACTTTTGCGAGGGGAGTGGATCAGCTTGGATCAAGATATCCGAGATGACACACATACAGCGCTCGTAGATGTGGTAATCTTGTGGAGTGGTCATAATCCTTTCGTAGTCAGTGCAGAGAGTCATTGGCCCATTTATTTTCTGAGACAAGAAATCCAATTAATGTCTAGTGAGCCCCTCTACAACTTCTATTTCAAGTTAGATAATAGAAAAGTCAGGACTCGTAGTGAGCAATCCATGACATGTAAACAATGTGCTTCTCCACATATCCTTGAGATAGTGGAATCCTTGTAAAAAAACTTTATAAAGAGCGAATACATACATTTTTTGAACTTCTGAGTACTTTAAATTTTAGTTTACTGTGATCCAAGCGTGCGATAATACATACTGTAATTACTCAATCGTGCAGTAAAAAATCATAATTAAATTGCAGGTTAGAGGTCTATAATCTAGAGAATATTGTCTTTGCATAATGATATATTGTAGCGCATCTTTGCTGCTCGTTTATTACATTTTAATATTAAATTGGATCCAAAGGGAATTTCAAGGCCTTTTAGATTTATTTTCTTTAAAAATGTATATATTTTCTCTCGTTAGACTTGAATATACTCAGCGACCCAAACATATTCGAGGATATAATAATGTAGAACGAAGCGTTTGTCTGTATGAGTAATTTTAACAGTGACTTTAAAGTACTGAAATAAAGAAACTAAGGTAAGAGTTTTAATTTGAAACTTTAGAATTAATAACTTTATAAAGAACCTTTATTTAAAACCCTAGACACATAAAAGCTATAACTCCAAACTCATTTTCGCTTTCATTCTCCACTTCCCTACACTTGTGCTCTCATTCCTTCTCTCTTTGTGTGCCATGGCTACCACTCCCGCCTTCGCCGCATGGATCAGTTCCACATGCTATGCACACATAGGGGACCAGATATACCCTAGGTTTTGCGTGACCTTGAGTCTAGAGAGCTCGCTTTCCGCTGTAGACCCTGACTCTAGTATACTAGCATCGTTTTGTGATGCAGTGAACCCTCTTACTTGCTCTATTCCCGACTCCACTCTCAGGTGGGTTCCCATGGATTTTTTGTATAGTTTGTGTGCCGGATCCAACCATGCAAAGGTGATAAATCGAGCCCTGGTGCATGTGGGGCAACATCTCCGCGCTAGAGAAGTGCCCACCTCGTCACAGGACCACGTCACGATGGATCTCATTGAGAGGGATGCTGCCTTTGCCATATATGTTATGTGCACTGAGGTGCAAGAGGACAGTGACGAGGACATCGACGCACCCTCTCGGCCACTATTAGAGTACTTTGAGAGGGAGCCTGAGGAGATCACTCTCGATCTGAGTGTTGAGGCAGCACAGAGCTTGGCCATTGTGCACCCACCTCCCTGCCCTGATGAGATGCCCATGAGCGAAGAGCCACCCCTCTCTTCTCTCCATGCTATCACCATCGAGGGGGTGGAATATCTACTCATGCAGGATGTGCTAGAGTTGTTGGAGCTTAGGGAAGAAGAACTATACTGTATCATGGTGCGTGATGCACCTAGTGATTTCATAGATTTTGATTTACAGGATGCCCCACCACATGTTGATGAGGTGGCTCATTATGATGGCACGAGCATCGATGACGTCTCTGCCATTGTGAGCATCCAGGGGCAGATTGAGGATGCGGCGCCACAGTATCAGATCTCTGATGAGGAGTTCGAGCGGTTGCAGGAAAGCCTTTTTGGTCCTCGACCCGACTATGCAGTGCCTACCCAGGAGAGAGACGAGGGCAGCCCAATGGCAGGAGCAGACCTGGATGCTCCATTACAGCGGCAGATAGATGATGCAGAGAAGGTAATGTTCTCGGTTTCATATGAAACTTAACTAGTAGGGCCTCTAGGGCATCGGGAGCACACACATGTGTTTTTGTCGGGATCGGGCCCCCAGATGTGCCCTGGCCGGAGGCTCGCGTCTGGGGGCCTGAATCAAGTGACTAAACAAAAATAAGACGCGCCAAAAACTTTGTATTTGTATTAATAACAATTTTACATGGGGTCCATTACAACCAAGGCTTTACAAAATGTCTTCAGAAGCTACATTCCATGTGCTTTTGAGTTTGTACACCTCTATCCTTGCTGACCTCCGCGAGGACTATCTTTCCATCGCCGAAAGAACCTGACTATCCGCAGATCCCTCTCGGTGACAGTGACCCTCCTTGCATGCACCGCTGCATAGACTGAGTCTCCAAATAAGTCAATGAGGTAGGCTTCAGCAGCTTCTTGTAGTGTGAGGAGGGCCTGGGCAGTCCAACGATCCGGTTGTTTCGCGCGTGATGTGTTTGGAAACTGGTTCCTATTGTTCATGATCAGTATGCCCTCCATGATCTCCCGCACCAACTTCTGGAATGGAGCCTTCGGTATCAGGAGGTGAGTGGTCTTCTGGTAGTGGCGGATCTCGCGAAGAGCCACTGTGCCTGGCTTCCATCGACGCTTGCGATGCTGGCGTGGTGGTGGTGGTGGTGGAGCTGGAGGACGTGGCTGCCGTATGGAATTTCCAGGGGGGTATCTCCGGGCCGCTTGCTTGGTGCGTACCATGTCTTCTAGGAGAGAGAACTCAGAACTCAAAAGTGAAATGTGTAAAATGAGGTGAAACTTTAAACTTATAGCCAAACTTTTCAAAAACCCTAAAATTTCAATTAATGAATCCACGCTTAGGAAAAATATCACCAGTGCTCCGATTCACATGAAATTTTACCTATAGGCTCCTCAAGGACACATCAACCATCCAAAATTTTTTTGGTCCCAACAGAAGCCTCTGGGTCACCTGTCCGGAGGCTCGCGTCTGGGGCCCTGAATCCCCAGATTCAGGGCCCCAGACGCGAGCCTCCGGACAGGTGACCCAGAGGCTTCTGATGGGGCCAAATTTTTAATATAAATGAGTTTTTCTAATGCCCAGCATGAGGGTGAAGTTTCACCAGATTCCGATTTATAAATTTGACGGTTCAATCTTTTTTTCAAAATGCGTTAATTGCATTATACTGCACTGATAATGTATTGTCAACCTCACAACTGTAGATTAAATGTATTGATAATGAGTGTGTGCAACTGCAGATTAAATGTATTGTCAACCTCGCAATGCGAAACATTGGAAACTTAAAAATTGACAAAAAATAAATCATGGGTAAAATGGAATATCGCATCAGATATACTGTTGCCAAACCACTAAATATAGTAAGGATATAGTGCATCAGCCCATGTACAACTGATCACCGACGTGTATGTGGTTGCACATTGAATTTATCCTCAACAAAACTACTTACAAAATTGGAAACTTGAAAATTCACACAATGCGAAACATGGTCAAAATAGAATATCACATATTGGATTTAGCATTGCGAAACTATGAAATACACGGTAGATAGTGCATCGCACCAAGTACAACTAGAGCTAGGGAAAATTTAGCTCCATTTTGCAGGCCACTACTATCAAATACTTGAAGGTCTATTGGAAAGATAACCCAAAACTAAGATCCTTACAATCTACAACCAAACCTGAGCTAAAAACATAGATCCAATTACAAGGTAGCTTCTCAAAGCATATTGTTGACATTAAGATTAAATGCATCCTTGTTATTGTGGATCCTGCGAACAAGAACCAGATCTATGGGCTTAATAGTGATACGTCGGGCATGAATGGCTAAAAGTTGACCATCACTCATTAGATCAATCAAGTAGCTTTCAACTGCTTCTTGGAGAGCAAGCAAGGCTTGGCTTGACCATTGCCCCACATTCCTTGCCTGATTCCTTGAAAAGAACTTGTGATGATGCCCTGACTGTAGATCTTGCAGTATTTCTCGCACCAACCTGGAGAATGGTGCCTTAGGAATAATCAAGTCGGCACTCTTCTGGAATTTCCTTATCTCGCGTAGCGCAGCAGTGCCTGGTCTCCATCTTCGCTTTTTATGTGTTGGAGGGCGTGTATTACGAGCTGGAGTAGTAGTGGGAGGTGGAGCAGCTGGAGCATGTGGACCACCATTTCTGGACAATGGCGAACCATCATTATCGACCATACTAGGGCCACCATTGTTGGCCACAGTAGCGCCACCATTATTGGCTGCAGTAGGGCCACCGTTATCGGTCACCAGGGGATCTTTGTCACTCACAGTACGCTCACTAGATTCGGAAGAGTGTTGAGCTCTTGCTCTCGCAGGTGCCTTTTTGATAGGAAGCTTGGAACGTGCCATGGCTGTGATGATGAAGGATAGAAAGGTGGAGGGTAGAGTGGAGAGCAATGGGAAAAAATGAAAGGAGAGACGACTTCAATACGAAACTTTCAAACTTACTGTGGTGTAAATGAATTTTAAATTTATCATTTCATTTCATTTCTCCACCCCATCCCTACCTCTCTCTATCTCCTGACACCCCCCTCATGCCCCCCCTCTCTCTCTAGGCCAATGAATGTTCCAATGTTTAGAATTTTCATATCTTTGTCTTAGGATTTCAAAATGGACTTTTCATAATTAAAAAACAAACTTCAAAATCGACTTTGAAAAATATAGTGACAAACCTTTGAAATTTTAAAGAAAATTTATAAGACATCTCATGTTAGAGATATGAGTATTGATGTGTCATATCCTTGGGACTTGTGCTCTCTTGTGGACTCTAAATGCATCAAAATTATTATCTTTATCTAGGTCTCCATTTTTTGCCATCTCTCTCTTGGGTTTCCAACCATTCTGCGTGCCGTTGTCTAGCTATGCTATTTTCATATCTTGCTTTTCTCACTTCATATATTGCCCTACTTATAGATTCTGCTTGAGATGTTTTGGACTTCTTTTCTTTTTCCTCGTATCGTATCTCTAGTCTCCTATACCACCATTGAAATAATTGCCTCATAGAATTGGAATCATTGATGCCACCTCCATGATCAGTTGCCTTTTGAAAAGCACAGCGAGCTTGCCAGTGAGATCTTTCCATGCCTTGAGTTGACCATATTGCCAAACTTCCTTGATCTGCAAAGTATGGACCATGTGCTTCAAGTATATGCTGCACAAGAAAAGAGATTAGAAACACAAAGTAATTCGAAATGATGATTTTTTTTTGCAATGGTGATAATACTGACCATGTAGTGTGTTATGCTATTTGTAGTCCATGCCTCCACCATGGACTTATGAAATTTAGCAGCTGTCTCTTTAAATGCATTGGCATCACCATCCATAAACCCCAACTTCTGTAAGAGAGCTGCTAATCTATCTAGGTGTATCCACACTTCTGCCTTCGCAATCCTCATTCGTCCCCCATTGCTCCAATCTGAAACAGCAAGGTGCAACTTTTTCCATGCTTCGTACTTCTCTGGTTGTTTTACTAGTATATTGCCTTCCTCATCTCGAGGTGGAGATAAAAACTTCCTAGCCTTGGGTCCGCCAAAGCATGGTTTACAAGGAACATTTCCACTCTTCCCCGATTTTTTCTCGTCCTTTTTTATTTCTACTTGGCCTCCGTGCAATCCAACTTCAGAGAGGACTTGTTCTACCTTCTTGCATGTAGCATCAGATTCTGACACGGGCTGCATCTTGTATGCAAAGCATATATATTCATATACTAGCTTCTCAATTATTCTAACCAAATAATGCAATGTGCAAAAGTGAACCCTTGTTAGTGGTATTTCCAAAATAGGGCGCCAGTTTGGATCCACTGGAATTAGCATTCCATTTCTCATGACTTTCTGATCACGTGTCGGAGCACCCTATTGTCCTGCCTTGGCAAGCCATTCTTTCTTTCCATCTTTCCCTTTCTTC
This sequence comes from Lygodium microphyllum, assembly GCF_053477565.2. NCBI lineage: Eukaryota > Viridiplantae > Streptophyta > Polypodiopsida > Schizaeales > Lygodiaceae > Lygodium > Lygodium microphyllum. The sequence goes on from NC_141146.1 coordinate 68,321,438, forward strand.
CTAGTTTGCATGTAGTATATGCACGGAAATTTTGCATTTGCTGCATTTGATAAACCAAACATACACTTCAATGTTTTTAAATCACCTGCAAGATGCCATTCAACTTGATAGTCCCCAAACCCCTCAACATGTAAAACTGCTCCATTATTTTGCTGTTGAATAACACTAGGTATATTAGTGAGGTTAAAAAAAACTTTAAGTACTTCATGGTCCTCCTTTGGTACTTCAAATGCTGCAAGCCACCATATTTCATTCTCTGATTGTACACTGAAGTATAAAGGATGTTTTTCATCGATGTTGGGATCCAATGCTCGATTCATAAGTGTTATACTCACACGCTCAAGTTTTTGCCCCTTGATAATCTCACTCTCATCAAGTTTGAGGACAAACTTAAGCTTGCCTCTACATTCTTCCATAGACATATTGTAAAACTTGACCATAGCAATCTGAACCCTACATATATCCAATACAAAGTTGTTGGATGCATTCAATACAAAGGCAACTTCTTTGGAACCATACTTCAATATGTGTGTGTGTTCCAGATGCGTAGGCTCACCAATTAGTTCTAAAACTTTCTCATTTAGTTGTTTTCGAGCCTTCTTCACGTGAAATGGTTTTGGCAGAGGCATTACTCGCTTAGTATTGAAGACTTGCTTAAAACCTGTATCCAATTGTTGATAGAGCATACTATATGACTCAGAACTCATTCCCACCTTGTCACATAATCCCTGAGCATCTGTAGCAGTAAACAAGTTGCTCACATCCCTAAGACGTTCACTAGCAACACCATCCACAATGTCCCTGAATTTACGATTTTCCAATGCATTTTTGACCATATTCTTGCTAAGGACTTTGGCAATAGTATCATTCTCTGCATGAGGAAACATATTTCTCATTGTAGTAGATTGAGCATATATCCGTCTATGATATTGTCCACTTCCTTTGGCTAATTGGCCAATTGGTTTAACGGATCGGATGCGTCGACATGCCTCTTTGGTTTTTAAAGTGGGCCCAATCTCCAAAGTTTTTGTGAGCTTCCTCTCTATGTTTTGATTCTCCTTCTCCAAATCATTGACTTTAGACTGTAACTCCATATTCTGCACGTGTGTAGCATGCATAGCATCTTCAATGACAGACATTGCTTGTTGTAGGTTCTGGTTCTCTCTATGCTTCTCAGCCAATAATATATCCTTTTCCATCAAAGACTGCATATTCCCTTGTAATCTTGTCTGCATATTTGTCAAGGTTTGATGAGCCCCTGCTATTCCTTGTGTGACAAGTCTGCATGTGTATCCATACAATCCTTCATTGCCTTCACAAGCAAACTTTACAAATGATGTAAGCCCTTCAAATTGTGGTGGCCTTCGAGTGAGTGGATCGGGTGGATAAATGCACCCATCAACCCAAAGGTCCACATTTTTTTTCCCTGCATTTCTTTCTTGTTGCATCCTGCATCTTATTGCATCATCTCTTTCCACATTTCTTTTGAACATTGGTGCATATTCATCCTCCAATTGAAAGTGAATATCTCTCTTTCTCTTGGTACATC